>NC_065569.1:0-600000 GCF_022605725.1 Anthonomus grandis grandis
ACACATCTCGTGAGAGTGGTTGCGTTGGCGCATCACATTCCTCCGGATCCGGATGGATGACTTGCGAAAATTTTTTTATTGTTTATGAAACATTTCGTCCAGTTTGTCCGATGCAGCAAAGAGAAACCTGTATTGATGGTCTTAGATAATCATGACTCCCATTTGTCAATCCCCGTATTGAATTTTTCCAAAGCAAATGGGGTCGTCCTTGTCAGTTTCCCGCCACATACATCCCATAAGCTTCAGCCCCTTGATAGGACTGTGTTTGGGCCACTTAAAAGATATTTTAATAGTGCTGCAGATGGATGGTTAAGATCTAACCCAGGTAAAGTCATGAGCATCTATGATATACCTACCGTCTTAAAAGATTCGTTTTCCATTGGTGTTTCACCTCACAACATACAAGAAGGGGTTTAATGTAACTGGAATTTGGCCCTACAGACAGAGACGTATTTCAAGATGATGAATTCTTGCCAACAGAAGTAATAAACAGGCCATTGCCGGAAATTAATAACACAACAGTGGAATTGGAACCTACAACAACTGCAGAAACTCAAATCGAAAAACACAGGACGCCATTTCCACAGCCTTCTGCAAGCTCCGCCTGTAACCCAGTGATACATAGACCTTTTGACACAGAAATAGCTCATTTAACGCCCGAAGAACTCAAATCTTACCCAAAAGCAATGGCAAGAAAATTGAAAGGAGGTCGGAAGAAAAGAGTTTCTGCAATTTTGACAGACACGCCGTTTAAATCGGCTTTAGAGGAGGAAGAAAAAGCAAGACAAAGAAAAAAAAATGTGGGAGCAACTAAAAGAACATTAGGAGGTGAGTCAACAAGTGGAAAAAGAAAAAAGGGCAATCTAAGGAAAAAAAAATTTTAACAAAAGAAAAATCAAACTCTGAGAGCTCGGAAGAGGAGTCGACGTGTCTAATTTGTTTAACTCCATTTTCCGAATAGAGAAACGAACAGTGGATCCAATGCACTGCTTGTAAAAGATGGGCACATGTTGCTTGTGGCGTCGATAATCATTTTTATGTTTGTATTCACTGTTACTCCGATACGGACTAGTTTAAACTGTTTGATTTTATTATTTTTTGAGCAACACTTTTAATTCTTTTGTGTAACTGTTTTTTGAAATGTTCCTTGACAATAAATGTTAATTCCACGTCATTTAGTTATTCCTTTACCTTAGTTAAAGCTACTAACAATTTACCCTGTGGAGGGGCAAGTTCTTACAATTTGCAAAATAAATTAAAATCATAATTACAAACCCATTTGATATGTTTTTAATATATTATTATTGATATCATACGAGCAAATATGTATACTAACTCAACTAAGTAATAAGCTTCGTCTGAAAGATACACTATTGAAAAAATAAGTTACGGGAATGAATTTTGTAACAACGTGCCCCCTTCTCCCCTATGAATGTGACGAAGATAACGTTCCTCTAAAGGAACTGACACCCACTAACAATAATGCATCAATTCAACCTTCAAAGACAGATCATCTGGAAAATTATAGTAACAGTCAACCTATGGATGACTTACCACCGATACCGTCACCAGAATATGACTCGGATCAGGACCCACCTTTTGGAATTTGTGAAGTGAGAAGATGCAAAGCAGACGTTTTTAGTGCTTGCCACATTTGCAGCATTCTTTTGTGTTACGAACATTTTATAGAAGACCCGGATGACTGTTTACGTTTTGGTCATAAAACAGCTCATATAACAGCTAAAATCGATGAAATCAGCAATCTACAAGACCTGGAACAAGGCGACGCCGATAAGTCAATAAGTGCAGCCCAGCCTGAAGATTTTTTAGTTGATGGGAATGAAAAGGAAAACCATGAAATGAAAATTTAAAAAATTAACAAACAGAAAGAGGCCAAAAGATTGAAGGACTCTGGTAAAGAATACTTAAGCCCTTATAAAAAGGAAAACATTCCTGCTAAGGTTATAAAACCACGATGTCGATCCGAAAAGTGTTTAAAAGAATGGCAAAAAATGTCCATTAATAGACGAAGAAGAAAGAAAACGCCTGTTTAAAACTAGTGAAGTAGGAATCGTAGAAAAAGAAAAAAGGGGCGGTCGCCAAAGGTGTCCATATTGATAGATACCCGAACATGGAGTCACATTATTGCCGCGAAAAATCTTCGCGTTTGTACCTTCATCCAGACTTAACATTACAAAAAATGTACGTCATGTTCATTGAAGATCTACAACTTCAAAATATCCAAAATAAACCCTCTATCACGACATATAGAAATATTTTTAAATAAAAAAATCTTTTTTTTTCATCATGCGAAGAAAGACCAATGTTCGTTGTGCGCATCATTTAGGGAAGGAAATGAAAAAGTACAAGAAGAGATAAAATAAGTCTTTGAAAATCACATTAAGGAAAAATCCAAGGTTAGAGCATTAAAGAAAGAATTTAAAGAATCTTTTTAAAACAGATTTTCGGAGTTTAAAAAAGTGAAACCTCTGTTGGACATATTTAGCAATCCTTTCACAATTTCAGTTGAAAATGCGCCAGAGTCAATGCAGTTTGAAATTATTGACATTCAAAACGACCAAGATTTACACAATAAACTCAACAAAGGAGACTTGCTGAACTTTTACCGCTGCATTGATAAAAATATGTACGTATGTAAGAGTTGCGCATAAACGCTCTGAAATGTGTCACCTCATTTGGTATATATGTGAACAAACTTTTTCAATACTAAATAATAATAAAATAAAAAATCGAAACAAATGAAAGTTTGGAAGCAGTTTTACGTGTTGCTACAAGTAAATTTGAGCCAAATGTAAAAAAGATTGTAAGTAAGATTGTAAGCACTATGCAGTGGCACGCTTCAAATTAAGAAATTCTTTTTCAATTTTAAGAAATTGTTATCAATTCTTTATAGTTTTTATTTACCTGTACTTCTGGCGGCCGGCCCGCCATCAGTTCATGCTTTGCTCGAGTCTCGAGTGGCCCCTAGTCTTAATAGGTCTGTGCAACCATGTACATGTTAAGCCGGCCGCACACCTAAGTTACAAATGTGGAGCCACATTTGTCTTTCGACATAATTTCGTTCAACATTTTGTACATTTGCTACAAATGCGGTACAAGCACGCACATCAGGGTTTAGTTCTGTTCCGCATTTGTAGCCATGTCGTCGTCTTCTGATGATGATGATTTTATGATGTGGCAATTATTAAGGCAAAACCGAAAAAATTTTCGTTACTGGGTTCATCCCTATAATAATGATTGTTCCAAAAAGGGAAATTTTGAAGTATCAAAGCAATTATTAAATGATGATGAGAAATTTCAAGCTTACTATAGAATGTTACCTGATACATACAAATTACTACTGGAGTTGGTTGGTTCCCGTTTAAAAAAGGCGGACACAAAATTTAGAGAGTCTGTTTCTGCTGATGAACGTTTATTAATTATATTAAGGTAAGCACAAATATTTCAAAAAAATTAATTAGATAACTTTAACATTGCGAATGAGTATGTTCCACCCAGACCGACAAAATCACGGAGGTTTCTACTTCTTCACAATCAAAATCTCCTACACCTCATAAAATTATTGCTAGAAAGGAATGGCCTTATGTAGTGGTATCCAACATTCCATCCCACTACACAGTTAATCAACTTGCTCACTCCATCAAAGAAAAACTTGGAACTGCTGACTTTATCCGATGTTTTCCATTGCCGAAGAATAAGAACAATTCAGACTCCACTTTTAAAATTGGTGTTCAAAATGAGGAACTTTATCCAGCTGAAAAAGCCAAATACTTGGCCAGCTGGTACTGTAATTGATGGTCTTAAAGTGAGTCCATTGTCGCCGTTGGTTGTTCGTCCGATTGGCTCCGAAAAAGAGGCGATAGCTGTAAGCAAGTCACTAGGAGGGGAGCATGTCACCCGATGATTCCACCAATAGTGCGGCTGTCCTAAAGTTGGGATGCTGATAATGGACGTTACTTGCTGGCTAGACCGAGAGACCCATCTATCTTAAAAACCCTGAGGCTCTATCTGGCTTACCTTCATGACCAACTCGAATGTATGTTTTGAAGGGCACACCAACACCAGTGTCAAATTAATGGTGGCATCTGAGGGACTACCTACTGACTTGGATTCCCTGCGACGTCTTTATTACCGCTTCCACGACGTCTATGGTATTGGCTCGGATGAAATTGAAAAAGGCCTTTCTGCTTTTAGATCCTTTTTTTCATCTGAAAGACTTTTACGGCTTCAAAAAGTTAGGGAAAGTCATGCTAACTATTTTTCTAGGGGTTTCCCATCTAGAAATAAAAATTTTTAGATAAAGTGACGCGAAAAGAGGATCAAGCACCCTATTATAAATCGGACACTAGCAAGCTTAGTGTTTTTTCTACTTAATATTCAGTCCTTAGGACACAAAACTAATGATCTATTTCTTTTATTGGAAGAGCTAAATTTTCCAGAAATTGTTGCTATAACTGAACATTGGTTAAACATAGATGAACCTGTCTTTATTAAAAATTACACTACATGCTGATTTAACAGAAGTAATTTATCCCATGGAGGTACTATGATAATGTCTACAATCACCGATTTTTCACCAGTAACTAAGTTTAATAACTTATTATCTGAAAAAGTTTTTGAATTTTCCATCAATTCACCATAAGTTATATGACCTCTATTATGTTTGTGTTTATAGAACACCTGACGCTGATGTACAGACTTTCTGTCTAAAACTTCTAAGCTTGCTAGAATCCATGCCTCTAAAAAGTAAATTCATTTTGTGTGGCGATCTTAATATTGACTACTCCAGTGTGTGTGTTGCTCAAGAATCTCTTCAGTCTATTTTCGATTCAGTGGGTTTTTTAATGCATGTAAATTCACCAACCAGAATAACTAAAAATAGTTCCAGCACCATTGACCATATCGTGTCATCTTTTACTCTGAACTTCGTTGATTGTACTGTTCTCAATTCAGGTTTTTCTGACCATGAAGCTGTGTTGGCCAGATTTACTATTGACACTTTAAGCAAAAATAATTTTCGTAAATTAGGTAAAAAAAAATCAAAGTTCAAGAATCTATGCCAAACACTGACTGGGGTCTTATCTCTGATGATATCGATGGTGAGTTTTCTAGATTTGTAAAGACCTTGTCAAGTATTGCGAATAAGTCCTTTCCTTATAGACCCATCAAAATTGGACCCATCATAAACCCTGGTCCACTAAAGGTTTACGTGTGTCTGCAAGGAACATGAGCACTTTATCATACCTAAAAAAATTTTCGGACAGCATATTTTTTCATAATGTGAGGCTATACAGCAAATTGTATCGAAAAGCAATAAAAGCCGCAAAGGATATTTATTATAGTAACAGGCTGGCTAATTCTGGTAACGTTGCTAAAGAAACATGGTTAACGAATTAAGAAATAAGCCTTCTTCGACTAGCACTATCCCTTCTTCACCCGAGAATTTTAACGATTACTTTGTAAACGTGGTTAAAAAGCCAATGACTACTATAACACCTTCTCATGATCCACTTTCATATCTCTCTAATGAAAACTTACATAGTTTCATTTTTACCCCTGTACTAATAACAGAGCTTCAAAGTATAATAAATGAAATAAGAAACAAATTATCATCTGGTACAGATAGTCTTACTCTAAAAATGTTCTCAACTCTGCCTAATAACACCTTAAACCATCTGAGAAACCTAATTAACAAATCATTTCAAAATGGGGTCTTTCCTAACTGCCTTTAGACTGCAATAATTATTCCCTTGCATAAAGAAGGAGATAAAGAGCAAGCTTCAAATTATCGTCCAATCGCTCTCCTTCCAACATTAACGAAGATCATAGAAAGATTGGTTAAAAAAAGGCTATTATCATTCCTGTTTAAATATAAAATACTAACTCCCCATCAATTTGGCTTCTTGAGTAATAAATGCACTAATGATGCTATGTTCTCCTTTTTTTAACAGTGTTTACTCCAGTATAAATAACCATCATTCAACAGCAACTATTTTCTGTGATTTCTCCAAGGCTTTTGATTGTGTAAACCACACTATCTTGATCAACAAATTACAGCACTATGGGTTCAGAGGAACGCCTCTCGAATGGTTTAAGTTAAGTCCTATCTTAGCTACAGAAGTCAGCTTGTAAAGGTTGATACAACCATGTCTTCTAGCAGACCAATAGAATGTGAGGTTCCTCAAGGTTCAGTTCTGGGCCCAATTCTGTTTCTGCTGTTTGTTAATGATATGGCCCATCTTAACATTAGCGGCAAAATCTGTCTCTGATTGCCAATGATGCTAGCTTTACATGGAGCAATCCGGATGTTGCGGCACTTCATGCAACTATTGCTAAAGACCTTATCATCATTAAATCGTGGTGCGATTCGAATCTTCTCTGCTTAAACATCTCAAAAACTAAAGTCTTATCTTATAAAGGTACTATCCTACCCTTTGTACTTTGCAACACCAGCTTGGACGTTGTTGAATCTGTGAAATTTTTGGGACTTATTGTTGACAGCTCTTTGAAGTGGGAATTACATATCGATGTTTTATCTAAAAAAATAAGTTCAGCTTGTTTTGCCATAAGATCAGTTTCCAGGGAATTAAATCTTTCGGCATCAAGAACAGTGTATTATGCCCTTTTTGAGTCCCATCTCCGTTACGCCCTTCCATTCTGGGGCACATGTTGTGTGACTCAGTTTGAGCGCATTTTTAAACTACAAAAGAGAGCGGTTAGCTATTTACTAGGACTTGATAGTCGAGCTCACTGCCAAGAAATGTTTAAAAGATTTAAAATATTAACTCTTCCATCTTTATTCATTCTTGAATCTATTTGCTTGGTTCGCAAGCATATATCAGAAATTCCTAATAGACCACCTCGCAATTATCCACTTCGAAAAGCAGAGCATGATCTTTATGTGCCAATACCAAGGTCAGAATTAATAAAAAGCTCTATTCTTTACGGAGCTAAAAAAAATGCACAATCATCTGCCTTTGGAAATTAAATCGTTGACAACTTTTCCTCGATTTCGCAATGGTTTGAACTCATATTTACTGGAGAGAGCTTTATATGCAGTAGATGATTTTTTAATATTAATTTTTGAGTATCATGCACGCACTGGCTAATTATTAAATTTTTTACGATGTAGAATAGCAATATTTTGTATTGCTGAATTTCTATAAAATTTGTTATGACATGATATTTTTAAACATTGTATTAATGTTTTTGACTGTTTTTTGTAGTTTGTTACTTTTTCTTACTTTTTTTTATTTTACTTTCTTGTTATTATTTTTATTTACTTTCCTATTTTCTTACTTTTTACATTTAGTATAAGAAATTTGACCAGGTACATTTATGTTTTTTGTACCCAGTTTTGTATATATTTATTTAGTACTTGTATTTTGGTTTCTATTTTGTGTGTTTTGCTTTTTATGTATAGCTTTGTCTACAAAATTTTTTTAATTTTTTGACAATAAAGTATATTTGATTGATTGATTGACTTTCTTCTAAATAGTTCACAAGCACTCCTTGTTCACTAGTTTTCGCGAAGGGCACTCCTGCCGCCTGCGAGTCTGTTGTTGTTGGTACCTGTGATAGTTTCCTCAGAGCCGTTGACAATGGTAATTTTGTACTAACCGTATTTTTAGATTTCAAACAAGCATTTGAAACAATTGATAGAACTATTTTATTGGAAAAACTTTATAGGTTTGGAGTTAGAGGTAGTGTGTTGGACTGGTTTAGGTCATATTTATCTAATAGGGTACAACGAGTTTTATTTAAGAATAGTATGTCTGAATTCATTAATGTAGAATATGGTGTGCCACAAGGAACAGTTTTGGGGCCATTATTGTTTCTACTGTATATAAATGATATAGTTAGAGTAGCTACCAAATGTAATATTGAGTTGTTTGCTGATGATACAATGCTTTATATTAAGGGAAATAACTTACAACAAATGCAAAATAAAATTAATAGTGATGTACGGGATGCGCTGATAAAAATAAGGCACAATTCTTGAGACACACTTTAATAAACTTCTCTTAAATTTTAATACATAAATCGTGAAATTAAAGGAGAAAATACAAAAATGAAACGTTCTGCTTTTTAGTCTAAAGCCGTCTAATCTCACTCGGACGGAGTGGGGCGCGAAGTACATTTATGAAATCTGAGGTGGCGCTACAGGTAAGTATAATAAAATAAAATAAATTTATGGCGCATATTTCTAATATTACACTTTTGGATATAACTGCTCGTACATACCGCCGACCTTGAAACATAAAGTTGTTTCAACCTTAACTCTAACAAATACTTAAATTTCAAAAAAAAATAAAGTGAAAAAAGTTAAATTTAAGCTTAAAACGGAATTAAAGTGGACTAAATCTAACACAAACATCTAACACGGACATAAATCAAAAGAACTTATGAACTAAGTTAACGTACATTGGTTTCCTGTAAATTGTCACAATCGGGAAGAGGACAAATCTTAGTTAGCGGGCGCTTGGAATAAGTTCCGTCACCAAACCGCACTGAAACCACTCTTACTATTTCTTCACGTCCGGGATATAATTCAGTCACTCTAGCCATCTTCCATTGAAGAGGTGGCACATTATCGTCTTTCACAATAACTAGATCACTAGTAGACACAACTCAACATTTTGACACCATTTTTGTCGGTTCTGGAGCTCGGACAAATATTCAAAATACCAGCGTTTCCAAAAATGCTGAGTAATCTGCTGGATTCTTCTAAAATGGGTCAGACGATTCTGTTTCACTTTAATGACATCAGGATCGGGAACGGATACCAGAGGCCTTAGAATTAAAAAATGGCCTGATGTTAATGGCAATACATCATCAGGACTGGATGACATTGGACTAATCGGCCTTGAGTTAAGGATCGCTTCAATTTGCTGAAGTACGGTAGTAAAGTCTTCGTAGTCTAGTATTGTGTCACTGATCACGCGTTTCAAATGCGTCTTAAAACTCTTGACTCCGGCCTCCCACAAGCCACCAAAATTTGGTGCACGAGGTGGAATAAATTTCCAAATTATACCGCCATTAGCCAAACTTATTTGAATAGATGTCGATTGATCTTTAAAAAATTCTTTTAATTCCGAATTAGCACCTGTAAAATTGGTACCATTGTTCGAAAAAATGTTCAATGGTTTACCTCTTATAGAGACAAATCGTTGTAAACACGCCAGAAACGCATCACTGGACAGGCTAGTTATCAGCTCTAAATGTATCGCCTTCGTTGCCATACAAACAAAGACACATACGTAAGCTTTAATAGGCTTATAATTCCGCGTTTTCCTGTCCCTTATTAGAAAATAAGCAGCATAGTCACAGCCAGTATTTAAAAAAGGAGAACATTGTTTAAGGCGCTCAGAAGGTAAGTTACCCATTAAATAAGTGTATGGTTTAGGTTTAGTCTTAAAACATATAATACATCTATGTACAATTCGTCTGGCTAAATTTCTACCTGCAATGGGCCAGAAATTTTCCCTAACTGCGTATAAAAGTTAACAATAATATTTCGTAGTAACCAAATTAAAATATTAAAATAGTTCTGAGGCGAAAAATTCATCAAATTGATGGATATTGGCCTCTTTTTTACAATACATTACAGCACTATTTGATTTTTCGGCTTCCATTGTTTCACAATTATTTAGTTTATCAACTGCAACATTATTAATTTGTTTTGTTGTACTATACTTGAATGATTCAAGATCAATCTGCCTAATTAATGCATCTATTAATATATTAATATCGTGATTTTGTTGTGAGCTAATGTAGTTTTCTATATCTTTCTGCCAATTGTCAGACACTTGAATACCTTCTTGGACATACAGAGGTTGTTGACATAAATATTTAATTCTGCTTTAATTACAACTGCAGGTCTAATGGTCTCAAGTAAATAGGCATTTTTAAAATTAAGTTTTTTCTTTAGCTGAACTTGAATTGTCTGGGTGTCATCTACATTTCTTGGAAGGATTTTAGTAGTTGTATCTACATTAACTGGTACATTAACAATTTGACCAGTTATATAGCACTGTCTTGCATAGCCAACTTCCCTATAATTTGCATAAATGGTATTCTGGCTGAGACCAATCTTTCTTCTAAGGTTGTTAAAAAAAAACGTCAAAAAAACGTAAAGTCTTTTAATTCTTCTGGAACAGGATGAACAACATTGTAATTTCCAGACCAATATCTAGGGAAAGGTCCTATATAAATATTTTTTAAACAGGAAGCACAAAAATGTTTTTTACAAAGTCATTCCCATACTTTAATTCCAAATTGTGACGATTCAATTTTGTGCATGATAAAGGAAACCACAGTCGCAAGCATCAACTACATGTTATAGTTCCCCTCTCTTATAGCTAACTCGAATTTTGTTGGTGGTCTTGTTATTGCAATACTGCTTGAATCACTTAGGCCGGGGACACACGGTCCGGGTGACTGCCCGGACGGGCGATTGGCCGGAATTATAAACTCAAACCAGCAGTATGCTTTTTAAAAAAAGTTTTATTTAACTAAACTTAATAATTATAACATTATCGTTCAAATTCTATGCTAGAACTAATCTTATAAAATCTAAAAACCACCTAGAAACGATATAAAATAATAAATGCCTATTCTGCTTATTCTACGAATAAATGCTTATATGCACACTTATTGGAATCGGTTCATGCACATAACTCCTCCTCCCTTAAGATTCTACAACGTCCTCGTTGATAATGTCCTGGAGGGTCTTCAGAGGAATCGCCTTATGTTTTCTTTGCCACAAATAAGTTATAACTATAATAACTATTACAAGAATTAGGAATAAAACAGAAGTGCTAATTACATGGCTTTTTTCTGGAACAGAGTCTTTAAATACAATTGGTTCCCTAAGATCTTCCTGGATTTTTTCAGGATACATTAAATGCTTAAGTTGTAAATTTAAATGAACATTTGAATCTAAAACAGAATTTTCAATTTCAACATTTTTAATGCTCAAATTATTCGATTGTAGTGAATACTTATGCTGACCTATTATTACATTACATTGGCTTTGAATATGTGAACATCCCGTTAAATTATATTTAACAAACTGAAAACAATTTTCAAAAATAGTTTCAGGGGATTTTGTACAAAATAATAGAGCTTTATTATAGGTTAACGTGTGAACTTGATAGTTGTTGTTTATCTTTGCAAATGTACAGTCTGTTAACAAATTACAACCATTAACAATTGGATCCATACATATCCAATTCGTATTAATCTCTAAACACTTTTTATACCATAAATTGTTACAATAGAACTTACTAGGGCTCACTAAAATAGTGTCATTTGAGGAAGGAATGGGGTATACAATTTGTAGGTTACATGTTTTTGTTCCAAAAATGGGGATCTTAATCACTAGAATTGCCATGTCATCGGATAAAATTAATCCAGTTTTACAAATTAATGTCAGTTCTGTAATATGTCTTATCGGCCATAATAAATTTTTAGGATATTGAACTTCTAAATACTTCCAAATTTCATGTATTTCTTTAGTATTTAAAATTTCAAGATCTAGGCTTTCTAAATGGGCAAAAGTTAACGTGCGTAATAATTTTTCTAAATAAGAGTGTACATTTTTAATTTGCAGAATTTGATTTTGCATTTCAACTAAAAGTCTAATGGTGTCGTTTAAAACATCTATATTAGCTTTAAGTTTCTCTGAATTTTTATTTACTATATTTACATTTTCCTGGAATCTAGCAGTTATATGACCGGCGAATGAACTTAGTTCGTTAATCTTATGCATGTAATTAATCTGATTACTTTTCAAGATTTGCATGTGTTGGTTTATAGTCTCTAAGTCATCATTATCTAAATTGCCAGTAATGAATTTAATGTAGCTTCCAAGAAGGTTTACCAATCCACGTTTTTTGCGAACTAAAGACTTAAACGAACTTAATTTTTCATAAGAATCGTATGTGTTATTTAATTCTTTATTGGCTTGCAAAAATAGCGAATTTAAGGTATTATTATACTTATCGGTAAAATGATTAAATATAAACAAATTAGAAGTTAATCCCGCTAAAGTAAACTTAATACTAGTGAGATTAAAATATACATAAGTACTATGATAATTATTTAACGTCATAGTAGGGGCGATTTTTTCTATAAAGAATCCATTATTCGGCATCAGGGGGTCGACTTGTAGAAGGTTGATCCTTGGAAGTCGGGTTACGCTGTAAAGATGATGGATTTTTCCTTAATCTCTTAAGTTTCCTAATATGACCAACTACGGTTTTCTTTTTTGATAGTCCAGTAAAAGCGTTTTTCTTAATAGTCTTAATTTTCGTAGGGATAAATGAGGGGTTCATCTTATTCCTATAGGGATTTTTTCTGTACACAATTTGGCCTTCTGAAAGTTCAGGTATGGGGCTGGAGTTTCTATTATCTTTTTGAGTATTTTTGGATTGTGTTTTGTGAGTTTGCTCATAAACTTTTTGGTGACAGGGGATTAATTCGCTTTTTCGTTTTTCATTATATTGTTCGTAAATTGTCAGGTCATTGTTTATGTTAGGTTCGTTAAAGTACGGGCTATAGAGTAGCGAAAAAGGTGAAAAACCTGTAGTAGAATGAATACTCTGATTGTATACTAAAACTACTGAAATCATCAGATTTTGCGGGGTTTCCTTAGGGTTTTTCATTTTTTGAGTTTTGAGTTTTTCGAGAAGGGTAGAATGTAGTCTTTCAATGGGATGATCATTCTGGGAAAGTACGCTACCAAGGGCTATATTAGAGGCGTCAGTAGTAAGATGAAACGTTTTCGTAAAGTCGGGGTATGCGAGTACAGGAGAGTTAGTAATTAACTCTTTGCATTTAATGAAAGCTTCCTGGTACTCTTTATTACCAATAAATTTTTCATGACCTTTCCTTAGACATTTTGTTATTGGAAAGGTTAATTTCGAGAAATTTTTAATAAACCTACGATAATAACCAATAAGTCCCAAAAATGATTTTATCTCCTTAGGGGTTTTAGGCATAGGATATCTTTCGATGGCATGAATTTTTGAAGGATTTGGTTTTATGCCTTCAGGAGTTATAATATGACCTAAAAAGGCAACTTCTTTGGACAAAAATTCGGATTTTTCTAATTGTACTTTAAGATTCACTTCCCGGAGCCTTTTGAGGATTTTTCTGATGTGATCGATGCGCTCAGCAAGAGATTTCGAAAAAATTACTACGTCATCGATATATACAAAACAAAATTTGTAAAGGAAATCACGCAAGACTTCGTCCATCATTCTTTGGAATGTGGCGGGAGCGTTTTTCAGGCCAAAGGGCATCCTTAAATACTCAAAATGTCCATTATTGACAGTAAATGCGGTCTTTTCGATGGAATCAGGGCTCATTTCGATTTGGTGAAAACCTTGAGCTAGGTCAAGAGTAGTAAAATAACTACATTTTCCAAGATTATCCAAGATTTCGGTTATGACAGGCAAGGGATATTTATTTTCAATGGTGGCATCGTTTAACTTGCGATAATCGATTACCATGCGGAATTGTTTCTTACCAGAAGCATCAGCCTTTTTTGGAACAATCCAGACAGGGGCGGAGTAAGGGGAAATCGATGGCCTAATGATTTTGTTGTCTAAAAGCTTTTGAATCTGTTTTTGAATTTCAGGCAACATGGCTGGAGGGTGACGAATAGATTTAGCATATATAGGGCGATCATTTGTGGTACGAATATGATGTTTAGTTTGGCTAGTAAAAGTCAAGTCACAGTCTTCTGAGTACATGACATCTTTAAATTCTTGACACAAGGGGACAATTTTGCTTTTTTCTAAGTCATTAAGATGGTTTAAACGCAATTGGCTAGAAATATTAATAGACTTATTTTTCGCGGGGGGATCAGTTATCTCAAAATGTTCTTTAGGAATAACTCTCATTCGTTGTTCAAATTTAATATTATGGTTGGGGAGTGGATTTGGGATTTTACAAAATCCATCTTTAACCGTTATTAAACTATCTGGGATTACAACTTGATTATTAATCTGAAAAGAGGGCAGAATAGCATCTCCATTTTCAAGATTTACAGGGATGTTAAGGGCGTTGCTACTAATATTTTCAATTGGTTGACTGAGAGGCTTATTATACGCAAGTGAAAATTGAATTTTCTTGTTGTTTTGAAGCGTAAGACGTTTATTTTGATAATCTAAAATGGCATTTAAATTTTTTAAATCTTTAGTGCCTATTAGTGCGTCAAAATCTTTGTGCCAATTAAGAACACGCATTTTTAGGGGTGTACTAATTCCAATTTCTTTTAAAAGGGGAATATTAATATTGCAATTTTCACGGTAAGTCTTTTTGCACGCGGTTACTTCGAAGGGTTCATGAAATAATAAATCAGGGTACAAATTTGCAACATTGGGGTTCATTATTGATTCAGACGCTCCTGAGTCAATCAGAACAGTAATTTGCATTTTTGGCAAAAAGAAATACGGCAATTCGACTTTCTGGGCAATATTATTTAAGTTGATGGGTCTATAGAGGCTATTTCTTGAAAATTTTCAAGATTTGACCCACCCGGACAATTAGGGGGCATAAGGTTTGCTTCTTGCATGACAGGCGTTTTGTGTTGCTCACAATCATACGATAAGGATTCATCATAATATTCATCAAAATATTGACCTGCTGATGGATCATAATTACATTCTAAATTACTTAATTCTTGGGAAGCAAAGTTTCTAGCACCGGCGGGTTGAAAATGACTTCTATAGGGTCTTTGTTGCGCTTGTTGATACATTCGAGAGGGTCCTGCAGATTGTATCGACATTGGGGTTGGTTTCGGCAAGTGCCTTGGATTAAAGTCTCTTTGAGGGGCAAAAACATTTTTTTGTTGACCAAAAACTTCGGCGTTTGTCGGAAAATGCTGTTTTACGGGTCTAGGCTGTACATTAACGGGTTGAGACGGAAAGGGTTGATTTTTAAAATTAGTTTGTTGTGGATGTTGCTGATTCTTATGGTTATGGTATTTTTGGTTAAAATGTGGGTTGTGGTAAGAGTTCGTGTTTTGCTGTGGGTTTTGGTGTCTATGTGTAGTTTGGTTTTTTAAATTAATCTGTGATTCGATTAAATTATAGTTTGTAACATGTACAAGTGCGGCATCTAAATTATCGGGGTTTTGAATGAGTAACATCGTTTTTAACGACTCGGGGACATTGGACATTAAAACTATTACAGCAGTTTTTTTGGCTTGTGTGGAGAGGATTAACTTAGAATTATTGTCAATATTTTGACTTTGAATCTTACAGTTAATTCTTTGCACAAACAGTTTAAGTCTTTGTACAAAATCTAGTAAATGTTCGTTTCTATCTTTATTAATATAATTAAGTTGTTGAAGCAAAGTTTGATAACCTATTGGGTCACCATATTTTTCTCTTAGAGCTACCTTAATTTCTTCCCATGTCTTGAGATCTGGCCTACTCATCAAAAAATCTCTAGAATTATCAATTAACTTAGAGCGTATAACATTCAACATGAATTTTTTCTGAATTTCTTCTCCATTGTAGTAAAGTTCATGAAATTCGTTAATTGAAAAAATAAAAGATTCTAAATGTTCTGGATTTCCAGAGAAAGTTGGTAAAATGTTAGCAAAGGATCGCAGAACGTCCATTTCGCTTGTCGTTTTATAACTTTGTATTAAAGAAAAATGTTCTACAGATTCCTCTTCTTCAATAGAAGATAGACTACTTAAAACAAGATTATTTTCTCTAGTCTCACTAGAGTTAGAAGAGTCAAGATTAAAATCTGCAAATAATTCGGTTAAATTTAAATCAGATCTGTCTTTATATGATTCTAGCTTTTGTGCAAGGGAAGTATTTTTATTTTTCTTAGCTTTTAAGCCTAGTCTTCTCCTATTCGATAATAAAACACTTTTAAATAAATTTTCAGGATTAACAGACATGAATAATATAAAATTAATGGCAATTTTAGTGATTACTTACATGAGGGATATGACGAACCATTCTAGCATCATTTCAACTTTTCTCACAAATCACCTTCACAAAACTTGCACTAACTTCCACAAACTTGCACAACTTTCACAACTTTTCTTCTACCAAGTCAGCCTACTGGTTGCAGGAAAATTACTTGAAATCTTAGGGTTCAACGACCTACTTCTTAGATTGAATGACGGCCAGAGTTTCACCCCAGGGAGTTTCTTTCTTTTTCCTGTGCTTCTTACTCAGTTGATCTCAATGCTGAACAATAGAGAGACCAAACGGCAGGGAGCTTGAGTTTGAGTTCTTGAAGTTTACTAAAACTTCAATTGTGCTTAAGGTATTAAAATACACCAAATCTCAACGTTACACGATAGAGAGACTTGTAGCACAATCCTGTTCGCAGCGCCAATTATAAACTCAAACCAGCAGTATGCTTTTTAAAAAAAGTTTTATTTAACTAAACTTAATAATTATAACATTATCGTTCAAATTCTATGCTAGAACTAATCTTATAAAATCTAAAAACCACCTAGAAACGATATAAAATAATAAATGCCTATTCTGCTTATTCTACGAATAAATGCTTATATGCACACTTATTGGAATCGGTTCATGCACATAACTCCGGACGGACGATATTTTGATGAACAGAACACACTGAGCAAACTCCCGTCCCGGAGATTTTATTCCACTTGTCAGTTTCGGCTTGATCATGGACGAAGAAAAACGTAAACTATTAGCAGTGATTTGTTTACTGCGTCACAGACGTAAAAAGAAACGTAATAGAAGTGTATGGATACATCCTGTAGTGCAGAAGAGAAACATACTAGGACACTTCAATACTCTATTTTTAGAATTAAGAGAAGATGAGGAAAAATTCTTCAACTATTTTCGCATGTCTGATGTCTCCACTTTCGATGAGGTGCTCCACAAGATATCACCACAGCTTCGTAGACAGGATACCAACATGAGGACCTGCATTAAACCAGCAGAAATGCTGGCAGTGACCTTAAGGTAAGAGTTCAATTAAGTTATCTAGAAGAGATGTTAACTTAAATAATTAATTTAGGTGTAACTATTAATGGACAATTTCTTAGTTAACACAAACTAATTCTTACATGTAAGATTAATTTTACATAGAGGTTCCATAAAAAATAACCATAACTACAAGTTAAAACTATGTTTAATAAACATTTGTCTTTAATTTAAGAACATTTTACAGTAAGAGTACCCTCCACCTAACTTTAAGTTGCTGTACATATGCAATAACGTTTTTCATTCAAACAAATCGGAACTGGGAGAGTATACGACGTCACTGTCGTCAGGTGATATATTGTCCATCTGTGTGTTGCTGGGGACCGCAATGAAAAAGACGATTATGTTCATTTACTAAAATTAACTCGGATAATTTATGCTTGTTATGAAGAAGGATCGGGTGTTTTTTAGTAAACAATACGTCAGATTGTTGCAGTCTGGCTCCAACACGCAAAATATCATTGTCCAATATTGGCGACAAAGAAAGTATCTTACTAGAATTACTGATAGAGCCCTTATTTTTTTAAATATTTAATTCTGTCCGAAATGACTGTAATTGGGAAATTTTTATTAATGTATTCATAGCTTCACCTAATTCTTTACATTGTAATTCACCGGTTACACGATTACTCCTTTTATTTTTTGAATTAAAAATAAATCGTTTGCAATATGCTATAACACGTTGCAGTTTTGTTAAGCTCGAAAATTTATCAAAAATGACCCAATTATTTTTTGACACATTAAAATGGACTAAAGTTTTTTGTTCAGGAATGTCTTCATCCACGGATAAACAATTTTGTGGCCACGCAGATTTTTTAATTTTAGCCAAGAAGGACCTTCAAACCAAAAATCATTGTTAATTAATGATTCCGCAGAGACACCACGGGAAATCAAATCTGCCGGGTTATCAAAGGACCTCACATGGAACCAGTCGTCGGGATTTGTTTTTTCTTGGATAAAACTCACCCTATTTGCCACAAACTTTTTCCATCGATCGGTGGAGCGTTTAATCCAACATAAAGTTATAGTTGAATCGCTCCAATAAAAAACTTTATGAAAATCAATTTTTAAAGATTCCTTTATTTTTTCACCTAGCTTACACCCTATAACTGCACCAGCTAATTCTAATCTAGGTAACGTAACTGGTTTTACTGGGGCCACTTTACTTTTAGCTGTCAATAACTTACACGTACATTGATTTACGGATTCACAACGGACGTATCGCATGCGCCATATGAACTTTCAGACGCATCAGAAAAAATATGAAGCTCTATGGAAATAGAATGAACATTAAAAACATGTCTCGGGATTTTTATTTTATTAAGAAACTGAAGGTCTTTGCAAAACACAATCCACTTATCACGAATAGGGTCTGAAACTTGTTCATCCCAAGAAAATTTAGATTTCCAAAGCATCTGCATTATTAATTTTGCACGAAATTATTGGACCTAAAAGTCCTAAGATATCAAATATTTGACCTATTGTTGATAAGATTATTCTTTTCGTGATACTCGAAAAATCAGGAAAATGTGAAACTTGATATTCGATGGTGTCGGAATGCGAATTCCAATAAATACTCAAGGTTTTATTGTTTTCACCCTCACCTAGATGCAGAATGATAACATCTAAAGAAGAATCTATGTTTAATTGATCCAACAATTCTATTTTATTTGACAAGTACTTGCGTAACTGAAATCCTGCACTTTCTAAAATTTTACTAACATCTCTTTGAATCGCAAGTAATTCAGATTCTGAATCAGCTCCGTAGCAAATCATCAATGTAAAAACAATTTTTAATAATATTAGATGCCATGCACGGGATATTTTTTCTCATTTTCAATAGCAAGTTGTTCTAAACAACGAGTCGCTAAATATGGAGATGACGCTAAACCGTAAGTAATAACATTTAATTCATAACATTTAAGAACGGTTGGTTGTTCTCTCCAGAAAATTTTCTGATATTGCCGATCAGCCTTATCAATAATTACTTGTCGATACATTTTCGATACATCAGCGTTAAGGACGTAAGCATGTCTCCTAAAATTTAAAATAATGGTTAACAAATCATTTTGTACTGTAGGTTCTACATGTTGAATATCGTTTAAAGACAATCCGCTACTAGTACAAGCTGAACCATTAAAAACTACTCGTAAAAGAGTGGTTAAACTAGTCGTTTTTATTACCTCATGATGGTTCAAAAAATAACCAACATTTTCGCACTTATCAATATTTTTTGAAATTAAAGACATATGTCGCAGCATTTCATACTCTCGCATAAAGTCAATATACTGGGTTTTAAGATTATTATCTCTTGACAAACGTCTCTCTAAACAATGAAAAGCTCTAATCGCATTTTGCTTGGAATCGCCAAGCTTATTTTCCCTAAACGGAATTTTAACTACAAAACGACCCTCGTAATTTCGAGAAAAATTTTCTTAAAAATGTAAATCACAAATATCATTATTTTTACAAATATTCTCACACTGTTCGATTTGCCAAAATCGCGTCAAATTTTTAAGTATTTCTTCCTCTACTGTCGAAAATAAAGAAACGCCTTTGTCACAAATCAAAGAAAAATTTAACTCACCACCCAAAATCCAGCCTAATTTAGTAGATTTTAAAGTTAAATTTTTGCATAACTTAATTTGGCCTGATTGAAAGATTTGATAAAATAAACTAACCCCACATAAAATATCTATTTCCTTTTTTATATTAAATTCAAGGTCTGTGAGCTTTATATCTGAAGGAATATTTAAAAAACTATAATCAAAACTCATTATGGGCATAGGTCGTGTCATTTTAGGTAATATTAAACACGAAATTTCCTGCAAAAAATCACCCAAGTTTGAACGTAAAATTAAAGTTGTTTTATAATTTGAAAAAACCGGTTCGCTATTACCCACCCCGGTAATAGATACATTAGTTTTTTCTTTATTTAAACCCAGTTTATTAAAAAATGATTCGGTTACAAAATTCGATTGTGAACCGGGATCCAATAAAACTCTTGCCTTGACACAGTGGTCGTTTTTATTTACAATTAACACTTTTGCTGTGGATAATAAACCATATTTATTAGATTGTTGCCCTAACAATGACAATCTTTGAATTAGCTCTACATCGTGGTCAGTCAAAAAATGTTGATAGTGAACGTCGCACGAAGTTAAATCGTCGGTCGTTGCTTGCGTCGAGGTTAAAATTAGCTGTTCCTCTGTTTCACCGGCACAGGTGTAAATAGCTCCAGTGCGGAGCTATTTACATCTGTGTTCACCGGTCATCTTCGCGTCGGAATCGGTATTGCCGCTGATACTCTGCAAAGTATCTCGATCGGGCCTACTATGTTGACTAACGACCAAGGTAGGACGCGGATCAGAAAGTAAAATCGAATTAATATGTTTTGAACAATTTCTACATGGACATTTTTGACATTCTTCCTCTGTATGATTGGGATTAGACAATTCACTAGATTATTATAGACAATTCACGTATAATTTTAATCGTTTTACTTCCGAATTTCTTTTCGCAATGTCAAATTTATTGAATGTAATTTACTTAAAAATGGAATGGGACCCTCTACAATAAAAACACATAAACCTTTTATTATCTGTCGCTACAAAAGAATTGACAACGGGTTTATTTTTCTTATAATCGAATTTAAACGTCTGCCGATTATTATTACCCTTTACAACTTGTAATTTTTCTAAGAGTTCACATTTCTCTTTCAAAAAATCATTGACGTTTCACGTTGTGGGAAGTGCCTCGCTATATTTATATGCTTCCCAGTCGCGCCTAGTACGGCTGTCAAACTTACTGGTTAACAAATAAACTAACAAAATTGACCATTCGTCAGTATTTTGCCCTAAAGAATTTAAACTACGCAAATTTTTCGTAAACGTATCAAACAAATTGCGCAAGTCAGTGTAAGATTCCCTATTAAGAGACGGTGCATCGAAAAGTGCTTTAACATAATTAAAAATTATCAATTTATTATTTTCGTATCTCTGTTTGAGCAACGAAAACGCTACATCATAATTTTGCTCAGTGACTTGTATGGATTCGATTAACTGTGCTGCTTCACCTGTTAAATGCGCATGCAAATAATAAAATTTTTGAACACTGTCCAGTGATTCGTTCTTATCAATTCTTGAATAAAACGCATCTCTAAATTCCAACCATTTGTCGTAGGAACCAGAGAACTTTGGTAATTTTTACTCGGATTTTTTAATTTGGAGTTTTACAGAAATTTTAAATTCCCGAGTACTATTTCTAGAAACATTAATGTCACCAGAAACGTGACTATTGGTACCATTTCTACCGGCACTAAACTTTGAAACAAGTACTGTGGCTCGCGAGATGGCATTAAATTACTCATTTTCAAACAAATTTAACTATTTTTTTTCGGTCTCCGACTTATCACTAAGTGGGACAAGCATTTCAATTTATATACCCTATACATTATATAATTTAGTAATTCCATATCTGGCTTATTATAATTTACATTATATGTAAATAAATAAATAATGTACAGGGTGGGCCAATTTAGACGTTTTCTTATGGGAAGTCATGTCCCTGTTAGAGATAAAAAAATTTTGACCTCCATTCTTCGGGCTCAAATTTTAAAAGAAGTTTATTGAAGCAAATGAAATTAGAGGGCGTTTCTGAAATTTGGTCATTTTCGTTTTTCGGCTATGGCTGTTGTGTTTTTAAAGATAAAGGATTTCTGTAAAGACTTTCTTATAGCACTTTTAAGCGCTTAACATGCTCATGATATTTAAATTTATACAGGGTGCTTCATTATTAATTTTTTTTTTTTTTTTTTTTTTTTTTAAACGAAATGCATATTATTTTTTTGCATTTTCTTGTAGCCGTTAAAATTCCCTTTTATATCTAAATTTAATCTAAATCTAAATTTAATATAATAATCTAAATTTAATAGTTTACGATATATAAATAAATTTCTTAAATATTAAAAACACGTAGGTAATGACCCGCCATTTTAATCGCGTAAACGGAAGAGTAGGCGTGTTTTAAACTGCTATAAGTGAAGCTTTGTATTTATATTTTGATATTAGAATCCAAAAACGTATCAATTTTTCAAAAAATTCCATATGATTAGATGTTTTATCAAATATAATGAGAATTTAAGGGCCTGCGATATCAACGTCCTTATTAAAAATAAGTGCAGTTATTTAAGACACTCAAAGATTAAAAAAGGACGTTATAGGTTCTGTATTTTTTATTTGTGATACTTCAGTAAGCGCTTTTAAAAATCAAAAGTAAATTAAACAATAGCTCCTGTTTTATTAAATATTAATTATATTAATGGACAAATACAGTTATAAAAACAAAATAATACTGTAAAAAAAAAAAAAAAAAGTATTTATTTATTTATTTATTTTAAACTTAGAATATGAACTAACAAACAAAAAGTAAAAACCAGATTTTATTTTTTTATTGATATTTTAACTAAAACTGCAACTCTATATATTACGTACTTATAACAAGTGTTCAAACTGAGCTCCTTCCTGATCAATGCACCAGCGGCTACGTTTTTCAACATTATCAACAGCGTTTCTTAATTCAATATTTGGTATTGTTGCAAATGCATTATGTAAAGCTTCTTCCAACATTACTCTTGAAGTAATTGGCTGTTGGTATACCAAGTCTTTTATTCTTCCCCAAAGATAAAAATCTAAGGGTGTTAAGTCAGGGGATCTAGGCGGCCAACGTATTGGACCTTGATTTCCTATCCACTGCTCACCAAACTGCTCATTTAAATAATTACTGACCACTCTAGAATTGTGCGGTGGCGCACCATCCTGCTGGAAAAATATAGGATGCCTCTGCTGGGCTAGAGGCAATTCCTCTAGGAAGCGCTCAACTTGCGTTTGCAGAATTTGTAAATATCGCTCTGAATTTAACTGTCCATCATAAATATAGGGACCAATAAATCTACCACGAAATATGCCTACCCATACACTAAAACTGTAACGGCCTTGATTTCTTACAGCCACCGTTGCGTGAGGATTTGCTCGAGCCCAGGTATACCTATTATACCTATTAAAAATGCCTGCACTACTAATCGATGCTTCATCCGTCCAAATACAATTGTAGCCAAATGTTGTATCTTGACCACACTTTTGCAAATACCACCGACAGAATTCCAATCTTCTATCACGATCCGCAGGAAAGAGATGATGAACTTTTCGGGTTCGATAAGCTTTATACCTATATTTTTTTTAAATCCGTCTTGCAGAGGTCCTTGGCACAGCAGTTTCTACTTCCAATTTTCGGGTGGATAGATTAGAGTTATTTTCAATTGCGCCCAAAACTGTTATATCCAATAGTTCTTGATCGTCATTTATATTATTATTAGCATTTCTTCGCGGTTTAGCAAAAGAACCAAAATTAATAAGGTTTCTTTTTAATTTCTCAAACAGCGTACTATGTGGCTGCCCCTGTTCTGGATATCGTCGTTGATATAAATTACAGGCCTCTCTTGCATTTTCATTACATTCAATAAAACATTTAATCATATCGAATTTTTCATAGTTTTGATACATTGTGATTATCACATAAAAGAAATACAAAGTAAAACAGATTATGAAAATAAGCTTGTTTATGTCAAAATGACGTATTACTCAAAGCAGTTTGACAACCGCCTACTCTGTTTTTTAGGCGTTTTAAATGGCACGGCATTATAATTTATTGATACTTAAGAAATCTATTTATATCTCCTAAACTAATGAATTTAGATTATAAGTGTTATATATATTTGAAAAGGGAATTTTAAGGGCTACAAGAAAATGCAAAAAAATAATATGCATTCCATTAAAAAAAAAAAAAAATTTAATAATGAAGCACCCTGTATAAATTTAAATATCATGAGCATGTTAAGCGCTTAAAAGTGCTATAAGAAAGTCTTTACAGAAATCATTTATCTTTAAAAACACAGCAGCCATAGCCGAAAAACGAAAATGACCAAATTTCAGAAACGCCCTCTAGCGGCCAAACTGTTTGCCATAGCAAAATTTCATTTGCTTCAATAAACTTCTTTTAAAATTTGAGCCGGGAGAATGGAGGTCAAAATTTTTTTATCTCTAACAGGGACATGACTTCCCATAAGAAAACGTCTAAATTGGCCCACCCTGTACGTAGTTGTTATTGTCAATAAAAGTTTCCAAAAAGTACTTACCTAAAAAAAATATAAAAGTAGGTCTACCTATAAGTTAGTATATTCGTTAATCTTTCAGTAGTTCCCTAACTTAATTACCGCAAAACAAACTGTTTTTTATTCTTTCCATGTTAATATGCTTTATCAGTTGGGCTATTTTATTCTGTCTATGTTACAGACGAAAACTAGGAATACGTCGGCAACTTAATGAGACGTATTCGGCAAACCGAACCATAAAATATAAACCTACGGACATAGAAAAGAAAGTCTTATGATCAAGGTCAAATCGAAAGCGAAGTTCGCGGCCGAGCCACAAAGTACGCCACCGCTGAATTATCGATTTTACCTGCCCCCACCGTTGACGTGTTTGTGTAACTTAGTCCGTCCCTGGTAAAGTAAGCAAGGTAAATGGGTTTAAAGGACATCATTTTAAGAGATCTTTAGTAGTGTTCATCACATGAAATTTTTATTAAATTATACCAAGTAGTTTAAAAGTTATTCAAGAAAAACCGATTCCCAGCGGCGCCTTTAGCGGGCCGGGCCGTATCTTCGTAGGGAAGGCCTCTACAACTTTTTTTTTATAGGACCGTTCCACATTAATTTTTATTTTCTACCTGAATCTGAGAGATTTCCCACATTTTCCCGGGCACCCTGTATACTAATATTTACTTATGTCTATATTATAATAGGAGCTACACAAAATTGTTGTAGGCAGAACCATCTCCCCCCAGTATATAATATTCATCTAAGCCACTGGTACAGTATCGTGTAAAAATATAGCAATTCCCTTAAATTAAAAAAAAAAATTAAAACTACATCAATTATTATTTTATTATCAAAGAATTAATATAGTGCATTTGGAAACTTCACTACCTTTGATCAATCTTCAAATCTTCAATCCATTTTGAATCAATTGATGCATGTTTTGTTGATTTTTTTCAGTAAGTTTTTTAAGTTTCAAAAAGTTTTCTAAATAAGGGGCTCCAATACACATTTTTATTTTTTTACTTAACAACTATTTTTTTTTATGAAGTGTTATACATTTTATATACAGTGTTATACTTTGGCCAATACCGTAAAAGTAATTTTTCTATAACACCTTGTATCATTAACTAATTTTTTTTTTGAGAAAGCCTCTGATGAGTAAATGACATTTGTTTCTTTATTAAAGGTAAACCGGAGATATTAAGGATGGATTATTTAAATGTGCCTTCAAAGAAAAAATGTTCTGTGCCCAGTTGTCCTGGTTCACGTGTTATGCACCGATTTCCTAAGGACCCAGCTCGGTTACAAGTTTGGCTTAGTTGTATTAATAATCCAGAACTTACAATATTAAATTCTGACACTTTGTACAATAATCGGAGAGTCTTTAGTTTGCACTTTGAACAAAATTGTTATGTTCCGAACTGTATGAGGAAACTGTTAAAGCAAGAAGCTTGGCCTTCTTTACAGTTAAATGCAGTTGATGCAAGTAACTCTGCAGAAGCCGGTATGTTTTTTTTTTATATTGTTAGAGTACATCTAAAAAAAACACACAAAATCAATCGCCGCCGCAGGGTTTTCTCAAAAGTACCCCATCGGCATTTTTGGAATCGGAGAGAAAAATGCAGGGCGGACACTTGAACGACAGATGTTTTTAGGGGATCACTTATCGACCGGGGTGCGATTCGGTTTGGTTTCGTAAAGACTTTAGACGTAGTATTAATTAATTAAAATTAAATTAAAATAAGTATGGTTTGCAACTTATTATAATCCGGTATCTTTTGTAACATTTTGAGCATTATACATGTTGATGTAAGAGTCCGGTGTTTGATTTATTGGCTCTGATGAACATTTATAAAACCAGTGGCATAATTCTTATTATTTAAAAAAATTAAATTAGACTGTTTCTAACATCAGAAGTGGGATAGTGTTCACGTATCCATAACATTTTTTTTTTAAGTGTTAAGTGATTTTAAGAAATATGGAGGAGTTACTAGCTGAAATGTTGAAAACCTTCAAGCGCAATAATACGGCTCCAGAACAAGTGAATTTACCTTTATTTCGACCTGATGTGGATGACTCGGAAATCTGGGTAACAGGTGGAAAAAATAAAATCTGAATTTGAATGGTCAGACCTGCAATTATTGGTAAGAGTTGGACGTTTTGTATTGGGAGATGCTAAGCAATGGTTTGAAAATTGGGCACCAGTGGTAAGGAGTTGGAATAATTTTAAACTTGATTTTATCGAGTCATTTCCTCAGAAAAAAAATTCTTGGTCGTTTACTTTGTGAGGCGGCTAATTTTTAATTTATTAATAGATTTAAAACAACGTTGATTTCCCAAGAGATTTCAATGTTAGGAATAACGCGTGACATTATATTCAAGCTGACGTTGAAATAACAGGGCAACATACTCGTTTAGTTTTTATGGTGGTACCTTCTATTTACCTGGAATATGATGTAATTATCGGTTGTAATTGGTTTTCGGATAAATGTCTTGCAGCGGTAACCGATCAAGAAGGTACAAGAGTTATACGTAAACAGCTTCCTGGAGTTTTGCGAATTTCTGAGGAGCATTTTGATAAAATTAATGTCCCCAAGGAATATTTTACTGAAGTGTCGAATATTTTAAAACAATATTTTGATATTATAACAACAGGGGTCCCAGATTTAGCAGTAAATAATGCTTCAATGAAAATAAACATGGTAGATAACCACATTGTTATCAGACATCCTTACCGTTTATCATCAGAAGTACGTAAAATTATTGATGATTTGATTAAAAATGGTATAATCCGTGAAAGTATATCTCCATTTGCTAGCCCGATATTATTAGTAAAAAAGAAAAATTCGTTTTTATGTTCCTAGGCAAAGTAGATTAGGTGTTTTACGGTTACTTCATGATGAACAATGTCATGTGGGTATTGAAAAGAATATTAAATCAATTTTACTTCATTTTTGGTTTCCTCGATTAAGGGACTTTAGTACATTAAACACTGTTTAATTTGTGCCGTCAAGAAAATTCGCACTGGCCCGTTACAAGGGGCCATAAATTCTTTCCCAAAACTTGAAGTGCCCTGTCATACTATTCACGCCGATTGTTTAGGTCCATTGCCGGAGACCACCGAAAAATATGAATACGTTTTGGTACTTGTCGATGCGTTTACAAAATATTGCAATCTTATACCACTTAGAACACAGAAGGTGGAAGAGACACAAAAGGCCATGCAGATGTTTATTTCTTGTTTTGGTACTCCGAATGTTTTTGTTATGGACAGCGGTACTAATTTTTGTAACTTAAATTTATGTAAATTTTTTGATGAACGGAATATTTAGTATCATTTTGTTACACCTGATGTTCATAGGGCTAATGGACAGGTCGAACGATATATGAGAACAATAATGAATTTTATAAGAATAGAAAGTAGTGTTAAAGTAGGATGGTCGAGCATGTTGTGGAAAATACAATTAGTTTTAAATTCCACCTTCCAAAAATCTATAAATTGCTCACCATTGCAAGCACTGCTTGGTATTGAAACGACCACTCCACTGCTACAAGCAGCCTTAAATGACCTTTCCCCTGACCTGTCTCCTATCAGAAACTTACAACTGGATAGAGAAAGAATCAGAGCCAGACTTCAAGAAACCAACAACACCATAATTGACCTAAATAAAAAGAGGCGTGATAATCTACAATATCAAGTTGCTGATTTTGTTTTGTTATACAGAGCTAGCAAACTGCATGCTAGTAAGTCAAATTTTGAATTTATGGGGCCATATAAAGTAATAAGTATTACTTCTGAGGGTCGATATGAGTTAAAAAGGGTTGGTGCTAACAAACACAGGATTGTTAAGGCAGCCAAAGAGCAGTTAAGGATATGGCCGAAAGACTGGTCTTTAGGGACTGAACTGAATGACTTATTGGAGTGCTTGAAGAAAAGGGTAATAATTTTTTTGTTTTGTGGCAACATGGTTCACAATTTATGGAATTTGCTGTGGTAACTTAGCTCACAGTGTGTTCTAAATCTTTTTTATTTAACTGTGCTAACTTAGCTCACAGTGTATTCTAATTTTTTTAAATTTTACTGTGGTAACTTAGCTCACAGTGTGTTCTAAATTTTCTTTATTTTACTGTGGTAACTTAGCTCAGTGTGTTTCAGATGACAGTAATAATCAGTAAATATCCAGTAAATATCCAGCAGGCAGGGAAGGACGAATCTGTTCCGAGAGCGTAACAGCAGTCAGTCTGGCCGTGTTAGAGTACATCTAAAAAAAACACACAAAATCAATCGCCGCCGCAGGGTTTTCTCAAAAGTACCCCATCGGCATTTTTGGAATCGGAGAGAAAAATGCAGGGCATGGGAGGGGGACCGGACACTTGAACGACAGATGTTTTTAGGGGATCACTTATCGACCGGGGTGCGATTCGGTTTGGTTTCGTAAAGACTTTAGACGTAGTATTAATTAATTAAAATTAAATTAAATTAAGTATGGTTTGCAACTTATTATAATCCGGTATCTTTTGTAACATTTTAAGCATTATACGTGTTGATGTAAGAGTCCGGTGTTTGATTTATTGGCTCTGATGAACATTTATAAAACCAGTGGCATAATTCTTATTATTTAAAAAAATTAAATTAGACTGTTTCTAACAATATATAAATTTCACCATGATTTAAAATAAGAATTATTGTCATTTTATGTCTTTATTTAAATGTAATGTTCCGTTCATCTATAATTCGTTTTGGTCACCTGCCAAAAACTGGCTTTCAACCTTTTGCAGACAGGTGACCAATACGAATTATAGATGAATGTAATTATTTGTACATATAAGATGCATCAGATAAATTTAAAGTTAATTAATTTTATGTGTTTTTTTACAATGATTTAGGTGAATTGATATCATTGGAACAAGTAAACACCCCTAAAACGCAGCATATGATTGAAAACTATAAACCATCAAAATAGTCAAGTGAATCCCAACCAAAATCTATTGCTACAGCTTCTGGAGCTGTTTATAAAACTCTTTTGAGTAAGTATAAAATCACCTTACACGGTGCATGTGTAACAGCTTAATAGAATATTATTCGATAATAATTAAATTAGAGTATCTTTGGGAAATCGTTCGGACACGTCGGATGTTATTTTAGGTTGCGAACTTTTTCCAATATTTTTTTTTATACAGGGTGTATCATATAGATGCTTCAACTGTTTTTAAGATACATCAGGATCGAAAAAATCACAATTTTTATGACTTTCAGAGACTCTAGTTCTATTTCTCTTAAAGATAGAAAAATTGGAGTTTATTTTCCAATCATAGCTCTTTATTATCTATCTTTTGAGGTGCAGGATTTGACCTATCAAAATTTTTTACAGATTTTTTTGACATGCGATAAATTTGACATGCATCCCAAAAGATAGGGTATTAAAAAGCTAAGAGGACAGTAAACTCCTCTTTTTCCCATCTTTAATAAATATACAGGGTGTTTCACAACTTATCCACGAAATTTTAACCACATATGCAGTGTTACGACAATTTTATTTTTTTGTGACTTTATTTTAAGAGATATTGAGAATGTAATAACACTTTTTCATTGGCACTTTTAAAAAGCTACATGATAGAGTTTTTAAATTTTTTGTCCGGCGGTTCGTCTTTTGCCAAACATCATCAACTTTGTTTTTTCTTATGAAAACCAAATTAGATTTTTACACCATTAAAGAGCATTTTTAATTCCCTATTCAACGATGTATCACACTTGCATATCGCACCATGTCCCTTGAAAACTTATTATAAAATGATATACCGGCATATCTCTCTTTCTCTCATGGAGCTCTTATGGGAAGTACCCAAACTGCTTTTCTGAAATGAAAGTGTGATACATCATTAAATAGGGAACTAAAATAAAAATGCTATTAAATTATGTAAAAATCTAATTCAGTTTTCATAAGAAAAAAACAAAGTTGATGATGGCCGCCAAAAAACGAAACGCGGATTAAAAATTTAAAAATACAATCAAGTAGTATGGAAAAAGTGGCTATGCAAATGTGCTATGTTATTTAAAATATGATCAAAAATAAAGTCATAAAAAAATAAAAGTGATATTTGTAAATTTTGGTTTTTTCCAAATATCTCAGCAGGCCATGAACATTTTTGAAGTTTTTTAATAGCATGTAAATAAGCTTCAAAGACCGCAACTTTTTTCTAATTTTATCCAAGCTGTATCTCCAATAGGAACCGAGATCCCCATGCTCAGGAACCTTATCTTAGACACCCTGTATACATTACATATCCATTTTAGATCGACATGAGAAAAATAATTCTTCCTGGTAACCACCAGCTAATACTACTTTGTAGTGCAAACACTGATCTATATTGATTTAAAAATACATATATATATTTTTTTTTTAATAAAAGTTTTAATAATGTTATTTTATTTCAGGATCAAGAATTTTACAAGAAGTTAATGTTACTCGACAAGTCATGTTAACACCAAAAGCAAGACATTTGTATAAAAGGGTGATTAAAACGTCAAATAAAATGATACAGTTGAGGAGTAGAATGAAAAGTTTCCAGGAGAGGTTAAATGAAGCCGAAAGAGTCGCCTCTCAATTTGACGGTCTATTGGAAAAGGTTAATAAACCTACCTATAATTTCATAATGTCACAAATAAGAACCCAGAAACAAAAACCAAAAGCCCGAAGATTTACTTTGGATGAAAAGATTTTATGCCTCAGTATCTTAAAGGCAAGTGGAAAGGGCTATAGGCTCCTGGCAAAGGTGTTCACTTTACATTCAAAGACAACTTTAACGGATCTGTTGAGTAAAATTCGTTTATCACCAGGTATAAATAGCCACCTAATAAAATCTTTAAAAGAAAAAGTAAAGAAGCTCAAAGAAGTCGATCGGACGGCAATTATAATATTTGATGAAATGTCTATTAATATGGGGTTGACTTATAACCAAAAGATTCTTTTAGATCTGACGATGCCTTAGGGCAAAACACGTGTAATCCTGTTTTTAAAAATAAATCTTTCTTAAATAAATCAAATTTCTTAAAATAAGTCATCTTTTGAGACCATTGACTTTGTGTCCCTCTAATCTCTGAATTTTTATTATCAAGAGGTCTCTTTGAGGAAAATTGACTACTTTTTTGAATTTGAGAATGCCAGTAAGGCTAAACTAGTCCAGCTCTACAGAAGCAACCTCTTCACACGGAAAAATCTGCTGCTGAAAGTATGGTTCCTGCAACAATGCCTTTCGTTCAGGTTAACACCAAGATTTATCAATATCCGTTGCAAAACTTACAACAGATCATCCGAAACCGCTCTTAAAAGTGCCAGGACAATTTGGCTTAAAGAAGAAGTTAAGTGCCATTATAATAAGTTAAACACCTGCAATTATAAACGTAAATACTTGTATTTTATAGAGATGTTACAAAAAGAACGGAACAGGTTTTTGAGAATAGGTTTCACAAAGCCTGTTCAGTGAACAGTTCTTTTCAAAGAACGGTTAACGGAACAGTTCCGTAAGTTTCGCTATCGTTCCCCACGAACGGTCTGACTACGCATGTTCTCAATATGTCGGGACTGCCACTGGCTATGCCGACGCCGACGCCGGTTTTCGATTCCCGATTCCGTTCTTTGACGATTCGCGAGTGCTTGTCGGCTTGTTGACTTGTTCACGTGTATAGTTAGCGTGAGATGCCAAGATGTCGTACTCATCGGTTCTTTGCTGTTATTTAAAATGTTATTTTATTTAACTGTGGGTTCTAAAAATGTTTGTTTTGTTTGCTTTTATTTTTTATACGAACGTTTTGCTTTTATTAAATAGGTATATTTAGTTGTTTTACGTTTTATTACTCAATTTTTTGAAATCTCTAATAAATTTTTAAATAAGAATAAATGAAAAAAGTTAATTATAAGTTTTACTTAGGTAGATATATTAAACAAATATCCATAAACAAATGTCTATATTATAAAATATACATTTTATACATTGAGTTTATTATATTGACAAACACCAAGATATTATAAACCTATAATAGCTTTGTGTTTGTATTCAAAAACAAAAGCTGATGTGCTTTAGAGTTTCCTAAACGGTTTCGCCTGTCAGTAAGTATTTGCCCAGCTTTTGAAAATAAATGCTCACAAGGAACAGAGGTCGCAACAACACAGCATTTTTCCCTTACCAATAATGCTAAGTTTGGGTAAACAAATCTGTTCTCGAGCCACCAAGTCAAAGGGTCAATTTTTCTTTCAAGGGGTTCATCTTCCATATATCTCTGGACTTCAATAATGGATCTGGCTGTTGAGGATTTTATTTGAGTGGGTTTGTTTGAGCTTAATTTGTCAACGGAGGCCCATATTGAGAGTTTCTGTTTTTTCTCGACATTAAAAGGTTCGGCAATTTTTGACTCATTTTGTTGACTTCCCGTTTCGTCAGTACTGGCATCTTTTTTAACTTTTTTCTGCTGCTCCAAATCTTTTCTATAAATAATGTCTGCTAATGCAGAAATTACTTCCTTTTGAGCTTTTTTTTCCCGCATCTTTGCTCATAAAAAACAGGGTTTTAAAACGTGGATCCAAAAAAGTACACATGGCTAATGTATTGCTATATTCCACATTTCCAAGGCGTTCCGTAAGTTCTTTTTCGAGTTTCTTTGCCACAACTTTTGCATTCACAGCAAAGTCTGAAGACTCTAAAATCTGTTTGCAGACACCCAACAGCCCATTAGTAACAACAATTACTAATGAGGCAGTCATGTACTGTTGACCGTTAACGACCTTTGTTGCCTCTTCAAAAGGTTCCAGCACTTTTTGCAGATCCCGAAGTATTTGCCACTCTTCCAAACTAATGGGTGGCAATGTGACGTCCAAGAGAGCTACCGTACTCCGTACTGCTTCCTCCAGTTCGGTAAATCTTTGCAACATGTAGAATGTGGAGTTCCACCTTGTCGCCACATCTTGAATGAGTTTGAGAGGATTCTTGACTCCACTGTTCTGCTGAGTTTTTATCAGTTTAAATGTTGCCTTGGGGCTTCTTTTAAAATGACCAACAACAGTTTTAACTTTATCTAAAAGTTCTCTATTTAAGTCTAGATTTAGGGCACTTTGAACTATTAAATTAAGTGTGTGAGCAAAACACCCAAAATGCTTCCACCCAAGTTCTTTAGCTATTGCTGACTTGATATTTGATGCATTATCTGACACAGCGAGCATAATTTTTTTTTTAAGTCCCCATTCTTCTGCTACAGATTTCAAGTCAGCAGCAAGATTTATGCTAGTATGAGCCTTATCAAAGAAAGCACATTTTAATAGGGCTGACCGAAACCTAAATTCTTCATCTATAAAATGTATTGTAATTCCGACAAAACTATCATTTGTCTTGGAGGTCCAGGCATCAGTTGTTAGGGAAACTGATGAAACTTTCGAAATAATTTCTTTAACACGCAAGACGCACTCCTCATACAAACTAGGTATGTAACTCCTCGAAATTGTTTGGCGAGATGGAAGTTCATAATTAGGATTTAGTGCTTTGACGAATTCCCTGAATCCCAAATCATCGACAATTCTAAACGGCTGGTAGTCCCAATAAAAGAGTTTAAGTAGCTGGGCATCAATTTTTTTTTTACAGCTTACTGTCACTTTTTTTGGTAAATACGATGACAAGGTGGTTTGACGTGGTTTTGGGTGAATGGTGCCACTAGCAGGAACAGAGCTAATTGAACTAGTACCAGGACTGGAGCTCTCAGTAGGCAAAGGCGCTTGTTCCTGTGGTTTTTCTATCTGAAATTAAAAAATATACCTTAAAAATAACGCAAATATAATTTATTTATTTATTTTGTATCTCAAAGTCTTAAACAATCATTGGGCTAAAAAAACAAAATTAAATAGCAATATTATTCGCGATTCGCATTTCGCAAGCCTATATGAACTAGGCTTAATCCTCCTTATTCGCGTCTAAACTGTGAAACGTCATCTGACAAAGAAAAATTGAAGAAAGGATTGGCCTATTGCCTATTGGCCATGGTACATTTTGGCGGTAAACGCATCATCTAAAACTTATACATGACTTTTTTTACCAAATAGCAGAGGTGGCGCTAGGATATAGCGATATAATAAACTTAAGACTGTGATTACTCTACCACATAATATGTATGTATTATGTATAAATTAAAATATAAAATAAATTTATAACCAAGAATATGTACTTACCTCAGAATTCCCTATCGTAATGCCATTTCTAGTTGTTTGTGTTTGCCCTACTGACAATTGCACCGTAGGATGTTTTTTAGAAATATGTCTTTTTAAATTCGAAACAGAGGATTTAAAAGAAATATCACTCTTGCAAATGTCACATTTTGCGATTTGATTAGTCTTATCTACGATTGTAAAAAAACTCCATACAGGGCTGCTTTTTCTACTCATTTTGAATTAGACAAAAATGTTGATTGCAACACAGCACAACGCGAAAACAATTAAAACCACAAAACAAAAAAAACAGTAAATACTAAATAAAACAAGGGAGGCTACTAAGAATATACTGACAACAGGTTCTAACTTATCAGAACTGATCTGTCAATGTCAAAATCAAAACAATAATAAAAAATAAAATCCAAGAAAATAAAAACATTAATATTGTAAGCGATACCCAGATGACGGCGTATCAAACTATTATCAAACTTTTTTCGGTATTATAGATATTTATATATTTATAGTTTTTTTTAAGGCTTAAATGGAAAAACCATGTGTAACCATGTAAACATGCATTTTCTTGTATAACGGTGAATTTCGTATTTTTGAAAAAAATTAAAATACTTAAAAATAAGAAATTTTTTTCATAAAATGTTTTCTTTTGAATAAAGTATTTATTATTATACTATTATGAAACTTTTAACATAACGCATAAATAACATTTAAATACATACAATACAAAAAAAAATTATTAAGTGACCTTAACAAACATACAAAAATTGAGTAAGTTTAACTTTAACTTTATATAAAAGTATAAAACGCCATATAATCGATGTCTTACCATAGATCCATACAATTAAATCAAAAGAACAGATGAACAGGTGAACAGGTTTATAGAACATGTTCTCTGAAAAGAACGGAACAGTTTGAACCTGTTCACGATTTTTACCTGTTCTTTAACATCCCTAGTATTTTACCCTTACTTTAATGTTTTCTTTTATAGAATTTGTTCATCTAGATTCTAAGTTTAGAGACGAGGTTGAGTCATTCGGGGAGAAAACTTTTCTCAAGCTTGGCAGAAAACACACTAATTTAAAGCGCGAAAAAACTAAATACATGACCTACGAAGAAAAGCAACGCATAACAGGTAAATATCATTTTAACTTTCATAACCGCTTTCTAAACCTCTCCGACGTTGTTTTTTCTAAGGAGGAAGAGGATGTGTTAAAACGAAATTTAAAATTTAATTTTTCTCATAATGCTAACATTCAGTGTAGGGAGACGTTAGCAATAGAGGCCGAAAGCATCATTCAAAACACAGATATTTCTCTGAAAAATATTTTAAGATCAAAGTTAATTACTTTCCTCAATTCGAGCGTTCGTGACAAAAAACGGTCGAACTGTAATCAGAAAATCCTAAAAACAATTTAAGATAAAATCAGGGTTCACGACTTGATTGTCACGAAGGCAGATAAAAGTAATTGCTTGGTACTCATGAAGCGATGTCATTATATCGAAAAAGTTCTGCATTTTTTTAATTCAAATGAGTTTGTACCTATTCCTAGAGACCCAACATACTCATTTTTTAATAAACTCAAAAATACTTTAGATAACACCGCACTCACTCTCGATTTCTTCTACACTAATAAGTATAAGTTATACCCCATGAACCCGAAAACACCTTTACTTTACGGTTTACCCAAGGTCCATAAGACTGGCTATCCCATTCGTCCTGTAGTTTGTTTTTTAGATTCACCTTGCTATTTACTATCCTCGTGGCTTAATAAAATCTTAAGAGATATTACAGCATTTAATAATATTTACTCCACCAAAAATTCTATAGATTTTGCTGACACCCTTAAAAATACACCAATATCTGAAAAAACGATATTAATATCTTTAGATGTTAAAAACCTCTTTCCAAGTATACCTCCCAAGGATTACGTTGATCTTGTCTTGAATTTGTTAAATAAAACCTCCTTACCTAAACTAATTATAGACAACCTAATCACTTTGTTATCGATTGTTCTCGACCAAAACTTTTTTAAATTCAACAATTGTTTCTTCAAACAGACCAATGGGTTGGCGATGGGCTCTTGTCTGTCCCCGTTTTTAAATGAGATTTTTATGCATAACCTGGAGAGTAGGATAATGTGCAGTACCTTTTCCAAGGACATTGTTTTTTACAAACGGTATGTGGATGATGTCTGTTTGGCCTGGAGTGGGGATGAACTCGAACTGGATATTTTTTTGTATTTTTTAAACACTCTACATCCTAACAAAACTTTTACCTTAGAAAAAGAAAAAGACGGTAGGCTTCCTTTTTTAGACCTTTTGCTGACTAGAGTTAACAACAAAATCACCTTTGATATTTATAGAAAACCTTCCTCGACGGACAACATTATCCAGTCTGATTCTAATTCCCCGTATTCTCATAAATTTGCTGCATTCAACTCCTTTTTCTACCGGTTATTCAAAATACCATTATCAGCAAGCGCCTTTCAAAAAGAGTTAGCTACAATTAAACAGATTGCAGTAAATAATGGGTTTCCATTAAGTATAATTAATAGAATTTATTTCAAATTTTATAATAAATACAAGCTCTCCTATAATTTAATCCATAACACCAGCATTAAAAATTCTAGATTTCATTGCCTCACTTACTTTGGTAGTATCTCCTCCCGATTTGCAAAATTTAAAAAAAAAACACATAATTTAAAAAGCTCGTAAACATTAAAGATAAAAGAGAACCCTTAACTCAATCGGAAGTTTACTCACTTAACTGCGGGGAATGTAATGCCGTTTACATTGGTCAGTCTGGAAGGAAAATAAAAACGAGAGTGCAGGAACACTTAAGAGAATATAATATACACAAAGATACCGAAATCACCGAGACTAAATCGGCTTTTGCAAGTCATTTATTGTCCTCAAAACACTTTCCTTCCATCCCGGAAAATGTAAAAATCCTTCATGAGTGCCCCAAGGGAAAGAAGCTTGACTTATTAGAGAAGATGGAGATCACAAGGGAGTCCTGTACTGTCTTGTGTGAATGATGTTTTTACCTTCGAACCGCATTTAATTTTTAACAATATTTATCACGACCTGGATAGCACGTAAGTTAAGCGCTTGCCCACGAACCCGATGGCCGCTCGTTCATTTCTCGACCAAGTCATATTTCACTTTTTATTTTTTATTTAATTTTTTGCTTTATTTCCGTTCTCCCGTTCAACTTAACCTCACTCTGCTTGTTTTGTTTACTTTTATTTTATTTAGTTTTGACACCGGAATTAATGTGAACGTCAGCATTATTTTTATTTTGTATGTATTTATTTTTGTTTTAACTTGAATGTTTGTGGTGTTAATCCAATAGCTTTACCGGTAAGTCAAATCTCTATATTGTAATTTGTGTCTATGCATTGTTGTTTTTATACTAGGGTTGCTTTCTGTTTTCTTTTAGATCTGACGATGCCTTAGGGCGAAACACGTGTAATCATTTTTTAAACAATAAACATCTTTTGAGACTATTGACTTTGTGTCCCTCTAATCTCTGAATTTTTATTATCAAGAGGTCTCTTTGAGAAAAATGGACTACTTTTTTGAATTATAACGAAAAGGATGATTGCATATATGGCTTCCATAACTTAGGAGACAATAACAGAAAAGCATGTCTAACCATGCCAATGTTGTCATGGAGTCAAAGGAGTATACAAACATTGGAAACAACCTTGAAACAACCCAATAACAACATTTGAATTGAAAAGTATCATCAAAAAGGTAGGTAATAATTATATATTAATATCGACCACATTATTTATGCTTGTTGCAGTTGCACAAATAGTTTAATGTGTTTTTGTTTTTTAGGTAATTGGTACATGTCAAGAAGCAGGTCTTAATGTTGTGGCAACAGTCTGCGACCAGGGGTCAGCCAATCAAGCTGCGATCAAAAATCTTATTGATGAGTCTAAGGCAGATTTTTTGAGGAGAAATGAAGAATATCGACATTTTGGCTTTTTTGTTAATGGGAAAGAAATAGTTCCACTTTTTGACGACCAATGAAAGGCATAAGGAACAATTTATTAACTAAAGATCTACACTTCATTAAGGATGGCGTTAAAAGAGTGGCTAAGTGGGAGCATTTAGAACAGTTTTATATGTTGGATGCAGAAGATGAAGATCAAATTTGCAGTAATTTGACTGATAGCCATATAATTAGGTACCTTTTTATTATTCAATAACATTACTAAGCTGTATATAAAGTTTAAAACATCTACATTTGGTGGAATTTTACTTAGAATATATTTTATGGCATTTTCAGGGACAAAATCAACAAAATGAAGGTAAAATGTTGTACCCAAGTTTTTAGCAATCGTGTTGGAAGTCTAATGAAACGGATCCTAAGTGGAGTAAGTTTTAATTCTATATAAATTTTACACCGTTTAACGTAGAGAAAAAAAAAACAAAATGTTATATGATTTTTTTTCAATTTTGTTTCAGAAAAACCGGAAATCAAACTTGACGAAAAAGCGATTGACACTGCGGAAATTCTTCTTTTCTTTGACAAGCTGTTCGATAGCATGAACTCCAGCCAAAGAATTTCGCCTCCTGGAAAACCGCTAAAGGCTGCAGTAAAGCTATATTCCGAACATATCCAGTTTTGGAGAAACATCATAACAGTCTTAGGTACAATGAGATATTTTTGCCCAAAAAAAAAATGGTTTTGTTTCAGTCCCTACTATAAAAAAAATTATTTTTACTGTTAAAGGACTTATTTATTTATTTCCGATATTATTGGATAATAAGAAAAACAGATTTATTATGACGAGGCCGTTTCAACAAGATGCCTTAGAAAATAATTTTTTTGGAAACATAAGAACTTATGGTGTACGAGAGATATCACCAACTTCTCATCATTTTATCTCCTCATTTAAAGGTCTGTTAATTAATAATTTCATGTCGAACCATTCCCCAGGAGCAAATTGCCAGGAAGATCATAATGAGGGAGCTTTGGACAATCTAAAAAGTTTTTTAATAGGTGATGTAAGTTCTGACATTGCTGCTGTGGACAATGACAGTGTCCCAATCACACATTGGGAAGATATACCATTTAATAAAAAATCAAAAATTGCTGTCAATGTCAGAACTTATATAACTGGTTGCATTGCTAAAAAAGTCCTCAAGCAAATTAAATGTGAGAATTGTAAGACTAAACTTCAATTTAGAGAACATAATGCGGATGTGGAGTTTATTGAAGCAAGACAATATAAAAATTGCAAATTAACTCTTCCTGGTACTTTTTTTAATTTTGTTATCAGTGAGGCAATCTCGAGGCTTTTCTTCCTCATCTCGAGATTGTGCACAAAATCGCAAATCCTAAAAACTCTGGATGATATAATAAAAATTAAAATGGAATCGTTTAGAATGTTAAATTGTCCTAATCATCTCAATACAGGTAATATTTTAAGAAAAATAACTATCAAATATTGTATATTTTGCACTGAGAAAAATGGCCTTACTACAAACTTTAGTTAAAGGTATTCTAGTTGGTATTACCACTTTACACGCAGCCCTAACCAAATTCTCGTGTAACAATAACAAAGCTGGTCTAGTTAAACGTTATTTATTACTGGCTACGCGGTATGTAAGTTAACCCAACCATTTTATTAGTAAATTTATAAAATTAACTAGGTTCCTAGTAATGGTTACAGTAAAGTCATGTTAAGCAATTCTATATGCAAACTTACTTATAAGGCACAAATTACGTAGTAAAACTTACTAAAATATCTAGTAACAGTAACTAAATCCTAATAGTGAGTCCATGCAATCATGCAAATTTTATATTTCCCGCGCAGTCATTGTTGTTAATTGTCATTTCAGAATTCCCCTTCCACCTGTCCGTCCGCCATGATTGATAGAGGATCAAAACGTGGTCGTGTCGGCGTTTTTGTTCTTTCTTTTCCTTTTATTTCTCTTCTCGAGGAGTGTGCTGGTGTCGCAATTGTTGTGCGTTGTGAAATGTGATCTTAATTTTATACTTAAATTTGTAATGGATGATACTAAATTTGAAAACCATTTAAAGGCCTGGAGGCTGCAAGATTTTTTCCAAGCTTTTCGAGGTAGGTAACCATTTTTATAGTACCTAGTTATTTATGAAATTATGCTTTCTAATGACCACAACTGAAAGAAATGTGTATGGCTGCCCTAGATAGATCATATATTTAGGTATCTAACTATTTACTAGGAATTCATTAACCCTTAACTACTGTATAGTTTGACCATCGGATCTGTGTCTACGAAAAGAATGCGGGCGAAATTTTGAAGCGTTGTCACGTCTTACTGCAAAAATGAAATAGTATAGAATAAAAAGTAAATATAATGGTAAAATTCAGCTATTTAATCATAAAAAAGATAATAAATTATGTAATGCAGTTTAAACCATATTTTTTAGTTCTATTTGCTAATGTTTTGCATATTATAAAATCCAATATTGACTAACATTTATCCGAAATTCCTAATAAAACTTACAAAGCCGGCAATGTCGTGCTTTCGCGGAAGCACGATCAAGATCTTGCTGTTTGGGGACAGGTGATTGGTTGATGACATCGCGGCCATTAATTTATTATTTTTATGCAGCTCTCTGTCTTTCTCTATCTTATTGGATCGCATCCTACCAGGTTTTGTGTAATTTTCGGAATAATATCGATTTCTTGCGGATTCAGTGGCGGCGGCGTATGTTAATACTTTTGAGCTATTAAACTGTTTTTATTGTTGTATTTTTAGGTACCTACTTAATTTATGACCTATGACTTTTGAGTAGTGTAGCATAGTTTAGTTTATTTGCTATTATTGTTGTTGCTGTTTTGTTGTTGTTTTGTGTTATTTGTTTTTTTGTTGTTAAAGTTCATAATTTTTAACAGTTTTTGTGTTATTTACGTTAAAATGAATAACTTTATTCATAGAAAGACAATTCATAGCCAGGCAAGGGAAGTGATTGCGAATGTTTATAGGTAAGTAAAATGATTATAAGAGAATTATAAAGCCTAAGCACAGTTATGAAAAAAAAACATTAAAATAAAATCATAATTTATGCGACACTAAATTTCAAAAATTATCTACCTAATGTTGTAATAAATAAAAATCATATTCAATGAAATAAAACCAAGCTCGATTGCTTTACAAACAAAAAGATTTAAAGTTAATGTTGGTTATTTTGAATATAAAATGTCTATAAATATAAGTAATATGAATTGGAACGACGACAAAAAAAATCGAATATCAGGATTATATACTTCTTGTACAAATTTTTAGGGTTTGCAATGAAGAAGCTACTAATAACTTCGTTAATCTACCAGTAAAGCGCAAACTTGAAAGAGTATCTCAATATACTGGCGTAAGCATTTCAATGGTGAAAAAAATTCACAAAGAAGATGAAGAAAGAATGCGGACGGACCCCAACAAAATGCTTTCTAGTCCCGGCAAAAAAAAGACCGCGAATGACGAAGGTGGAACAAGACGACAACTTTCATTTTCAAATAGTTAAACACCTAATAAATCAAATTTATATAGGTTTAAAGTTGTGCCTACTAGCAGAAAGCTGTTGCAAAAATTGCCAGAAGAAGAAAATATTTTTCAAAAATAACATCTTTAAGGTATAAATACCTAAGAGAAATAAAAAAACACCGAGCCGAAGGTCGCAATATTGTCTATTTAGATGAAACTTGGATAGACAATGACCTAACGTTTAAAAAATGCTGGTAGAGTGAGACTGTTACTGGAGTGGTTAGCAATATATCTTCGGCAGGTACAAATTGATTATACTTATTTAAATAATAATTTAGATTATACATATTATGTAGTAAATTCAATGTTTAAACAGCATAATTCGGATTATCTGCTCTTTCCCTCGCGATATCCAGGCATCGTGTACGGCACTCTTATTTTAAGTGAATAAACTAAGTAGGTGTATTACAAATTTTGTGTTTTCTTTACTTTACTTTTATCTCAAACTTCCCTAATCTTGTCTGTCATTTTTTTATTACATATTTACAAATAAAATATTTTAGAAGACCTTAATTTTCAAATTAATATCTTACCTACAAATACCTATTTTAAAATTAAAACAACCATATTTTTTAATATTTAATACATTCAAATCTGTGTAATCGGTTTATAAAATTTCGCACGTCACTGGCCATTTCATGAATGAAATGAGGCGGGTCTAGTCTACAACCACGTTCCCCGCACCGATACCGCTTAGCTACAGATTGGTTGGGCAGACTTTAGTGTCGATTTAATAGCGTTACGCATGTAGTGCGGTCATGGTGACCGCAAATATAATTACCGCCAAAAAATATATTTTTGTGTTTTTCATATTGTTTTATTATTTATAATAAATATTAAAAGGTTTTTAATGAAAATCGAAGGTAAACAAACAAAACCAGTAAATATATATATTTTTTTAAATGTTTTTATTTCATAAGGCTTTTTTTTCAAAATTTTACAGTTTTTTTTTAAATAAACATTAAACAAAAAGTAATAATTCTAAAATAATATGGCTTATTTTTTCTTAAAGATAAAGGTATGGAGTTACAAAAAAAAACTTAACATTACATAAACAACATTATCTAAAAAAAATTGCACATGTTAAAAAAGTTACAAATTATGCCTGCAGTTTATGCAAAGCTTTGTCGAACACTCAACACAAATGGGTTTTGTACACATGTAGCACAAATGAAAAGTTTTTCTTTTTAGTTTTGAAGGACAAGTGTAACACGTTTTCCTTTTTTCCAATTTTTCCATTTCCACCTGTTCCAGACGTTCTTCAGGAATATTTAGAATTCTTTTTATTGTAGACCGTAGATCTCGAGCAATTCTTGGATTATTGGCTCTTCTTTCTAAATGCGGCCTGACTAGCTCATCAGCAAGAATTTTAATAAAGTCGGTTTTTTCCATTACTTTATTGTTCTTATAACTCTGATGAAGAATATAGGCATTTACTCCGCTTATGTCCAAGATTCGGAAAAATATAACCATAGGCCATCTTCTTGTACGGCGACTTGTAGAGTGTTTGGCACATTTTTCATCTATGGCATCTACCCCGCCCTTCGTAGAGTTATAGTAGGTTACAATTTCTGGCTTTTCCGTGCCATCGTCAAATGATGTCGAATGGTGCATGGATGATACGAGAATCACTGCTCTATTTTTTGTGGAACATATGAAACTAAGGTTACGTCTTTAGTAAAACCAAATAAAGTTCCATCCTTACCAACTTTTCTGTCTTTTTTAGGTAAAAAATCTGGGGGAATCTCTTTTTTATTTTTTTTAACAGTTCCGACATACGTAAGTTTCCGATTCTTTATTTGCTCGACAAGTTCTAAAGAAGTAAACCAGTTATCGGCGGTAATATTTCGATTTGATCCAGCTATTGGTTGTACTAATCTCAATACAGACTGCGTTGGTTTATTAAATTTTTTTAAATGTTCTTCCAAACCAAATCCATCAGAGTCTTTTCCAGTATATATATACCCATTAAAAAAATAGTGTGTACGTGCATCTGTCATACATACGATCTTGATTCCATATTTGCATGGCTTATTGGGCATATACATTTTAAACCTGCACCTTCCTCGAAAAGAGACCAACATCTCATCAATGCAGCAGTTTACTCCCAAAGAATATAGAGTCTGACAATTTTTGATAAACTGATCAAAAAGTTCAGATATTGCAGCAAGTGGATTTTCTTGTTTCCTGATATTTCGGTCTAAAGAATTGTCAAAGCGTAAGCACGCTAATAGAAATGCAAACCTCTGCTTACTCATCACACATCGAAATATTTCTCGTCCAGTGCCATCGGTTGCAAATATTCTGGATATATTTTCATGATTTGACACAAAAATTGCGCTGTAAAATAACAGGCCGATAAAAGCTTTTAACTCAACAATGTCCAAATCTTGATGCTCTGATCTTGATGAATTTTTTAGATTGGCCCTTTGTTTCTTTATTTTCTCATTAGTCCAATGCAAAATAGTTTTTAACATATCATCCGTGATCAGCAAGTTCCAAACTGCAAAAGGTTGTGCTTCATGCCCTAACAGACTAGCGGATCCTCGTAGAGTTGGTAAACGAAGCACAATATTGTGCTTTGGAGTTCGGCTTCGCGATGTAAAGCTCTCAGATGACCACTTGAATCGGTTTTTGCCATAGAAATTTCTTGATTTTTTGGAAGCTTAGTTTACCGGTTCCTCATAATCCTCAGAATCTTCCTGCTCGTCGGTATTGGCAAACTCCTCTTCTTCCCCTTCCTGTTCTGTATCAGTGTCATGTTCACTTGGTTCATAAATACTTTCACTGGCACTATCTTCATCACTCTCAATTGCAGTCAACATTTCATTTTCGATTTCATCTAACCACCTTAAACCTGTAGACTCAAAATCAGTATCGCAAAACCGAATTTTTTTTGACGGACCTGGCGCATCATTAGCCATAATAAATTTGAATATTCGTTACAAGCAAAGAATAAAATATTTCACCGTTACTGTACTGCGGTCACTATGACCGCAAAAAAATTTTAACTCGGCGTAACTAAAAAAATAGAGACATAAAACACGACGTACTCGCACTGCTTTCTTGAATTGTACTAATTTAAAGGTACAAGGACGCCCAAGGCATTATAACTTGAGAGGGGGCAAATTTTAGAGATCTTGATAAGCGCTGCGGTCATGGTGACCGCACCACAGTAGTTAAGGGTTAAAGAAAAATGTTATTCCCATAAAATATTACTTTTTCTTCATTTTATAAATTTTAAAGTAAATTTTAAAACAACATCCTAAGTTTTTCAGCTCTAATTACTTACATTAACAGAGATATTCCAGGTGTTGCTAGTTTGTAATTAATCCAATGAAACCTGTAATCTGTGGCAAAGCCCACTCTCTTTATTTTTACTAAACCCATAATATTACAAGGGATTGATTAATTTTTTATGGACACCATAAAAAATAGCTTTATAAAATTACTTTAACATTTTTTCCTTCCATTATAACTTTAAGTATGCTAATTATTCTTCATTAATTCTAGATTCAGCACTCCAACAAATCACTTTGTTACCATATCTTTTTCGTAACTGTAAATGTGAAAAGTTCGAGAAAAGGTTTGCACTGGAGGCCATCTAGATCAAAACTCTTAGAAATTTTCTTCTTTACCATCATGTAATCCCACATGTTAGTTAAACTTTACCATTACTTACCTCAGTGAAATATTCATGCCATTTGCAAAAATGTTCTAAAATGCAAAACGATTAAAAAATGTCAATATTTCTTATTTATTTTTGGGTCAAATTAAATGACTTATAAGTTGACTAATGAAATTAGTAGGATTTTAGATTTTACTTTTTTTAGGATGGTTCATATGCGCTCCATCCCTAAAAGTGAAATCCCTTGGTCAGGGCTCTCTTTTTTATAATACCAGTGCTTGAGAAAATATTTACAAATAATACTTGATGAATTATTGATTCCTGTAGATATTAGATGTATAACCTTTTATTAAAAACAGTGATAATTTATGTCAAATCATGGATTTATTTCATTAAATCAGTTTTATTATTTCAGAATTTCAATGAATTAGAGCAATGCATCAGACAAAGGCAAGAAAAACTGAAACGCTATGGAACAATATTACAGCCCCTTGCAGTAGTTGTATGTGGTGCAGCAAAGGAATATTTTTACATTGTGGTTGAGGTACAAAGTTGATACAGCTCTAAGGACTCTTGAATTATTATTTTAGCTTTTTAATTCTATGGATATTGACTATCCTGCGGAAAGTGAACATATCTGGATTTTTATTCATCAGATACTATTTAATTTAAAATCCGAAAGGAAAAACCCATCTGAGGCTGCTATAGGAAACATAAAATATTACTTACAACTATAATGGTTGGTACAAACCTAAAGAAGAATAAACTTTTTGGATTCATTAAGTAAAGGTTTTTTTTCTAGACTAATTTAACAAATAATAATGCCACTTTGCTTCATCTGCAGCTCATCTTTATCAAAACTTAGTGCCCCTTTTACCTATTTATCTATTGTTTATAGTAAACAAAAAAATTATAGATGTTGTAAAGAAAATAGTTGCATTAGACATTTCACAAGTGAAAAAAGTTTTAAGAAACATTTAAAGATTTATCAACCTCAACATTTCAGTTCAAGTGTGGGCAGTTTAAGTAACCAAAAAAAATAGGTTTAAAGATCAGCTAATTGTGAATTATCATAATATTGACATACTGATTTTTTAAAAGAATTTAAATTATCATTAATAAACAATAATGTTTCATTCATAACAAAGTTGTATGCACAAAATTCTTCTTGTCGTAGAGACATTCAAAATGCTGTCAGTTATGTTGCAGTATTACTTAATAACCCTATGAACATCTTTAAAAAATTTTTATTCACAGAACTTTGTGAGAAATATGGCATAAGTGCAAAAATTGTTTAGCAAAGTAATATCAGTTAAACTTGTAACTATTCAAAGTAAGTTATTTCACCAGAATGATATTATTGCAGTTGAGGAATTGAGAGGGATCACATTTAAGAAAATTAAATTTATTTTGATTATTGAGCTGGAAGAAATATGTTTTGTTTGTATTAATATAGTTCTTTCAGAATTTCATGAGCATTTGTTTTCTTTTGATTTAAATTTAGTGAGGAAGAGACTTGTTGTTTGATCAATTAGCCATTTTTGATGCTTTATGTGCAATTAGCAGGAATAATAAGACTTATTTAACGTACTGATCAGCAAAAACAATTTATTCTTCTTTATATTTTGTAATAATTTGTATTTTGTTGTTATATTTGTTTTAAATGGGTTTCTTAAATAATACATGAAATTAAAGAATTCCAACTTAATAAGTATAGTATATATACTAGTATTTTCTTACCATATCAGGTATATGTAAAAGAATATTTGGATTATTATTTATTTTATGTTTTAAGAGTGTATACATTAATTAGTAAAAAACAATTAATTAATTTGTTACTGAATAATTAAAAATAAAAAGTTATTATTTTAAATGTGTATTTTAATACTTTTGTTCCCACTATTGTGCTTTATGAACAAGTCAATATTTAAAATAAATTAAAACCTCTGTAGTTTTAATTTATCTGTAGTTTGTATTGTAATGGCTAAGAGTTACTGTGATTATGAAGCCAATTCAACTAAATACTTTATTAAAATTGATTTGATTACAATGTCAGCATACCTAGAAATCTATTATTACCATTATAATAATTATAGTAACCATTACTATACGGCTAGTTAGTACTATTAAAGATTTGGTAACCAGTCTGGTGGTCTGCAGGAAGTGGTAATAATGATTATTAGATAGCTTAGTTAGCTCTACTAATAATCAGGTAACCACGACCAGAATCTCAGACAGGATATATGGCGCTTATTAAAGGTTACCAAATATCTTAGTCAGCCTTACTAAATATCAAGTAATCATAACTAGTAGCCATTAAAGTATATACAATATGTGTTAATGATTACAAGGAAACCAGTAAGTTTTACTTTTTATTTTTATATCATTAACTAGATCATCAAAGTTAACGGAACTAAAGTTTAAGTTAGCGCCTATTTTACTTAAGTTCCTAGTTATGAGGATCGAGTTTTTATTAATGGTTACTAGAAATTTTTCTCGGTGTGGTGGTGTAAAAAGGTAAACAAAATAATTAATGGCAAAGATAAAAAATTTATTTATCTTATTAAAAAAAAATCTGCTGCTAATATTGATCCTATTAAAGTTCATGCTTATCATATGTATGAGAAACTTAAAAAGAAAAAACGCTAAATTTTAAAAATTTCTAATTTAAATAACATGTTTCTTTAAGGTTCTATGAAAAATCATTTTCTTATTTTATTTATTAGGAGTTTTTTTATAATATAAATAGTTTTTCAATTATTTGTGAAAAACTTGTTTTTTTTTTTGGAAAAAAATAACTTTTTCGATCACATAGGTATCTCAAAAAATTATTCTTCTATTGATTCCTGTTTTTTTTTCTTTTTTTTTGAGTACCAACCCCTAATATAGTTAGGGTTGTATACGTTATCCCTATCGAAAAAGCATATACATTGCCATAGGGTAGATTTTACTTCTTAAGGTATTCCATACTTGGGTACTGTAAAAATTTCAGCAAAATCCATCTTGAAAGAATTCCGACCCAAAAACGTTCATACACTGGACATAATTATTATTATAATTAACAAAATAAGGTTGACAAATTTGGTTGACAAGTCCCTTTATAGTTGATGCCATACCGGTCTCTTTATTCAACGTAAATTTAATTAAAAAAGTTAGTATAATTATATTATATTGTATTATTTTATATTTGTAAATAAATTATTTGGAAAAAAGACTTACAGATTATACCTACAGTTTTATTCCAAATTCCTATAATACTTACAAATAAATTAATCATTGGGATTTTGGGATCAACGAAAATTCAAACTAATTTGGATCTAATAAAATATGAAAAATACTCACTACTTAAAAAATGATGAATTAGTTATTTAGTCAAAAATTATTTTCATTATTTTCAAATGTAAAAAAAAACAGGTTAAACTATTTTATTATCTCCATTCTGGTTCAAATTCTTACAATCACCAATCTCCTAATAAACAATATAGCCACAGAAAACAAATAAAAATATAAATCTTTAGTTAGTGTTCTGTGCAATATAGCGAATAAACAAATAACTTTGTTAGTGGTGCAATCTCAGACTACACGGACTGTTTTCCTGAACCTCAATTGGCTGTTAATACGCTAATATTATTTTAAAACAGCCAATAGACATTCAGGAATACAATCCCAAGTCCGGGATTGCATCGCGAACAAAACATATTTTTGTATCGATCGAAGCGATTGCTGCGCCGCCAAAAGCGCCGCGGTTCGGCCGGGAACTAAGAACTGCCACGAGCATCTGGCGGCAGAACTCAGCACGCCAATCAAAACTCCGGAATGATCCATGATAATATGTGCAACTGTATTGGTCAGAGAAGTGCGCGCGGAAAATTTAAACCTCCGGATATCATTTTAGCGCTTTTCGCTTGGTTGGACATACATATTATAAGGGATTTCTTTACATTGCGTTTAATGATCTACAAAAATAGATTTTTTTAAATAATATAACGTATCTTTATTTTGTATAGTTAATAAATGTTATTTTAATATGTTAAAATTGCTAAACAATAATCATAATAATATAGACAATTGTTGAAATTAAATATTCGAAAAAAGCAGTAATAACATCAATTTAAACTTTATGTTATTTACTTTATTATTATTATTATCTTTATTATTATATCAAAAACCATTAATATGCAATATTATGTAGAATATTGTTTATACAGTGGTCAGTATACACGCACTGTATACCTATACGGGGTGTTTTAAAATTCAGTAGATATTTTAAGAGAGAAACAAATATTTTAAGAGCATATGGTTGGGAATAAAAAAATACTTTTTTTTCGTATTTTTATATTTTTTAACTTTTTTTAATTGATTGAGGATCAATGCTTCATAAATTAACATTTTAAAAAGAGAATTACTATGCGCTTGATGAAATAATGACCACTAATTACACTTATATCATGTATTATATTAAAAAAAAATATATCCAACACTCTTATAAAATGTTTTCCAACTGCGCCTGTATATCTTTTTTCTCCTGTAGGTTTGGTTTCGCCAGTCGAGGAGTAGATGTCTTCTTTGTCTTCTTTTTTTTTGTAGAAAAAAATCTAAAACATTTGTTTACCAATTTACAGACAAACTGCAGGTTTAATTAAACTTACCGATTCTGAGCTACAATTTTTTTATTCGCTGGACCGGCTATATTTTTTGGAGATAAGGTAAATCTTGCGTCACTTTTTATATCAGCTAGTTTTACAGCAGAGAGAAGAAAACTGTTTATTTTATTTTTTATTTGGGGATCTGTGATATTCCTCCAGTCAAAGCATTGAAGATAATTAATATTCTCTCTAATTTTATTGTCAATGTTACTTATGTTTAGATTTTTTAATGATGATTTATGATATGTTAGTTCTTCATTATGGTTTTCATGTACAAATGTGCTTTGTCCTCGCATATTCATGCATATCTTATGAATATGTTTGCACATATTATAATTTATAACAAAATCCATGCAATTACATGTATACTCATGTGAACACAGAATAGGCATGAGAAGCATTTCAATTCACATGTATGACCTTCGTTGAGCTTATTCTCTGTCACAAGATATGGGCTGCCTTTAGATGTTACAATCCACCCATTTTCACAACTAGAAACAATCATATTTGTGGAATTTATTGCATTGATATGGCTTTTGTTGAACCTGCTTATTTTTGTAGTGACTTTGCTTTTTTCCAACTTGATAATTCTTTCAAATTGTTTGTCCTGCACATATTGTAATAGAACAGGCACAGTTTTATCCAATCTTCTACAAGCAACACCTAAAATTAGCATTAATATCCATTACTTATTTTATTCAAGTTTCAAACAATAAAAAAATAAGATACCTTTCAAGTAGACATATTTTAAAACTTTATGCATGGACTCAAGATACATATTTGTATTAATTCCTGTTCCTACTCGAAAACAAGCAGCCCATACTAAACATCTAGGTACATACTCTTTCTCAAAATAGTCCTTAAATATTCTTAAATCTGGATAATACGTTCATAAATCCTATTAAATATTCATTAAACTTGGTGAAATCTGGTTCTTGTCTTAAGGTGCATAACATTTTATATACCTTCAAAACAAAAATTGTGGTTAAATTTGTGTAGCGAATTTTTTAAAAATATATTTACTTGAGCTTGTTTAGATTTGTCTTTTATGACTATTACTTTGGATCTCCACGCTCTGTCAACATGCCACATGCATAAAAGTTTTTTGGTTTCAACAGTATCCATTACCGAGCTCCAAGCTGCAAAATACTGTTCTGCATCATCACTCATGAATGATGCAGCCCTAATAGTCCCAACAGATTCTTTTACAGCAGTTACAAAATATTTTAAAACTACATAATCTTCCCTATTTGAAAATAAGTATGCTACTGGAAAGCCTTCCCCAAAATCATCCACCACCAAAATTGTAACTAGCTTAAAATCATATGGGTTTTTTCCATGTATAGCATCCATGCATATGATACCTCCACTTCCAAACTTTTTTAACATCTCGCCTTGACAGTTAGTCATTAAACCCAATAAAAAGTCTTCATTTTTTAAACAAAAGCTAGGATGATGTTCTCCTTGTTTTTTGTACAATAAAATGCAATTTTCATTGCTGGATTGTACTTGATTCACCCACAAATCTACACTTTGCGAGTCATTTTGATGCCTTATAGCTGTATCATGCAAATTATATGATTGCATGATATTGTGAATATCGTGCTTAGTCGTCAAATGTATTCTTTCGAAGTTAATATCAACACTTTGTCTTATTTTTTTTAATATGTCAGTGTGGGAAACTCCTAAAAACACAATATTAAAAACTGTATATAATAAATCTAGGTATTTTCACCTTGTATTAACTGAGAAGCAATCATATTTTTATCATCTGTAGATAAGGGAATGTAAGCCATTTTTTTGTCATGACCATAGTGAGTCTTAAAATATTTTATTTTGATGCCCTCTGCCACATGTTTGAGAATAATTGCAGATGTGCAAGAAGCGTCTATTTTACAAGAACCCTGTGACTTCATGGCTCGTTTTCTTTTACCAGCATCAAGTACTCTTCTCTTTCCACTTCTATTGCAATAAAAATAAATAGGTCTACCATTTCTTTGATTTTTTGTACCACATGCCTTAATCCACCTAGCAGTGGAATCACTCTCTTCAGAATTTATCCATTTGTAAAACTCTGAGAAAAAAAAATTAGTATTAATAGTGGTGTAATATAAAAGGTGAGTAATTTTTTGAAATGTGAGGAATTCAGAAAGGTTCAGTGAGATTTTGCATCCCTATATTTATTTTATATTTATTATATGAGTAAGATCTTTTCACTCGACATAGGACGATACTAATGAGTGTCAGGAAGAGCATCTTATGTGGATTCGAGTGAGACAGAAAAACAAAATACATGTATACAGTGATATTAAAATAAAACTTCATGTAAAAACATTTTACAAAATGATTTACCCTAAACACTACTAAATATTTTAACAATCTCCACAAACCTTGCATGTTCCCAAATTTTAAGTCTTCTACTTCTTGCTGTAAATCATGTTTGCTTTCCAAATGATGTCGAACACTATCCAGTCTATTACATTGAAAACTACAAAAGGGTTCAAGGCATCTTAATCTGTGTCTTAAAGATTCAGCAATATTATGTTAACTTCTCATGTGCCTTTTCATACTCTGAGTAGATAAAAGTTGGGTTCCGCATAGCACATAACAAATATTTTTAATCCCACTTGATCGTTTGAGTTCTAGAAATAGGAATAAAATAAAATAGAAGATAGGAATACAAAAATATAATCATTAATTCTTCATAAAAGATGAAAGGATGTATAAAAGGTAATAATAATTTGAATTTTCTATATTATGCTTTCCTATTAAACTTAAATAAAATAAAATTTTGCAATGAGTTTGAGAAACTGAAACTTTGAGAGTGAGAAACAGAAAGGTCTGTTATTTGGACTAAAAGAGGATAAAAATATTGATTTATATATAAGAGGTACATATAATAACTGCAGCGGGGCATGTTATAAGGAGACGAGTACTCTAAGATTCAATAAAAACTCTTGATGTGACTACACCCTTGAATGGTTTTGCTCTGAAATAAAGTCCTGCAGCAACAAATTCCATTTGTGGTATTAATTGAACTACTTTAGTCCCATGGTATATATTATTTACATACAATTATACAAAATACATTACTTTTTGTACAAACCTTCTATCCGAGAGATTTTTTCAGACCAGAAAGTTATGGGAATTGTGTCGTTTTCTTCTTTCTCTTCAGTATGCTTATTTTTTAAATGCGTTCTAAAATTTGATGGTGACATAAATGTTTTATTGCATATATGACAAACAATGTAAGGGTTTTGACCATATTGTTTTGGCTGGAAAAAATTCAGTTCACCAACACCTGCAACAACAACACAATAAGACAATTTTTGTTGAGATTTTTGTTATATTATAGTTTGGTTTTTTAAACTAAAAACTTCTTTAAAGTTTTAGTTAAGCCTTTAGCTAACTAAAAAGCCACCCCACACCCATGCAAAAATATTTGTTTAATAAAACAAACACAAACAAAAATAGGAAAGTTTGTACAAATTTGCCTAATTTTGTGTATATTTTGATAACATCCTATTTTGTAATTTTATAAAATTAAACCGAAATATCGCTATACAAATAATTACATTTAACGGATATTCTTATTACCTACCCTTTATATGTTCATCAGGCAACGACGGTTTTCCTTTGTCCAATTTGTCGCCCAAAAGATGCTTGGCTTTTAAATGTCTTCTGAAGTTCCCCGCTATCGAGAACTGTTTACCACATACATAGCAAGTTACTGCCGATCTGTTATCACTTATTTTATGTAAATATAATAAACACAATTACGAAAAAATACCGATTAACTACAAAAACCAAAATCAAAAATAGGCTTTCTATTTTCCAACCTCAAACACAGTATAAAGAACAAGACAGTAGCACAGAATAAACGATCTCTTATTCTGTGACAGTAGGTTCACTCTCTTGCGGCCGTTTGAAGTAGGGACTTCTAAACAGTGCCGACTTTTTTTACGCGGTCGTAAATCATTATTTAGTTTCGACGGCAATCCTTTACGATACGGGGGGTGTTTGAAACATTTTTAATAAGGAATATTTTCGTACATCGCGGCGGGCAGCGTGTAATATATGGAATCTTTTGAAATTAGAGGCACTTTGTATTTTTGTTAAAATGAAATTGAAAGAATATTATTAAGTATCTCTTTTGAACAAATAACTGTAAGAAAAACACTTGGTAGATAGCTTTAAAATTAAGTTTATTAGAATGTACACAATTAAATCTTAGCTTTACGTTCCTTTCATGCTCTTTTCTTAACTGACCAAGAAACTACCTACCTAATATTACATACACTTAATTAATAATAACTTCGTTAATATACCCATTTTTTAAATATTTAATAAAATTTACATAATAATGTGTTAACAACACTCAGCATATGGAACTCGGTAACAGTGAAATATAAAAAGGCAGTTAAATAAAAAAAACTTTTAATTAAATGCCTAATTATTTGCTTTTTAAATAGGGGATGAAAGAACAAACCACTAAAATTCAAATAAAACAAAAATAGGTGAGAAACCTAGAATTCATATAAATATGCAAAATAAATATAGTTTTACATTGGAGATTATAGTACACATCAATATTTTGAAACTTAAACCCTTAAAAACCACCCTTAATGACGAAAAAAATGCAGTTTTAAGTATGGTTAGACGGTATAAGTGGCTAAAATTTATATCATTCAAATGATTGCAATGCAACTAATAATAAATCGGATAGCTTTCACTATTAAAAACCACCACTAATAACAGAATATTACCAAAAATTTTGCATTTTTTTAGATTAAAATCACGATTCAAAAAAAATATGTACTCTAAATCGCTGACACTTTTTGAACATATTATTGGTACCTATATATAGTCCATTGTAGAAGGCTACGCTTTAATTTTTAAAATAAATACATAATTTTTTATGATACATTTTTTTAATACTGCCATTATTTTTATTTTATTCCTAACGTTTTTAATTTTTATGCTAATGACTTACAATCAAGTTTATTTTTAAAGTTTTTGATAGTACATACTTGAAAAAATGTGCTAGATATTTGTCTAAAAAACGTTTTTTTTTTAAAATTATTTCACGTTATTATTTTACGTCATTATATTTTGTTATCTAAAAAAAGGGGTTATGTTCACACAGTTGTATCTTAGCGCCTATAGCACCTAGATAAATCAAACAAAAGCCAATCTTTTGTTTTTAAACCAACTTTTGTTTATTAGATTTTTTTGTAGGATCTCAATTTTCCGAGATATTTAAGAAATATTGAAGAAATACTAAAGAAAAGCATTTTTATTTTAAAAAAATGTATATCCCCTTTTACTCCTGCAGCCATCTACGCAACATATCGCCGGCATTTTTAAAGTACAAAATTTCCGCACAACGCTATTATAGTTCTAATATTGAAGACGCCCCTGTATAACGCAGTCGCCACCGGGCAGCAAAAAAGAGTAGCATCAGAAAGCGAGTGAGAAAGACAACATTTTGGGCGGCGCTTAGAGTGATCCTTCTATTCTAGTTTATGTTCGGTGACTCAAACAAGTAAACAGAAATAAATGTCATAACAAAACAAAAACACCATCCTTTCAACCAATTAGATTACTTCAATTATCACGGATCATTCCGACGTTTTGATTGGCCTAAAGTGTTCTGCGGATAGATGCTCGTTTACAATAGGACGTTAACATTGCAGTTCTCTTTCTAAGTCCGTAGGTTTATATTTTATGAACCGAACGCCTGTTTTTGTCGGTAACATATGAAAATGCGAGCCGCTCGCCTTGCCCAAAAAAAATGGACGCGGTCGAATTTACCTTCAAGATAATTTACCTTATTCCTCTCGCCATGTGGATCGAAAATGATCAAAATGTACGGGATGCGCTGATAAAAATAAGGCACAATTCTTGAGGCACACTTTAATAAACTTCTCTTAAATTTTAATACACTAATCGTGAAATTAAAGGAGAAAATACAAAAATGAAACGTTCTGCTTTTTGATCTAAAGCCGTCTAATCTCACTCGGACGGAGTGGGGCGCGAAGTACATTTATGAAATCTGAGATGGCGCTACAGGTAAATATAATAAAATAAAATAAATTTATGGCGCATATTTCTAATATTACACTTTTGGATATAACTGCTCGTACAAGTGATCTTAAAAACTTATTTAATTGGCTCTGTCTAAATAAATTATGTTTAAACATAAACAAATGTAAATTTTGTGTTTTCACAAAAAAAACTAAAATGCCATAGTTGGACATTCAGGGTTTGCATATTGTTGTATGTATGGTAAATGGGGAAAAAATCTTATACGATAAAGAAATAAAATCTAAGTTTTTATGGGCATTTGTAATCAAAATTTTACTTTATTAAGAAAAATTTCTAAGAAAGTTGGATTTATTAGCCGAATAGGCAAAGAATTATCCATAAACACAAAATTGTCCCTGTATAATGCAATAGCACTACCCCATTTGCAGTTCTGCTCAACTTTATTGTCCAATTTGCCGAAATTTAAAATAAAACAATTGGAAGTAATACAAAACAGAGCTTTAAGGGTAATTTTGCGTTGTAATCGTTATACCCCTATAGAAACCATGTTAACTATCCTAAATGTGTTGTCAGTTAAGCAAAGAATCGCGTATAATGTTCATGTCGAAACATAACATGCACCCAAAATATATCTGTGATAAAGTTTTTAGTGATGTCCACACATATAACACCAGAAATCGTAATGATTTTATATTACTCGATAGATGCCAGACAGCCCAAGTGTATAATTCGGTGTTACATAATTGTATTATTGAATTTAACAAGTTACCAGTAAATATTAAAAACTGTGATAACTTAAACCAGTTCAAACGGCTCTTGAGGGAATATGTTCAAAATAACTGTTAACTGTTTATATTTCTTTTTTGGCTTTATTTTTTAGGTTTAAGTTTTATGTTCTTTATCATGCGGTGATTGTTATTGTTAATCTTATTGTTGGTTTTATGTTGTTTATCGTTTATATTGTTATTTTTTACATTTTATTTATTGATATGTCTATTTTTTCTGATTTTTATTAAAATTTTATTTTAGAATTAAGTTTTTATCTTATTTTTATGAATAATGTTAAGGATATTTTATTTAATTTTTTAGGTTTTATTTTTACAATCTTTTATTTATTTAAGTTTAGGTCTAAGGTTTATGTACTGTTTATACAATGCACCTTTATCGTATAACATTTATTTTTATTTTGATCTGTGTCCACGTTAGCTAGGCCTCCTTTTCGATTCGACATTTGTACATACGTAGATCGATTTTTTAGTTATTAAATATTAATCAAACATGTTTGTATATTTTTTATGTATGTAGCACTCTTTGCTAAATGAAGAAAGATTATTATTATTATTATTATTATTACTAGTGCCCTCAAAATTCTTAAACTTTATCATAGACATTCACTCGTTAGCAACCTCTTGATGTAGTATGTAGGCATTTACTAACACTATACCTAATAGCAACTCAATCGAGAGCTTACGGTACCACTTGATATCTTTTCTTAGTGATGATAAATATGCTTTCATCTGATCTGATAAATCAAAGAAAGATTTGCATTTATTATATTATTCCAGAATTTCAGATTTTTGTACTTTCCCTTCCCTTTGCTTCACCGTTACTAATTCATCAGTGTGCTTAGTACTGAGTACTAAGACATCCCTCTTATTATAAGATATCCCTCCATTTGAATACTAGTCCTGTGTCGCTTTCTGCTGCAGTAGTCCTATTTTTTTGGAACTTGGAAACTATATATCCACGTTGGATACATGCAGCTGTAAGAACCAAATTAATTATTGTGGCCGCATGTATCCGACTTAACAGAAGAACCAAATAGGACAGAAAACAATTTGGACACAGAAGCTACTTTTTTTTTAATAACACCCAACACCCTTAGGCAAGAATGCCCAGACCGGGATACAGAAATAATAGGCAAACTAAGACTGATGCTAACCTCAGACCAGACCTATACAAAAGATTCGAAACTGTGGCTTCTTTTAGCCATTGAAATGATCAACAGCAGATTCTCCTTCTTACCAGCTGAAATACATAATTTCTACAAAGAACAATTCGGACACCACGCGATGGCCTTTTTCCAGGGTTCTCATGACACCTTACCCGCCCAACCGGTCGACAGCAATAAACTGAACCACCAGAACCATCAGAGAGGCATAAACGTAGCCCCACCATTAGATGCTCCGTCTAAATCTACTGAAAACAGCAATTTAACAAACGCGAAAACACAATAGAAAACGTCTAGAATTACGAGTAAAAACTTTGAATGCGCGTTTTCAAAGGAATAACCAGAAAAAGAGGCGGGTTCAAGGGTCGGAACCTAAAGAGCAAGGGCGGGGAAAAAAACAATTCGAAAGATGATAAAAAATCTGAGCATCAAAGGAAGAACGGGGTAATAAAAGGGGGCAACATAAGGGGCCCAAGACGGGCCGGAACTGGTGAGGAGAACATGACGATCGCTATTATCAGAATTACCAGTGGTAAATAAATGTTACAACTGGTAATTCTAATATCAGAAAATAATAAAATAAACTGATTTATTATTATACTCTTTGCATTTTATTTAATAAATACTATTCTAACATTTCCCCAATACGTTACAAAATACTTTAAATTAGATTCAATGAAGGCTTTGAAAAACACCTTTTTTTGTATTTTCTTGCGCATTTTATTTGCTTTATTTTTAATCGTTTTAAATTCTTATATGATTAAAACTAAATTAAAAACTAATTATCATATAATTAAAACTAGAATCTACTTCTACATTTTCTTTATCACTTCAAACGTCACAATTTTTTTTTTTTTTTATTAATTGAAATTATTTCAACTGAGTCATACTTATACACATAAAAGATGAATTCATGTGCCTTAAAAGACCATTTCCTATTTTCATTTTGGGAATATTTTAATGACTGCTGAAGGGTCTGGGATTGTGAATCATTGTTATCTGGACTAAGATCCACACTTCCAAGTATGTTTTAGTTCGAAAAATATTGTTTTCTAATAAAATCTTTGAAATTCTGAAAAGAATTTGTGCTGATCTGTTCTCTCTGATGTAATAATTTAAACTTGGGATTACATTCTTTAAAATAAATTTCCGATTTCCTTTATGGACCGCAACATTTTTAAGTTGAACTAAATAAGCTCTGATATCAATTTTTTTTTTTACAATTCTACGATTTTTCCATCGTGTTCTTTGTTTAATTTAAATTTTAACTGAAGCATTGTTTTTTAATCGTACTAGTTCTTTAATATGTTTTGCATTATTTTTTTTAATTTAAATTTGTTTTTTATCTATAAATGAATAAACTTTATTATGTTTCACTTCAGGAACTCCATTCCTCAAATTTATATTCATAAATGCATTGGCTGGTAAGTTTTTGTAATCTAAGGGCATATTCCTAAAGTCTAATAGCGCCAGATAAGGATCTTTTTTCTCCAGATAACATTTTTTAAAATATATTTTGAACATTTGCACTGCTCTCTTTGCATTTGACTAAGAAAACAGTAAAAAAAAAGAGAAAACGTGTTAAAACTCCCAGCTCTTGTTAAAGCTTTTAAACATCCGTTACCCTAGGAATAAAATTTCGAAGGAAAATTCTCAGTTGGAAGAAAATTATTTTAACTTGAATTATATTTTGAGATGTTAAGTCATTATGTAATTCTACAACCTCAACAAATTTAGAGAAGCAATCAAAAATTGTTGATAGAGAAACGAGAATAATGTAATTTTTCTAAAATTTCACTTCTAAATAAAAATAAAAATAAAGGTTAAATTATTAAATTTTTTAATTGCATTATTCTTCTTTACAATCTCAATCTGGGCGGACATAAGTGAAGAGGTTTTTTAACAATAATTGCTAGTAGAGGTTTATGATTTATTTCATTAAGAATAATTTTTCCAAAAACATATTGTTTATTGTTAGAACCAACTACAGACAACTAAAAAATTTGTCTAGTTGTTTAATTATTTAGGTGTTATGGGTCTACACATCTTCTCAAAGCACCCCAAGGTTTCCTGACAATAACTAACAACTGGATTAACCCATTCAGTACTTTCCGTTAGCCTTTTTATAATGCGTCGGCTCTAATTGACCTAAATTTAATTTTTCTGCTAAGGAAATTTCTGGTAATAGATATAATAATTGTGTGTATTACTAAAAAAAACACTACTGCATTTGGTTTCAAAGTTATATATTAACATGTTAACATTTAATTAAGCCTATCATTTTGAGATTCACAAGATTCCATTTTCCCAAATACCTTCCCTTTAATACAGCCTAACAACCCCAAAATCAGAAAACTGTCCATTGATACAGCCAAATACAATAAATTAAGTACTATTTCCTAATTTACATTCTAAATAACATTAGCTAACTACAGGTAAACAATGTCTGGTATAAGATAAATTCACACACTAGTACATTGCAATCCATTTACATTGAAACCAATTTGCTGCCAAACACAAGAATGATATGTGAATTTTGTAATATATAAATAAGGATATTTGGTAAGTAATGTATTGGTTAATGTGGAAATTAGTATTTTAGCTGTAGTCAGTAATAATTAGGAGTTCATTGGTTTCTAGGCAAGTTTTGCTAACGTAGGTACTATTTAATTTGGGTAATTGTGTTATAGAAATATGGTGTATTCGATATAAGAATTGCTTTTAATAAATCAGTTCAGCTTTTCACATTACACAAGGTATGGTTATTTTATTGGTCCTTTCAGGACGATCCCCTTGACATATTACATTTGATCCAATATCAAATTTGAAGCTGACTGACCTTATTGATCTCTAGCCTCATCGTCCAAGAGGTCCCCGACATAGCATCCACCCACCCAATACAACAGCTGCCAGATGACTGCTGTCGCTGATACAAGGAGGAAACCTACGAAAATAAATCATAATTAAAATAAAAATAGAATAAATCACTATTATCACCATTATTTTTATTTATTCCATGAACTTTTGTGGTCTCAAATTTTGTATTTTTATTAAAACAAGTTGTTGACCACTATTATACCTATACATAGGATTTTTTAAATTGCTATTGAAATTACAAAAATCTGTCAAATGATTATACTTATGATTTGGAACACATTGTTAAATAAATTGCAAAATAAAATTCTGGTAAAGGCCAAATACCCGCAGCTTTCCTAATAATCTTTTAAATTCGTAAAATAAATATTCTATAATATTTCGGTGTTAATAGTAGATTGATACTCAGAACACAGTGAATAATTATTGTTTTTTATTGCCTTATAGAAAACCGCGACTAAAAGGAAGAATACATCCAATCCAAAGAAGGTACCAACATTTGAAATCAAAAAGCTCTGCCCTCGCTACTATGCAAACTGAATGCCATGAAAATAGACACGAAGGACAAAATGTTGTACGAAGTGAGATTCACTAACTATGGATCAGAAATGATCTACGCGATCTTTCTGGTAAGAAGAGCAACGAACTCTCGCGAAACGGATGAATTAAGAAGCACTCACTATGGTAAAAGTTTGGTAGAAGAAGCAAAGGCTGCCTTGAACGAGCTACCGAAGAAAAGTCAGTCTTCGAAGTATATGTTCACGGCAGACAACCACACGCTGTAATAACAAATACCGTGTTTCCAGAGAACTATGAGCAGTTCATTCGATTGTTTGAACGACGGCTATGTAATCTACGAAACAGACACACATTCGTAGAATATATATTTTCCTATTATTGCAAACATGGACTAAAGGACCAGGAATTCGATGACATATGCACACAAGTACAAGGTCTCATTGCTTCCAGCACACACATTTTGCTCGTCCAAATGCACATTGACAACAGCCCGACGGACACTGGCATATTATTAAATATAGAGAGGGCACAGACGGCAATTGGCAAAAAAATGTGTGCAAATAGACCTTATTTCCTGAAGAAACACGGGTATTTATTTGGACGTGACCTTGATCCTATTTACAAAGGATCAATTAAATATATGCAATCTTATGCGACAGTGATACATAAGTTCAGCAGTAAGGTGTACAAACTGTTATTGTTATATGTTTTCCAGTTACGAACGGATTCGTGACTTCGTGAAAGAGATTCTTTACAGAATTGTTCGACCTAAATCAAAACCTTTATGAACAGATTGATATAAGGCTAGAAGTGGTACAGGAGTTCTGGATGAAAAAGCAACTGGATCGCAATCGATTCTTCGATCAGTTTTATGCGCTACGCAGACACAACCAAGGCGATCGGCGCATTACTTGCCGATAATACTTCATAAATTGATTAGAGAAAATGCATTTGTGTTGCTACGAAATTTTAAAGAGTATATCAATCAGGTAATTGGACCGGAAATGCATTTTCGAGAAGCAATGATAAACTCTGTTCATTTGATAGCACTACGCACACTAGTCAGCCATACATATCTTGCGGAACAGAAAGCAATTGCTTTCTTCCTTTCTTCGACGGCAACCGGCAGAGATATGCTGATAGGCTTAGTCTATAGATTATTATTATTCTATATTAGACTAGTGAATAGCCTGGACGCATCAAAAACACTTGACATCTTGACAAAGTGAAATGTTTATACACAAATCCAAATATTACCATAGACGATGTTGGGGCGGACCACTTTTTCACGATCGACTCGGTGAAAATATCTTATCGATATCGTGAATTCAACTTCAGGTATAAGTATACGTTTAAGCTTCAGGTTTTTACGACGAAGTAAAGCAAAACAAACCGGGTTTAACTTGGATTAATTGATTTATTACAACGAATAAATATTAAAGCGGACTGTAGGAGGTTAAAATCAATTACAAAATTTAAGAGCCGACACTGTAAAGGCGAGGAAATCATAAAAATTACAGAAGTAAAAGTCCGTTCGCGACAAAATCTAGCGAGCGCGATCGAGTGCTCTGCACAAGTAGTAGGTTAATAATAATAATAAAAAAGTCAGTAAAGGAACCGACCGGTCAGCGGCGATCCCCTTGACCTATCATCACCTTGACAACGGGAACCATCGCGGCTCCTGATTGGCCGATACACACGTAAACAAAGGTTCTATAAATATATTGCCAAACGGACTGTCTGGTGATTTTCGCGACGGGGCCAAATATTAATTTTATTAGGAATTAAAGCAATTGCGTTTATTACGTAAGCTTTTCTCGTAACAGACGATAATTTATTTAAGGAAGGCTCCTTTATTTTTAATCGTATGAAGCACATACATTATGAACAGGGGCCAATTTATTATCAGTTACTTTTCAAAAACTGCATGAGATTTATCATCGAGACACAATAATGAAAACGAACCAATTCAAATTCCGACCATTTATGACGAATTTGATACTCAATCCTCTGCAGTTATTATAGTAAAGATACTTTTAATAAATGTTGCTGTAGTTCGATAGTGGCGAACTACAGCAACAAATTTTTTTTTGTTAGGAAGGAATTGGTGGTGGGGACTGCAAAAAAGAGTTCAATCCCCTGACATTCTTTAATCGGTCTTATCAGCAGAACGGAGAAAAACCTTTTTACTCTGTTCACTCCCCAAGAAGTAGGAGAATCATTAACGAAACCCATTGATATGCTGATGGCCCTTTTGTCAGTCAAACAGTTTCCACTCATTTGCAGAACGAAAATGCAGAGAGAACTTACCTTAAAAAGTTCGTAAAAGAGTATGTGAGAAGGTCATTGTTTCTCTTAGATGAGAAAACAAAGTCATTTGATAGATGGGCCAATATTTTAAGTAGCGAGGGCATAAAAAAAATTAACCACAACGAAAGGAGGCCAGCAACACTTTCGGGCAAAGCAAGAAGCTTGCTTAATCTCGAAAAAAAAGAAATAAAATTATTAAAGAAGGAAATTCAGTTGACACTCGAGGAGCGACGGATCAGGAAAGAGCGCACTAAACTTGAGTAGAACCAACAGGAACTTGATGAGCAGGAGAAGCGCATGTTAGAGTTGAAAAAAGAAATAGAAGGATGTAGTATTAGTGGAAATCCTAATACGCATCCATCTACTTCCGCCTCTACTCAATCTGCTTAAGTGCAAAATCACAACGCCATCATCATCACCAGTAGTGACAATAATGTTCGTCAAAATGAGGTAAAGCAAATCAAATAAATACATTTAAAAAGATTTCCAAAAATATTTCTAAATAGAGATTTCTTCAGCAGAAAAAAGAAGGCGCAAATGAAAAGCAACCTCTACCAACAACATTAAAGGAACACAAGAAAAAAACATTAGATTTTTGGACAGATAAGGACATAAGCAACTTAATATCTAACGTTGTCTATGCAAAACAACATAATAACTGTTATTTTATTAAATATGCTTGGCAAAAAATGGGCATGACAAGGAGCATCAAAGCCTATAGAAACAAAGTGGAGTCTCTTATGAAGCAGTGCAGCCAAAATAAAATGGCATTCATTACTTTTTTTCTTTGAATGAAATTTTCTATGGATAGTGGGCAGTGTACTACTGTGCTTCTTAACTTGTGGTAAGTTAAATTGTTGTCCTATCAAGTAGAAGAACCATTTTTTAATAAAATTTGTATCCTTTCAGTCTCTAGGCACCTTACTCGTCATAAACCTGATTGCTTCTTCGTTCGTCCATGGGCAGTGTCAGTCTTAACTTGCGGTGAGTTGACTGTTGTCCTATCAACTAGAAGAAACATTTTTTAATAAAATTTGTATCTTTTCAGCGTCAACCCAAGTGGTGTAAAAAAGCGGGTGATGCTGACGTAGCACCGTGTATTTCTTAAGGTGGGTCCAGACTACTCGTGCTCGCGCTCGCACTCCGGCTTTTACTTGTACTTTTTGAACTTGATCTACTTGTGCCACCATTTACTTGGACCGTCCACATAGACTTATTTATTTGCTAAATTGCTTGTACTCCGGCTGTTCCAATGAGCGACGACGAGCTTGTGGCGGCTAGTGCGGCTTTTAGTGTAATTTATTGTTTATTAAATAAACAAAAAACAAAAATGAGAAAGAAGAGACGGTGGTGGGTTACGTCGTTATTTAAAAGTCGAAGCAAATGCAGTGGAAGCAATTTACTTAGCGACCTTAATATTGAAAACCTCCACTTTCATACATTCTGTAGAATGTCGCCTACTAATTTTGAGGAAATCATAATTTTAATCGGCCCAAAAATTATGAAGAAAAACACAACATTTCGAAAAGCAATTCCTGTAAAAGAACGATTCGCTGTAACACTAAGATATTTAGCATCGGGTGATTCGTACACTAGCTTAAGCTTTTTGTTTAAGTTTTCCAAGCAGTCAATTTCGCTGATTGTGCCAGAGGTATGCAGTGCTTTATGTGAAGTTTTTCAAGATTTTATAAAGGTAGGTAAACAATAATTTGTTCAAAACTTTATTAATAATAATTCACAAATTTTAATATTGATTAGTGTTGAGAGTGTTAATCCATGGCGTTAATGAATAGTTGTTATCGTTGGTTTGTTCAGGCTGAGAGGTTGTAGGTGTAGGTGTTAGTTGTGACGGTTGTAATAGTGGTTGATGTTCCGTGTTTATTGCATGAGGCGAGGGAAAAGGACTTTGAACCGTAGAAGCTGATTCAGTGGTTGAAGGGGAAGCCGTACTCCAGTACGCCTGTAGTGTTTGGGCCCTATAATTTCCTAGATTGGGTCTTTGCATAGGGTATTTCCCTAACTCTGCCTTAAACAGGATGTCATTAAAACCTTTCTGGACGTAAACAGCTGTTCGTTTATCCAATGATCTTAACTTACGAGCGATGAATTCACCATATGCGTCATACTCATCTCTCTCTTTATTGTTTATCTTCTTTAATATTTCAAACGATTCTTTTATTCGTGGATCTTCATTACTACGTATTCTTTTGCGTCCAGTGATTTGCCTAGTTTGGGCCAAACTATTTTCTTGTGGTACAGTCTCTTCAATAGTGTTGTTATTAGGTGCTTCTTGTGTATGTCCTTCTTCACTTTCTACTTCTAGGTTTTGTGTTGAAGTTTCCTAAAAAATTGACTTATTAAATTAATAAAATCTGTCCAAGAAAATCTACAATATTTAAATATTATTAATAAATGTTTCTTTTTTTCAGATGCCTCAAACAGAGAATGAGTGGCTTCAAGTAGCAGCTCAATATGAAAGACTATGGAACTTCTCACATTGCATGGGGGCAATGGATGGCAAACACGTTGTTCTTCAGTGTCCAGTAAATACAGGCAGTGACTATTTTAATTACAAAGGAACTTTTAGTATTGTTCTTTTTGCTGTTGTTGATGCCGATTATTGTTTTCTCTACGCTGACGTGGGCTGTCAAGGTCGAATATCAGACGGCGGTGTTTTTCGCAATACAACCTTTTACAAAAAACTGGAGGATGGCTCTTTAAATCTTCCAAGTAGTAGAAAACTTCCTGGTAGGGAAATGTTGGTCCCGTATGTTTTTGTTGCGGATGATGCATTTCCGTTGCATAATAATATAATGAAACCATACTTAGGACAGCAAGAAAAGGGATCAAGCAAAAGGGTTTTTAATTACAGGATGAGTAGAGCCAGACGAATAGTAGAGAATGTTTTTGGTATAGTCTCAGCAGTATTTCGGGTTCTTAGGAAACCCTTACTTTTGGAGCCCCAAAAAGCTCAAGTAATTGTTATGGCTTGTGTTTATTTACACAATTATTTAAGACATAATGCAAGGAATACATATACACCAACCTTAACATTTGACTGTGAGCAAAATGGAGAAATTGTTCCAGGAAATTGGAGAAATGAACCAGAGCCGAAGTCTACATTCCGGGCTTTAAGAAACATACCTCGTAAATCTTCTCAGAATTCCCAAAGCATAAGAAATGAATTTGCAGATTATTTCGTCAATCAAGGAAAAGTACCATGGCAAGATAATTATCAATAAATTAAAAATAATTTTGTCAGAATTTTTTTAAAGTGTAATTACAATTTTTTCTTAAAAGATTTTTAATTTTTTTAATCGGTGTTTAAATGAGGATAATATTTTGAAGAGCAGTTTATTTAAATGGCACTTATAATTAGATAAAAAAATATAGGTACGTACTTCTGTATTTATTGTTTCCTTGGGTTGATATTTCGTGTGCAAGAAATGAAAATGTTTAAAGGCAAACCAAGGAGAATATAATTCATCTGTGCCCATTCCAGATCTGTTATTTTGTGCAACTTTTTGGCTAGCTTTTCTGTATATTGCCAGTAGTGACGTAATTTTGCGTTTTATCTCCTGTACATCTAAATTTAATTCTTGTGATATTTCTTTCCAAGCATCGTTCTTTTTATTATTAATTTTGTAAAATTTATTTGTACTGTCCCACAAAACTACATGCTTTTCGTATAATTTAATTAAATCAATAACGCGATCGTTCGTCCACTCCATTTTGATAAAAATTAAACGTTTAAAATACGTTTGACCGTAAACAACACAACACAAGTCACAAGTATATGAAATTCGAAAAATTTCCGTCCAATAAACTTACAAGTCCGTGCGAGCTTCCTTTGATGTACCGACACCGGTCGGAATCTCACGAGTAACGTACTTGCCTGGCTTGCGCTGCTCCCACTCCGACTTGTCGCCACGTCCACATATAGGCAAGTCGCAAGTAAAAGCCGGAGTACAAGCACGAGCACGAGTAGTCTGGACCCACCTTTATGGACTTCCGGTGGAGTTAAAAAAGGGGAGGAGCCTAATATGTCACGTGACGCATGCGTGAAATGGAGCGTTCTGATTGGCTGAATGTTGTCAGTGGGGTGGGAGGGGGTGTACTATATAGAAATGTAGAATGCTGATTGGCTGAATGTAGGATGTAGGATGTCGGTTGTACAATGTAGAAATGTAAAAAGGTGACAATGAGAACCTGGGGCTTAGGGAATAGATGTCTCTCTCTCTCTCTCATATTATTCAGTTTATTAATAATATGAACCAGGAAGCGGCGACCTCTATGTGTGTTTGTTAAAAATTGGTACCGAACAATAATTAATAATGCAGATTTCTGTTTTATTTAATTAAATTTAAAAAAAAAAAAATGTCTTAATTGTTTATGAGATTCGATCCTAGAGAGGTCTCTATGAATTATTAAAAGTTAAGGTATGACAGAAGCTTGATAGCAAAATTGAAATGTCCTATGTATCATAACAAATTAGGTTTTCTCTAAAATTTTTCTTAACTCCTAACTTTTTTTTATCAAAACTCTTTTGACGAAAATGTGGCGAAGCCACTGTTTTTGCTATTTGTGCACATGTTTCTCCAATACTAAGATCAAAAAAACCCATTATGGTCTAATGCGCACTGAGACACAAAGACCGTAATTGCAATTTATCTCTGTGTCTGTGTGTGTTATACTTTTAATTTGTTCAATAAAATATGTATTTTTTTTTGATAATAATAAATAACAATAATAGATTAATCATTTTCATTTTTTTTCCCTAAATTTTGTGTGTATGTGTGTGTAAAAATTAAAAGAAACAACATTTTATAGAATTTCTTTATTTATAAGTAACATTAGAACACAGGCATCACAATGTATTTTATACCTATGTTGCGGACCATCGATAACATCAAAATCAGAAGTATCAAGATTATTTTCAGGTGTAATAGCCGGGTACTAAGGGCAAGTAAAACAAAGAAGATTCCCCATCTAAAATTCTTTCTTCCAATTCCCCATCTATTCTTTTAAATCTAGTCTGATTCTCGTAAGCTTAGATGAAGGATCTTTCATAGAAAATAAATATACCAGCGGTCTATGATCTGTACGCACTAAAAATTTTGTACCGTAAATATAGCAATGAAAATATTTAATTGCCCAATGAACTGCTGTTAATTCTTGTAAAATGGCTAGTTTATTGGACTCTCCCTTGGTAAATGATCGGGAGGCGTACGCCACTGGCAGATCGTTGCAATTAAAATTTTGTGAAAGAACAGCAGCGCATGCAATTTTTGAGGCATCTGTTGTTATTATAAATGGTTTCGTAAAGTCAGGGTATTGCAATATTTTAGGTGAAATTAAAGAATTTTTTAATTCATCAAAAGATTTTTGACAATCTGGCGTCCATGTAAAATTAGCATTTTTTCTAGTTAATTTATTAAGATGAGCTATATTATGATATATGATATTTCTGCAAACCTAGGTATAAATCGGCGATAGTAGTTTGTAAAGGCAACGAACCGCTTGACCTCGTCAGCAGTTTTAGGTACTGGATACTTATTTATGATGTCATATTTACTATCGTCGGGTAATATACCTTTGTTTGTTATTTTGTGACCTAGATATGTTACTTCGTTTTTAAAGAATTTGCACTTTTCAGGATTTAATTTTAAGTTAAATTTTTGCATGTTTCAAAAACTTTATACAGGTTTTGAAAATGATGATTTTCAGAACAACCGATCACGATAAGATCATCTATATACAAAAAAGTTCTTTCAGGGGTAATTCCGGCGAATACCATTGACATTATCCGCTGAAAGCTGTTTGGGCTAACTGATAGTCCAAAAGGTAAACGTGTAAATCCGGGATTCCCGCATCAATACTAAACTGAGTTACGTCTCGAGAGTTTTCACATAAGGGTACCTGGTGAAAACCACTAATAAGATCAATTACTGAAAACCACCGAGCTCTTCCTAGCTGATCTAATATATCACCGATCCGAGGAAGTGGAAACTTGTGAGCAATGAGTTTTTTATTTAGCTGGCGAAAATCAATGACTAACCTCCATGCTTTTTGACCGTGAGGAGATTTTTTTGGTACCAGCAAAACTGGGTTATTATAGTTGGAGATTGAGGGCTCTATAATATTTTGTTCCAATAATTTATTGACTTGTTTGTTTATTTCTTTTTTTTGAGTATGTGGAATTCTATAATTTTTAATATACACGGGTGACCTATCAGTTAGTCGGAGTTCTTGTTGATAAAAGTTGTTAAACTGTTATTTTATCTGACTTAAGGGCAAAAATATCTGAAAATTCGTTGCATAACTTAATTCATTTTTCTTTGAAAAACTAAGGTACATCTTTAACATTAAGCTGCGTCATGAGATTAGAATTTCTATCGGCATATTCTGTATCGGTTTTATAGATATTAGATTCTGCTAGGCTTGTCGTTTTTAGCTGAATATTATTAAGAGTAACGTTTTCGCTTGTTGTATTAATAATCTTAACAATAGGGGAATTTTTTGAGATAATAGTTCTCGCAACAAAGATACCAGACTTTAGTTCCGCATTTTCTACTACTGAATCTTCTTTAACAAATTGTAGGCTTTTTATCTTTCGTAGTACCTCGCACCTAGCTGGAATAACTATAGAGTCTTCAGAAATACTATTTTGAATCGGTATAATAATATTATTGTTATTCGGCCTAATAGTCATAGTCCAATCCGAATAGTTTAAATTACATTTGAATTTAGCAATAAAATCTCGACCCAATATTGCATCTGTCGGGATCGGAAATGAGGAGTCTACTACGTGAAAAAATGTTCGACTTCGTGTCCATTAACAGAAATTACCGTTGCAATACCTAAAGTTGTGATAACTTTATCTGTTACTCCTTTAATTTGACTAGGGGTGTGTGAATTTATAATTTTATTTGGACTTATTGTGTCATTTTTAAATATAAAAATATCTGCACCAGTATCGATTAAAAAAGTATTTTCCTGACCAGTCATTTCTGTAAAAAATACAACAAAGTTGGAGAAGGAAAGGTTCATGTTATACACATTATTTACGAGATATCCCCCAACCTCCCGGTTTGGGGGTCCATTTCGTTTCCCTTGTCAGGTATTGTGCTAACTGCCCTAACTGACCTGTGAAATGAGTTGTTGGCTCTATTGATATTAGTTTGTCTGTCAATATTATACCTGTTACTTGTATTATTATTAAAACCGCCATTATTTCTCCCGCGTTCATTATTGTGCCTATTGAAATGTTGGCTGCGTCGAGTGTTATTGTAATAATTATTATTATTATTGTTATTAGGTCGCCTACCTCTATTATTGTGAAAAAATCTGTTATTATTTCCAAAAATTATTTTGACCTGAATTAACATAAAAAACGTTTGAAGTTGAAGCCTGGGCATTATTATTTATATTTATAAATTTATTGACAACCTCCTGTACTGTGGTAAATGTACCTGCCTCTATAGCTACCCTAGCCCTTTCGGAATTAGCATTTTGAGCTAAGGCTCTTACTGTTTGCCAGTAGAATACTTTGCTGCGACATCAGCGGGGACACCCTCGCTAATATATGCCGTTTTTAATTTTTCAGCTAGAGATTCAACATAACTTACAGTATCTCTAGCATGTTGCCTAAAATTTAATAGCTTTGTTGTTAACAGCTGTGAACTCTCTCCTTTAATTTTTGAACGCAAAGTGTTTATAATTTCTGCAAGGGATGCTTCGGTAGTTATTAAACCTCGAGCCTTACTTGTAAGTCGTGTTTTAACGTAGGCTACTGCGTTTGCTCCATGATCGCCCGAATTTTCATTAAGTAATTTAAGAGCATCTAAAAGTGATTGTAGCCTGTCATGTGAGCCATCAAACCCCTGAGGTACTATTTTCCCAGCTAAATTAAAAAACTCTAAATTTGACAAAGGCATATTTATTTCCTCTTCGTCGCTCGATGCTATATAATACTCGTCCAAAATTAACGGATCAATTTTTTCTATACAACTTAATGGTTTAATGGACTTTATATGGAACTTTTAATATCTCAAATGCCCTAACTACTTTATCTCTAATAAAAAGGAATACGTCCTTAGTTTGATTCTTTTGCTGATTATCTAATTGAACCCAAATATCCTTAATAAAGGCTGTCGTTTCATTGATTAACTCTACTAAATTGTCCGTAATATCGACTCTTGTTTCCGGATTTTTTGGTACGGCCTTTTTTATAGCCCTTTTTGAATTATTTATAGCCCCTTGTTTAAATTCCAGTGAAGTTTTATTAGTCCTTTCCCAGTTTAAAGACATAGAACCCAATATTATTAGAATAGTTTGCTTAGATGCATAATACTGTCAATTAAAAAAATAAATAAATTCACACGCATAAAATAGCATTCCCTTTTTTACTTAAAAAAAAACATAAAGCATCACTAGACACACCCGTCTAGAATTATAAAAACAGGAATAAAAATAAAATTGAAAATTAAGGCTTACTCAGTAGATTATCCTTGGTTGTCCAATAAAATTGCATTCGTATACCCGCACTACTATAGCTGCATTCGATTTACGCGCACTAGTTTAGACGCTAGTAATTTCAGTCATTCCTGAAAGTAATTTTCACTAAACATTTGTCACTAAAAATTGCAATGTGTGGGCAATCTAACTTTTCGTAGTTATCTTGTCACTTCTAAGTAAGGGTTCTAATCTGTCTCTACAGAAATAGAAAATTGATTTAACGCGTGGTAAATCTAATTGTAAAATCATAAGGCAACCGGATCAAACTTAATCTTGCTCTTGGATTTTTATGACAGTTGTATCAGTTTGTTTACCTACAATTATAAAAGGTTGACTGAAACTAGCAAATAAACACTTCAAATACTGGGTTATAATTTATTACAACTATTATGTAAATAGGTTACATTTGTCACCGTAAATAAACATCAACTTGTGTAATAACACATAAACAAAAACAAAAGAGAGCTTTGTAAAAACCTTACGAGTAAATGTACTTAATTCTAATTCATTCACACACCATTTAAACCAATAATGTTAATTACAAAATGATTAAAACAATATATAGCTGAAAACAATTATTACTGTTTGTTTTAGTCCTTAAATTTAACAAAAAGAGAAATTTTAATTAAAAGAAATGCACTGGATTTTATATTTATTAGTAAATCTAAAACTTTTTAATTTTTCTTAATTGACATATTCATGTTATTTGACATAAACCAAATTTAGGTTTAAATTAACATAAAGTTGACACCAAAATATCTTGAAGAAAAACCAGTTATTTGTTATTTTACACAAGTTTTAAGTAATGGAGCACTTTTATCATTTGTTATTCACTAAATAACAATTACCAAGTTATTTTTTATTAGACACAGCCATCCCATGAAAATACTTTACAGAGTTACCTTGAGTTCCGGTATGGGGTGAAGTACCGGCCCGGCGCGTCCCCAGGTGGCGGATAGGGGGGGGCCTCAAGCTAATGATCTTTTTTTGAGCAGAGGCCTGCGGGAGCATACAAGGCTCGTTGTGCCAACCACAACTGGTAGCCTATTAAAACTCCTGCCGCGGACCAACTTCACCTGTCCCAGCTGTCGTGTCGTGGCTAAGGGATTGCACCAGGTTTTAACGATGCCAGGTGGGGCCTGTACCCACCTGTTACACCAGGTCTCCGGCTGTCCGTGGTCACGTCTCGCGAGCCGGAGAAAGGGGGGTCTTGGCTTTGCCGCCCGGACCAAGAGGAGACAACCTCATCAAAAACCTAAATCCAAGATGGGGAGCCAGGTCGAAGGATGCGTGGCTAGATAGAGGACTAGCCGCAACTGGTTTCAACCTTGGGGCACCGGGGGGCACCCCATTGTATATACCCCTTATCCCAGCATGCGGGGCTCTGCTGGGACGGACCTACATTCCCTTGCTACTCGTGGGAACATTATGGACATGAGCAAGAAAACAAAAAAAACAAAAGAACGGAGACAATCCTCCGAACATAACAGTAAGGCAGGAGAAACATCCTCCTCCTCAAAGCAAGTGGCAGGAGCAACAACCTCCTCCTCTCAGATGGCAGGGGCAACACCCTCCACCACAAAGCAAGCGGGAAAAGAAACTGCTTCAAAATCTCAAAGGAGATTTTCCTTTTCTCTTCCAGAACTGGGAAAGCCTGGGGGAAGGGACGATCCACTAAGGCGTGGACTTAGTGGTGCAGGCGTCAGGAAATACCTACGCTTTCTTCACGAGGGCATGTCACCCGAAGAAGCGAGGCAAAAAGTCCTAGACGACAAGGAAAAAAGAAAGGAAGAACAACCTCCTCAAACTTCCAAGGCATCGCCTAAGAAAAACCCCCAAGGTAAGAGGGGAAGTGACTTCATCTCACCCCAACAAAAAAAGGGGGAAAAGAAGCAAAGAACCGGTGACGATCCCCGGGTAATGAAGACGAGCAAGTCTGCAAACATAGCAGGGCAAGCCACCAGCTATGCAAAAGCGGCAAAGCTCATCAGAATCGGAGTATTGCCGGAGGACTACCCTGAGGCAACTCTAACCTCCGAACAACTCACAGATGTGGAGGAAGCAATCGTATCAGAAATGATCAACAGCACAACAAAGGGCCTGCAGTTCTCAGGTATTCATTTTCGCTCGGGAATGATACTTGTGGACTGCGAGTCGGAGCAGACAGCAGAATGGCTGGCTCAGATGGCACCTAGGTTGAAGGAATGGAAAGGGCCAGCGCTGGTAGCGAAAAGAGGAGAGGACATCCCAAAAGCGCATACCATCAGCCTTTTTCTTCCACGGAGCAAAGGGCAAGACACCACAGCTCTCCTGAAACTCATTGGAGTACAGAATCCAGAGATCTCCACCGAGACCTGGAAAGTAATAAGCGCCAAAGAAAATGGCCACGGTCAAGTGCTTTCTGTTGGGATCGACACCAAATCTGCGGATAGCATCCAGGCAAAGAAATACACTATCCACTACAGGTTTGGGCAAATCCCCGTATCTGGCCTCAGAAAGCAGGAGAAGGCAAAGGACAAAAAGATGGAGCTTGATCCATCCACTTCAGCCTCTACCTCCTCCGAGCCAGTCGCCAATGAGAACACCTCTACGGCGACTGAAACACAAGAGACCGAGGGCATGGACCTCGATCTCAATGTCAACCCGACCACTTCCGCTGAGGAGAATGTCATCAGCAGCGAAGAAGAAGATAGGCTTCTGGGACCTAATGTAGACCATCAGGGGGACGGACCGGATGGCCCTGACAAATCATAAGAGGACTTGACTCTGCCAAACCAGAAGCCTCTAAATTCAGCAAATTAGCACAAATAAACCTGCAACACAAACGAGCATCCTCCGATGTGATTGCACGGATGTTTGTCAAGCAAGATCTGGGACTAGTCTTGATCCAAGAACCCTGAATCAATCGGGGGCAGATCAAGGGTCTGTCAAGCAAAACGTCAAAAGTAATATATGATACCAGGCAGGAATCATCCAGAGCCTGCATTCCCATAAGAAATAACATCAATTACATATGTATTTCAGAACTCATGACACGGGACCTAACACCTATTGTCGTAAATCTCGACATTGGGGACACCAACAGGACCATAGTAATTGCGTCAGCATATTTTGCTGGAGATGGGCCTATGACACCACCAGCAGAAGTGCAAGAGCTGATTCAATACTGTAGCAGATTGCGTCTACCACTCCTTCTAGGCTGCGACGCAAATGCTCACCATATCACATGGGGAAGCACAGATATTAACTTTAGAGGTGAGTGTCTGCTTGAATATCTAACGACAACCGATCTCGAGGTTCTGAATGTGGGAACTACACCAACATTCGTAACTAAATCAAGATCGGAAGTATTAGATATTACTTTAGTCAGCTCCAGTCTCAGAGACCACATCAAGGACTGGAGAGTATCAGCTGAACCATCACTGTCCGACCACAGGATTATCGAATTCAAGCTGGACAGCATTAAATACAATCGACCCGAAAGGAGGGTCCCAGGAAAAACAGACTGGGAATTATACAACACCAATCTGGAAAACAACTTAAATTATCTAAGCTTAAATGGGAAACCGCACCATCTAGACTTAGAGCAGGACTCACAAGCTGTCACACGTGCAATAAATGAGGCGTTCGACTCAAGTTGCCCAGTGACCAGTGAGAGACCCGTTAAAGACGCCCCGTGGTGGAATACACACCTGTCAAAACTAAGGTCAAAAGTGCGTCATCTTTTCAATACAGCGAAAAGAGACGGTAACTGGCAGGTATATGCCGAAGTGCTTACTCTTTATAACAAAGAGATAAGAAAAACCAAAAGACAGCACTTCAGAACTTTCTGTGCGGAAATCGCTAACACTCCGACTGCGGCTAGACTGCACAAAGCAATGGCTAAGGGAGGCACATACCCAATAATGGCCCTCAAAAAGCCAGATGGCACCTACACGAAGGGAGAAGAGGAGCAAGCCATCCTATTACTTCAAACACACTTTCCAGGGTGCGAACCTATAGAAACGGTCCCAATAAAGTACACCAATCCTAAAAAAGAGGACTGGGAAGTTGCAAGGACCGTCTTTACGACAGAAAGGTTGAAATGGGCAATAAACACCTTTCAACCGTACAAGTCACCGGGAGTGGATGGAATTTTTCCTGCTCTCCTACAAAACGGACAAGAGAAAGTCCTTCCTCACCTGAGTAGAATAGCAAGGACGAGCTTAGCGTCGGGATACATTCCCAGTAGCTGGCGAAGGGCAAAAGTCACCTTCATACCGAAAATAGGCAAAAAAGATGGGACTGACCCCAAATCTTTTAGACCTATCAGCCTTACGTCTTTCATTTTGAAAACAATAGAAAAAATTGTAGACAACCATATCAGGAATGACATTCTGGAGAGAGCACCTCTACATCAGTGTCAACATGCTTATAGAGCGGGCAGATCCACAGAAACCGCACTATATCAACTGACACAAATCATCCAGAAAAGCCTGAATGAGAAAGAAACAGCCATCTGCGCCTTTCTAGATATATCTGGGGCATTTGATAACACGTCACATGTAGCGGTAAAAAATGCCCTGGAAAAAAGAAATTTGAACAAAACCATAATCCGATGGATTTGTCAAATGCTTGCCACGCGTACGGCTGAGACTACTGTGGGCGAACAGACCACAGGCATCAAAACTACTCGTGGCACGCCTCAAGGAGGGGTAACTTCACCCTTACTATGGAGTCTAGTAGTCGATGAACTACTTGAGATATTGACAAATCTCGGTTTCACCTGCATAGGATATGCTGATGATATCGTTATTATAGTCAAAGGCAGGTATAAGGGCACTTTATACGACCTCATACAAAGAAGCCTAAGCATCACGTAAGAATGGTGCACATCAGTGGGGCTGAGCATAAATTCAGCGAAAACTACTATCGTACCATTCACTCGTAAAAGGAAAATGCAACCCACCAGGGACATCCACCTGGGCGGACAAGTTGTACATACATCGGATGAAGTAAAATATCTAGGAGTGACACTGGATAGTAAGCTTAGTTGGAACAAGCATCTAGAATTCACAGTAAACAAGGCCACTAAAGCCATTATGATCTGTAGGAACCTAGCGGGTAAAAACTGGGGATGCTCCCCAAAAATACTGCGATGGATGTACACCATGATGGTTAAACCAATAATCACATATGGGGCAGTGGTGTGGCATGACACTACAAAGTTAAGTACAGTAAGGCGTAAACTTGACAAGGTTCAAAGACTTGCATGCGTATGCATCACAGGAGCTATGAAAACATGCCCCACAGCAGCACTGGAGGTCATAGTTGACCTGGCACCTCTTCACCTGGCAGTAGAGGGAGCTGCTAAAAGGGCCATGTTCAGATTAGCAAGGGATAAAACGAACAGTAGGGACATTGATCAGAGAGCCTGGGTATCTCAAACAAGATCCATTCCCCTGTTCGATCTTCCCAAGGACGATATAACTCGGAAATATCACTTTGTTAGGAATTTCAGTACAAAAATTGACAGCAAAAGTGACTGGGAAAATGGATCTGTCGCCCGCTCACTTAAACAGAATACTATCAAATGGTACACAGATGGTTCTAAAACCGAAAAAGGAACAGGAGCTGGAGTATTTGGGCCTGGCACCAAATACTCAGAGCCACTGGGAAAATACACCAGTGTCTTTCAAGCGGAAATACACGCTATAGAAAGATGCGCTCAATTAATCCTGAACAAAGACTACCTCAAGCAGGACATCGCAATCTTCACCGACAGTCAAGCAGCCATAGCAGCACTGAGTTCACATGTCATCAGTTCTAAAATGGTAAGAGACTGTTTGGGCAAACTTAATGAGGTAGGAAAGAGAAATAAAGTCACAATATTGTGGGTACCTGGACATACAGGCGTGCAAGGTAACGAAGAAGCCAATATTCTGGCAAAAAAGGGATCTGGTTCTCAATTTGTAGGACCGGAACCTTTCTGCGGCATAGGAAAGAATACTTACCTATATGAGCTTACAAAAATGGAGGATCAACTCAGAGAAAGCCTCTGGGATGATCATCCAGGGTTGAGACACTCCAAGATGTTCCTTGGAACCCTCGACCCAAAAAAATCTAAAGCTCTAGTAAGTTTAACTAAAACTAAACTACGGATTGTAACAGGATTCCTAACAGGGCACTGTCACCTTTGAGAACACCGCAGGAAACTAAAACTAGAACAGACAGGTGAATGCAGATTCTGTGGGGAAGAGGAAGAGACCCCAGAACACCTAGTAACTACATGCGAAACAGTTGCCGAAAGTCGTGCCATGCACCTCGGTAATTATGAAATTCCAGAAGGAAATATCTCATTACTGGAACCGTCACAACTACTAGCCTTTATTAAAGCCATAGGATTGTACGAAGTAATTTGACTTGAGAATAACATCAAGCAGTAATTAGAAAGGGGCACATAATAGATCTTTTAGGTCGCAGTGAAACTTCACCCTTATTTTAATCTAATCTAATCTAATCTACCTTGAGTTCTTCAATTAAATATTGGGAATTGGAACAATACTATAAACTAGTTGCCACCAACAATTTAAATTAGACTTGAGCTTTCATTTGTTGTCACTGGGTTACAGCATACAAAAACAACAGGTTTTGTTTTCCACCAATACACACATAAATAGGGTATTTATATGGGTAAACGTTAGTTTGGGACAACTAAACGTTTCTGGTCACAGTCGTGAAATTATACGTTTTATAACGTAAAGCAGAGCTTGATACAAATTAATCTTATAGTAGAGAGTAATTGAGAGAGAGAGAGTTGCGTTGTTAACTTTTTAAGCGAGAGAGCGGCATTACACCTAGCAGAGCTAACTTGTGACTACTACAATAAGTATAAGTACAATACTTCCCGCGTCGCAAGAAGCCAAAAACAGGCAAATGTAGGTCACTGCGCCTGAAGAAAACCATTTGCACGCCTTTCGACCGTGAAATTCACGTGCGCGTGCTGTAGTCTGAAATATTCTATTTATAGACTGATATTTTATGTTTAAATTGGGAATATGCGATTCGACGATTTTTATTTTATGGGGAATTTTTTCTTGTTTGGAAGGTTTTCAAACATACTGCTCCCCAGCAAAGGAAGAGATAGCTAGGGGTCAGCCTGACAAGGGTGTTCTGGAGCGCAGTCATTTTTTGATCCAGCAATGTCAACTTCGTCATTGGCAGGATTTGGGAGGGGACAAACTTTAGCAATAGAGCGGGTAAATATACCATTCTGAGTCCTTAATTTGACGACATGAACTTTTCCATCTTTACCTGGCATAGTTTCAATTATCCTACCTAGGGGCCATTTGAGTGGAGGTGTATCATCTTCTTTCATAAGGACAAGATCATTAATTGTTAGATTGGGTAATGGTTTTAACCACTTGGGGCGAGTTTGAAGTCTATTGAAATAGTCAACAGTCCATCGTTCGTCCAAAAGCACTGCTTAATTTGAGAACAGCGTTGCCAGTACTTCAAACGATTTTCCGGTATAGAGGTTAAATCTTTTTCAGGAATTGATGTGAGACTAGTCCCTATTAAAAAATGACCTGGAGTTAATGGTTGTACATCGTTAGGGTCGTTAGAAAGAGCACATAAGGGTCTGGAGTTAAGGATTGCCTCAATCTGACAGAGCACCGTGGAAAATTGTTCATAAGTCATACGACTTTCACCTATCATTCTTTTCATATGGTACTTTGCACTTTTAATGGCGCTTTCCCAAATGCCACCCCAATGTGGGCTTCTTGGCGGTATGAATTTAAATTTAATGCCTTGTGTAGTGGCAAAGCTTTCAATTGCACACGAGTGTTCGGATTTTTTGAAAAAATCGTAAATTTCCTTTAATTGGTTACTGGCACCAAGGAAATTAGTAGCATTATCGCTAAATATTTCTACAGGATTTCCTCTGCGGGAAATAAAGCGCTTCAGAGCAAAAAGAAAACCTTCATTTGAGACATCTGTGACTACTTCTATATGGATGGCTTTAGTAGCCATACATACAAAGATTGCGATATACGATTTACTTAGAGAAGCCTTTCGAAGATTTGAGGACTTGATTAGGGAGGGGCCACCATAATCTATACCAACCTTTTCAAAAGGTCGAGAGACAGTAACTCGGGATTCTGGCAAACCAGACATTATTTGTTGAGCTGGGGATGCTTTAAAACGATAACATTTCATGCAGTTTTGAATAAGTCGTTTTGTTTCTCTCAATCCGTTAAGAGGCCAGAATCTTAATCTAAAATTAGAAAGGACAGTTTCAGGACCAACGTGTCCGAGTCTTATGTGTTCTTGCTTTAACATCATGGAAACAACATTGTTATGTGAGGGAAGTAACATAGGGAGTTTTTGGTCAAAATTGACATTAGCATTACTTAATCTCCCACCCACATGGATTATTCCATTTGAGTCTATAAATGGATTGAGCAGTAGAATATGTTTGTCTTTGACTAACTGATTGTTTAAGAGAGCGTGTCGTTCCTTTCCAAAATGTTGTATCTGTAACATTCTAACAATTAAATCGAGAGCGTCTTGAAGTTCTGCAACAGCCAAAAGGCCAGTGAATTTTTGGGTTGGTTTTAAAGAATTATTTTTAAATCTTAGAATGTATGCTACAGAACGATGTATCCGTTCAAACCTGGAAAAATGAGAAAAAAGAATAGAGAATACATGTGATTTATCATCTTTTGTATTTAAATGGGAAACCCTTTTTTCTTCTGGGATAACTTTAGGAATGGAGTATTGATTTGTATTCTCAAAATCAATAATAGGTGAGTTTAAAAACTTGGGGCCATACCACCATAACTTACAATGAAGGATGTCTTGTGGCAAGACTCCTCGAGAAGGGAGATCGGCTGGATTTTCAGTAGATCTTATGTGGTGCCAAAAGAAAACTGATGTCATCTCCTGGATTTTAGCCACTCGGTTTGCTAGAAAAGTGGTCCATCGACTAGGGTGTGATTTGGGTGTCGGACCACAAATGTACGATTTCAGGAGTGATATGGTGTTCAAAAATCTTTATAATTTTAACTATTAGTTGAGATAATAACATCATGGCACATAATTCGAGTCTAGGAAGAGATACAACTTTAAGTGGGCATACTCGAGACTTGGAGGAAATTAAAGCTGTGTGAACTATTTTATCATTAGAAATTGTACGTATGTAAACACACGCTGCATATGCCTTAGAGCTGGCATCAGCAAATCCATGAAATTCTATTCTTTCAATGACTTTATTTGATAATAGCCATCTTGGAATCTTTAAGTCAGTGAGAGTGTAAAGAGTGGTAATGAGCTTACTCCATTACTCTATAAGTGACGTCTCTGTGATTTCTGTGTCCCAATCTAATCGGGATAACCACAGTATTTGCATAATTAGTTTGCCAATTACTATTACTGGAGATAATAAACCCAAAGGATCATAACACTAGGCTATAATTGACAAAATTTTTCTTTTCGAAAATGGTCCTGTTAAGGGTGAAGAAGGGAGAGTGATACTTAAACAATCTTCAACAGGATTCCATATGAGCCTTAATAATTTATTAGGAGTGTCAGTTAAATTTAAATTGTATTCTTTAATGTTTTCTTGGGAAATAGATAACAAAAATTCAGGGGAATTGGAGCACCATTTATATAATGTAAACCCATGTGGTTTTAAGAGGTTGTTAAGTTGGAAATGAAGTAATTTTAAATCTGCGATCGTATTTACCTCAGATAAAACATCGTCAACATAACAATGCTTTAAAAGTGCTTGTGATGCAAGAGGATATGTGTCTATATTTCTGGTCGCTATTTCAGATAAAACTCTGGTAGCTAGAAAGGGTGCACAATTAGTGCCATAGGTGACCGTAAGAAGTTCGATACACCTTAAAGGGGATTGAGTATCATCTCTCCACAAAATATTCTGCAGAGATGTTTGATCAGGGTTCACTTTAATTTGTCGATACATTTTTTCAATATCGCTTGTAATCACATATCAAAAAATTCTGAATCGACAGAGGATATCATAGAGATCAGGTTGTACTTAAAACCCTTTATACATAATGTCATTTATTGATAATTTACAAGATCCATCAAACACAACCCTAAATTTGGTAGTTGTACTATGCTGATTTGTGACAGCATGATGTGGGAAAAAATATTTTACCAATTTATTGTCAGTTAGAGTGAGAGGAATAATCTTTGCATCTCCTAAAGCGATGTATTCATTAATGAAACTTTTGTATTTAGAAAAATATTCAGGATCTTGTTTAAATTTTCTTTCAAGGTTTTCAAAACGTTTTTGAGCAATAAAGAATGAATCACCTAGAGTTTCGGGTTGTAATTTTAAAGGAAGATTTACTTGGAATCGACCATTTGTGAGCAACTTAGTGGTTGACGTAAATATATTTTCCGCCATAGTATCATCTTCCGATAGATGGGTTTGTTGAGGAATTTCTTCCATTTTCCAAAATTTCTCCATAATGGAGTCAACAAAAGGGTTTTTAGTAGAAAGCATCGACACCATTTCCACTAAGCTTGTATGGCGAGAGTGGTGATTGACAAGAGATTTGGAAGTTGCATGTTGGCCATGAAAAATAGGAGCGTGCCCAGCAATAATCCAGCCCAGATAAGAATTTATCAAAACTGGGAGGTTTTTTCCTAAGTGGTATGTATCATTGGTATAAAGATCATAGAACATGTCTGCTCCAACAAGCATGTCTATCTCAGAAGGAGAGTCAAATTTTGGATCACTGAGTTTAAAGTGATAAGGGATTTTTAATTGTCTTCTATCAATGAGAATTTGTGGAAGTTTGCAAGTGATTACTGGTAGCACAGCACACGATAATTGAAAACGCTGATTTTCATAAGCATTGGAATGAATCACAACATTCACCATTTTATTGCAATTCAATGAACCTTGGGAGATACCGCTAATTTTTAATGGTTGATTATAGGGAACATAGTGTAAGCGTTGGACTAAATTTTCGGTTATAAAAGAGTTTTGGCTAGCAGAGTCTAATAGAACTCAAACCTGAATAGGATCCATATTTGTCATGAACAGTAACTATAGCGGTAGCCAACAAAATTATAGAGGGCGTTGAAGAGAAAGTTGAGAGATTCACTGTATTGGTGTGTAGCGAGTAATTTTCAATTATAGGTGATCCAGATGGTACATGTGAAGTATTTTCTTGTACTTCAGTAGGGGGATTTCTTTCAGAGATGAGATTTGAGTTCAAGTTATTGCCTTGAGGCACATTTGGCAGTCTTGGGTTTCTTTGTTGTGAGGTTGGACTTTGATGTCTATTTTGCTGAGATGGGGTATAAGATTGCCTGTGCATGAGATTATTGCGATTTTCAACATTACGAGAATTATTTGTTTGAGAAGATGCATTTCCACCGAAGGGCCGATAACTGGGATCATGAAGAAGAGTGTGATGTCGTCCCGAACATGCGCGACAACCACTAGAGGGGCAATCATTTCGAAAATGTCTTGTACCTAAACAATTAAAACAAATATTTTTAATGCCAACAAAATGTCTTTTTTCATTTAGGCTTAATTGTTTAAATTTATCACATTGATAGATTTTATGTGAATTATTGTTACAAAAAATGCATGAGAACTGTTTGTTAACATTTGAGGAGTTAGTTGAATGTGGAAAATTATATACATGCAGGCCTACTTTATTAAACACCTTTTTATCAGGTTTTGTGCTAGAATTTACAGAGTTTAGATTTTCCAAAATGGTGGCTCTTTTATTAAGAAATTCTAAAAACGAATCGAGATTTGGCAATTCCTCGAAATTCCTCTCGAGTTCATAGGCCTTTAAAGTGGGAAAATCCAAGCGTTTTTGTAATTAGTAAAAGTTCCCATAAATCTTCAAAACCATATTTTAAACTATTTAATAATTCTAAGTTTTTTCTAAGATCCGTTACAAATTTTCTGAGTGGTTCTGCTGTGGTTTTTGAAAAAGGAGGCCCGTCAAATAAGGAGGCAAAAAGAGTGTTGACAACCGTCAATTTATTCTCATATCTTTTCTTAAGTAAGTCGACTGCAATTTGAAAACTAGCATTTGTCGAGGGCAAGCTTTTAATAATTTCGAGGGGTTCACCGCGCAAAAAACTACGTAAATACAACAAACGCTGTACATGTGAAATAGATTTATTTTCAGTTATTAAAGTGGTGAATAATTGTATAAAACCAGTCCACTCAGAAAACTCTCCACTAAATGGCTGTATTTTAATTTCAGGCAATCGTATATTGGATGACTTTTCGCCTTCCTGCGAGATAGTTTGAATATTAGAGTGCGAGCGAGGAGTTGCGTGTGCATTTGTGGTTAACCTATTAATACCCGCTTGTAACTGTGCAAGGAGATCAAAAACTAAACTTTCTGCGACTTCACTGTCTTCCGAATCAGTGTCCTTGTCATTAATTAATGACTGAATAGAGAGTTGAACCTCATCATAATCGTTAAATAATTGTTGTAACTTAGTATGTCTAACTTGAATGTTTTGAATATTTATTTCTGCGTCAATGTGGCTTGTTACCCAATTACCAATGCGAGTAATCATACCTTTAATGTATGTGCGTTTTCTTTTTAATGATTCGAAATCCATTATTACAAAGAAAAAGAGAAAAATCGAGAGAAAAATTAATACCGAATATTAATAAATGTTTTAATGAGAAGAATGACTGTGTATTTACAAATGTTATTTTTTTAATCACAGAGGATGAATTTCAGCGAGAGAGCACTATAATTTTGTGAGAAGTATACCATAAAACTATGCGAGATTATTATGCGAGAGCACTATAAAAAATAACACTAAACGGGACAACACTATAAGGGGGGGAGAAATACATATAGCAATAAAGAGCGAGAAATATCAGAGTAATTTAATCAAATAATTTTACTAGCCTCAGTCATAAGGGTTTTTAGAGCAACTTAGAGAAATGAGATCATAAATGATTTTTATTTAAAAAAATCCTCGAGCATATCCGGCTCGAAGGACCATACAATAAAGTGGGCAATCTAACTTTTCGTAGTTATCTTGTCACTTCTAAGTAAGGGTTCTAATCTGTCTCTACAGAAATAGAAAATTGATTTAACGCGTGGTAAATCTAATTGTAAAATCATAAGGCAACCGGATCAAACTTAATCTTGCTCTTGGATTTTTATGACAGTTGTGTCAGTTTGTTTACCTTCAATTATAAAAGGTTGACTGAAACTAGCAAATAAACACTTCAAATACTGGGTTATAATTTATTGCAACTAATATGTAAATAGGTTACACTTGTCACCGTAAATAAACATCAACTTGTGTAATAACACATAAACAAAAACAAAAGAGAGCTTTGTAATAACCTTATGAGTAAATGTACTTAATTCTAATTCATCCACACACCATTTAAACCAATAATGTTAATTACAAAATGATTAAAACAATATATAGTTAAAAACAATTATTATTGTTTGTTTTAGTCCTTAAATTTTACAAAAAGAGAAATTTTAATTAAAAGAAATGCACTGGATTTATATTTATTAGCTAATCTAAAACTTCTTAATTTTTCTTAATTGACATATTCATGTTATTTGACATAAACCAAATTTGGGTTTAAATTAACATAAAGTTGACACCAAAATATCTTGAAGAAAAACCAGTTATTTGTTATTTTATACAAGTTTTAACTAATGGAGCACTTTTATCATTTGTTATTCACTAAATAACAATTACCAAGTTATTTTTTATTAGACACAGTCATCCCATGAAAATACTTTACAGAGTTACCTTGAGTTCTTCAATTAAATATTGGGAATTGGAACAATACCATAAACTAGCTGCCACCAACAATTTAAATTAGACTTGAGCTTTCATTTGTTGTCACTGGGTTACAGCATACAAAAACAACAGGTTTTGTTTTCCACCAATACACACATAAATAGGGTATTTATATGGGTAAACGTTAGTTTAGGACAACTAAATGTTTCTGGTCACAGCCGTGAAATTATACGTTTTATAACGTAAAGCAGAAGTATAAGTAACTAGCGTCTGCCGCCTGGAAATCACTGTGTCTCTGCAGTCAGATGTGTGGTGCTACGTTGCCGCTATTCATATTAAAATACCGGCTGCATATGTTGCGCGCCACGCCGGCAGCTCTGAGAGATATTTTTTAAGGTGGTAGTTGGTTAAAAATAAAATAGCTTTGTGTTCGAAAAGCCTCCATTGTTCTAAATGGAGGATTCTTTTATTAATTTTTTTTAAAGGTTATATCGCTACGTACAGGGTACAGTAATAGGACATTATGTACCTATTTAAGTACCTATACCTAATTTATATGGATTTTTCAGTTTTGGTTATTAATGTTAAATAGTTGTCCTTCCTTATATACTAAAATGGGTGACATTTAACATTAGTGCAATCGGAATTACATTACAAAATTAATTAATATGATGAGAATAACCTAATTTAAGTCAATTCCAAAAAGAAAATATGAGGAATTTTAATTTTTTATTATAATATTAATGATTTTAATCTGGAACTATTTTTCGACGCGTAGTAATAATGTCAGTGTGTTGAGATTTTCTTTTGGTTATAGTGACAAGCGAAGCGCAAAAATGTTTTGTTCATTCTAACGGGTTTGAATGAACAAAATTCGAAAGGGCGCGCCTGGGTTGGAGTGAGACTTGATTTTAGAGTTGGATCTCAAAACGGATATCGACCGTGGGTTGGAGCCTCCCATCGGTTGGGTTAGTGTCTTTTGAGCCGCGTACCGGGAATATTAACTTTATATATTACTTTTTTCCGTTTTCACGCAATTTTTTTTAATTTTTCCGCATTTTTTTCCTTAAAAAAATAAAAATACTATACAATGCCTCTCCTCTTTAAATTTTCTTCAAAAAACGTTTACTCTTGATTGCACTAATATTAAATAGACCCCTAAAATGAGTTAAGAATTGATAAAGGTACCTACTACGATTTCAATGAACTCATAATGTAATAAAATCACATGGTATTTTATTTAACCATTCATGAGATAAATGTGTTGAAAATTGTGCTTGCTATGACTAGGAAAATGTGCAGGATTCTAAAGATGGTAAAAACATATTGCACCTTTCTGAATGTAACCATTAACCTTTGAATTGCTAATTTTTAGGATTCATAAACATTTTGATATTTTATTCAATAAATACCTAGGTATTTTTTTATATGGGTAAAAAACGTAAGATAAGAAAATGCGATTTGTTTATTGTTTATCTGCAAATAGATAGTAGATTTAGCTGCATATTACAGACTGAAGAGCATAAAACAGTAATAATGTAGGATTTGGAATTTTTAGAATATCGCTTTTGAGAAATATGTTTAAATTAGCAATTATTTCAAAAATATTTCAAATTTAGAAAGAAAATAATTTTCTAATGATCTAAACACCATCAATAGAAGGAATACAGGCACCAATTCAAAATAAAACCATAGTATAGGTAACTAAATTTTATTAATAAAAAACAAAGAAAAAGATAAACTTATTTATGTAGCGAAGGGTTAGCAGAAGTAGGACCCAATATTATTGGGCCAATAAGGAAATGAAACCAATTTCTTACAAAAAAAATGCCGACGTTTCGACCTTATCCTTATATTTAGATCATCTTCAAATGTGGCTGGAAATAACACAATACATGCATAATGTAAATGGATATACATTTAAACCAATCACTTAGCTAATGATATTTGTTTATATCAAAATAAACAAGTAAATACAAAATTGCTAAACATTGAGCCTGCGAGACTGCGAGCGAGCACATAACGGCTCACCCAGAATGCGTTTTAATCATAAAATATGATATCGTGCATCCGGAAGAAGAAGGTGACATCTCAAAATTTGGCCAAATTGAGTTGTTTACAGAAAACGATTTAAAATAATTGTATTATTTCATGGGAAAAAGAGTTACACGTGAGCTATACTCACTGACCGAGAGATGGCGTGTTGTCTCTTTACCGAGTTCGGCATTTGCACGCAGAACGTATTGAGAAGATGGTGATATCTCAATTTAACTGGGCCTTTCGAGGAGAGTGCATCGCGAATTTTCTGAATAAAGGTGATATTTCGAGTTGTCTCATGACCAAAGATATTTGTTGTTTACAAAAAGTGATACATTTAGATATATAACTCTCTGTATGCTTAGGTAAGTAATATTTCATGGATTTATTTATATTCAATAAGGTGACAAGCCGAAATATTACTTTAATTTTTAGAAAATGTTCATGCAATAAAGTGATATATCTAATTATAACCCTTTTCTACAAACTATTATGAATGATGTTGAGTGTTTTTATGTTTTGTAACTTTCTTTTTAATAAATTTTAAACAGATATGTAAGACATTTACAAATATTACTGTTTTCTTTACAAGCTGGTCACAGATGAACAAACTACGTTAAGTTTTTTTCTGTTTTGTAACTTTCTTTTCAATAAATTTTAAACAGATATGTAAGACATTTACAAATATTACTGTCTTATTTACAAGCTGGTTACAGATAAACAAACTACGTTAAGTTTTTTTCTGTTTTGTAACTTTCTTTCCGATAATTTCTAAATAATTATGTGTAACACTAAAATTTATTACAAGCTTTTTGCAGCCAAAAAGATTTAGGGTAATTTTGTTTTTAGATAGACAAGACATACATAATGTCTTATAAAAAAAGGACGATGAAAATTATGGAAAAAGTGGTGGGTAATACCAGTGATATACCTCCAAATAATTCAAATTTTGCTGACATTCAGGAGGCTGTGTTTGCACGTAATAAAATATTTTTTTATTTAAACAAACGAAAGACTTTTAAATAAATAATAATTGCCCTTCCATATTTTAGAAAATGAATCTCATGTGATTCAAGAAGTTGCTAGTGTCTTTCCGAATAACACTACTTATGTCACCCATGAGACAGACACTAATATACCTTCAAATATTCAGGCATCCGAAACTTTAGTAAAAAAAAGTATTGTTCTTGATATTCAGGAGACAGAGGTTGCAAGTATGTAATAATTTTCTTGCTTAATTCATTTTCAGCTAAATTTCAAATAAAAAGATCTAGATTTGGTTTTTCTCACGGTTATCTTGTTATTCTTTTAGGCAAAGATTCTGATAAGTTTCAAGAGGTTTCTAATGGCTTTCCTCATAGCATAGATGTTGTCCATGAGCTGGATACTCATACACAACCAAATAGTCCGATAGTTGAAGCTCCCATCAAGACAAGTAATATTGCTGATTTCCAGGAGACATTGGTTGCTGGTAATAATTTTAAAAAAATTGCCAATCAATATTTCGCTAAATAACTGAAACAAAAAACTTGAATTGTTTTGGTTTTCCAATAATTTATTATTTTAGGCAACGATTCTTCCATTCAAGAGGTTGCTAATGTCACTCACAAACAAAGAAATTCTTACATTATTGAAACTTCCATCGAGACAAGCATTGTTGATCTTCAAGAGCCAATGGTTGCGGGTAATAAAATAATGGGATTCTTTATCTAAATTTGTATTCAGCTTAATTAAAAATAAAAATAAAAAAATTAATAACAAATTTATGTTGCAGTGGAGATATGGGTTAGGGTGAAAAGAAAAAGGTTAAAGTCTCCCTCCACTATTTATTTAAATTCTTAATCACAGATTAAGAAGTGCCCAACATGTTTCAAATGTAGATACATTCATCTTCAGGGGCAAGCAAAGGAACGAGTTTACAATCACGCACGACTGCTCACATGTAGGAGCCAAGGGCTTAAGAAACTTGTGTAAAGAAATTCATCATGGATATACTTCAGCAGGTTATTAGAAATTTAGTAGGGAGACTTTTTTTATTGAAACATTGTGAAGTGGAAGTTAAAGTTACAGTTTAAAAGTTCTGGACGTTACATGTAAATGTAAATGAGGTCTTCTCTTACATGTAACGTCCAAAACTTTTAAACTGTCTTAACTTTAACTTTTACTTCACATGTTTTAACAAAAAAAAATCCTCCCTACTAAATTTCTAATAACCTGCTGAAGTATATCCATGATGAATTTCTTTACACAAGTTTCTTAAGCCCTTGGCTGCTACATGTGAGCAGTCGTGCGTGACTGTAAACTCTTTCTTTTGCTGGCCCCTGAAGATGAATGTATCTACATTTGAAACATGTTGCGCACTTCTTAATCTGTGATTAGGAATTTAAATAAATAGTGGAGGGAGACTTCAAGTTTTTTCTTTTCACCCTAACTAATTTATGTTTTTAACTATCTGATCATATTTTTTAGGAAACTATTCCCCTGAATTTCAAGAATTTGATAGAGGAATCTCTAATAACCATGTCACTAGTGTCGCTGGTGAATCCAGTACTGAAATATTACAAAATACCATACCACAGAATGGAAGTCGTAAGCGTTCAACATCATCATCGAGTAACTCATCATCCTCGTCTAGTACATCGTCGTCATCCAGTTCTTCGTCCAAGTCAGATCCTTTTAGAAGCGATGACAGCGTAGGTGATCCTACATACCAATTAGAAGGCGAGTCAGATATTGAAAATGAAGTATCTGTTGAGCAAACAGCAAACAGGAAAAGAAAAGTGAAAAATCCTACTTTAGTTGAAAAAACCGCTAAAAAAAGAAAATTTAATCCTGAACTATGGCAAAAGAAAGTAAGCAAAAAATTAAGAAATGCAGGTGAAAGCTACAGTTATTCAAGTATTATAAGAAGAGAAGATGGTACCAAAGAAAAAATAGAAAAAGAACGCCCAGCTAGATCACTCAAGCCCCCATGTGATAATAAATGTAGATTAAAATGTTTCGAGAAAATACCTGAGAATAGTAGGCTGAAAATATTTGAAGATTATTGGAAGTTGCAGACTGTTGAACAGAAAAGAGAGTTTATTTCTTCAAATCTGCAAACCATTAAGCCAAAATATAAATACAGTAATGTAGAAAACCCACGGAAACCAAATAATGCATATTATTTTATTGTAGATAACATACATATGAGGGTGTGTAAACGTTTTTTCATCTCAACACTAGACATTAGTAATAAAGTGATTGAAACTGTGATCAAGAAACGAAAACACTGTGACAGTTCGATCGTATTGGAAATCGACAGACGAGGGAAGAATAAATATCATTATAAAGTTGATGAGAATATTAAGTACGATATAAGAGATCACATACGGTCCATACCACGTATTGAGAGCCACTATTGTCGTTCTCATACAAAAAAGGAGTATATAGAGGGAAGTCGAACAATGGTAGATCTTCATCGCGATTACCAGAAAATATGTGAAGAGCAAAAGAAACCAGCTGCAAACTACTTAATGTACTGCAAGATCTTTAATCAGGAGTTTAATATTGCATTCCATTTACCTAAAAAGGATCAGTGCGAATTGTGTTTGCAATACAGCAATGGTAGTGAAGAAGAGAAACAAGCTATGCAAGAAACATATGAAACACACATAAGAGAGAAGGATTTGAGTAGAATCGAGAAAGACGCAGATAAGAATAATGCAGATCCATTCACAAAAGTTATGGTGTATGATATGCAAGCAATACTACCATGTCCTGTTGGAGAAGCATCCTCCTTCTATTATGTTTCCAAACTAAATGTGTTCAATTTCACTTTGTACGACCTAAAGAGTAATGAAGCAACCTGCTATCTATGGCATGAAGCAGAAGCCCGTAGGGGAGCGAACGAAATCGGTAGTTGCATTTTTGATTTCTTTCAAAAAATGTGTGAGACTACTGATACCGGAGATGGATTGAAAATAATCCTCTACTCAGATAATTGCGCTGGCCAAAACAAAAATCAGTTTGTCCTGGCTATTTACCTGTTTGCAATAAAATCATTTAATATAAAAACCATTACACATAAGTTTTTGATAACCGGACACTCTCAAAATGAGGGGGATAGTGTTCATGCGACTATAGACAGAGAAATTAAAAGATATAAGAAATCCAATTCAATTTATGTTCCCGACCAGTATGCATGTCTCATACGCACAGCTAAAAAAACTGGCACCCCATACAATGTACACGAAATATGCCATCAAGATGTTAAAGATTTCAAAGCTTTGGCGTCCGACCTGCAAATCAATTTCCTAAAAAATTTTCGATTTTCTGATGTTAAAGTTTTTGAATTAGATAAGAATAATTTGGAAACTTTGTCCTACAAGACGTCATACGATGAAGAATTTAGACAAGTTCAAATTAATATTAAAAATCGTAGAAGCCAAGAACCAAAGCAAGTTATTAATCTTCAGCCAGCTTACAAAACAAAAGTTGGTATCTCAGATACTAAAAAGAATGGCCTGATAGATCTAATAAAAAAAAAGAAGTGTGTGCCGATATATTATTTGAGTTTTTTTGAGCGTTTGTAAATGTTTCTAGTTTATTCTGCATTTAAATTATTTTTTTACTTTGCTTATTCTAGCAGTGGATTCTTGTCTTTCTTTTTAAACGTAGTTTAAAAAAAACTTGTTATAAGTGTTTATGACAAAGATAATTTTAAGCCATTATCCAGGTTTTAATTTGGTTACCTACTTAAGGAAATGTTTTTTGTTCCTTTTATTATTATGGGTAATATAGGTATTTACTTACTATAAATGCTAGGTTTTTGGTTTATTAATTTTGGGAAATACTCAGTAGTTTCTTGTTTTTTGTTGTACTAAATCTAATAGATGCTAGTTGTTTATCTGATAAAGATAGTTTAATTTGCAATGCTGTTGTTTCTAAGATTAAATATTCTTGTGAAATATTCAATTTTTCCTTTTTGTTTTAATACTTGAAGTAATTAATGATTTGATACAGACATCTTTTTCAATTTGGTTGAAATTTTGAGCATTGCCTACCAAAAAACCCCTTATTTGCCATAAGAAATAAAGAAGTAGCTTTGCCTGTTTTATATTCAAAAAGGTTACTTCTGTCAAATTCTCCCTAATCTTGAGCAGTACCAAAAAATTAATATTACCATTCAATAGAGGCAAAAAATCAGTAACACAAGTTAAACAAATTATCATCCTATCAAGACCTAAAAAATAATAACAAAAATATCAAAAAAGTCAACATCTTTAAACGCCTCTCCTGAAAAATGAGTAATTTTAAGATGTCACCTACTTCTTCCGGGTGCACGATATGTTTGCTGAAAGCGGCAACATTGACTATGCTCTGCCGCGAGAGCGAGCGCCGGCGGCACAAGGAACAAGGAACGGTGGTTCCGCAGACGCTAGTGTATAAGTACAATACTTCCCGTGTCGCAAGAAGCCAAAAACAGGCGAATGTAGGTCACTGCGCCTGAAGAAAACCATATGCACGCCCTTCGACCGTGAAATTCACGTGCGCGTGCTGTAGTCTGAAATATTCTATTTATAGACTGATATTTTATGTTTACATTGGGAATATGCGATTCGACGATTTTTATTTTATGGGGAATTTTTTCTTGTTTGGAAGGTTTTCCAAACAGGTTTCCATGATTCGACGAGCCAAGGGTCGCCATGTAATAACCGCGTACTAAGGGCAAGTAAAACAAAGAAGATTCCCCATCTAAAACTGTTTATTGAATGAATTGAAAAATATTTCCATACAAAAGCAATTGAACAGCGTCACAGTTACCTAATTAGACACGAGCCGCGATATAGCTTATTTTGCAGATAGCTGCTATACTAGGTCGACTAATTATTGCAACCAACTATTAATGTTTATAATAAATAAAATGTAACCTACTTTGCTTTTAAAGAATTTGCCTAATATTATAAATAATTCCTTTACACAGGTGTAGAGTGCCCCCAACAGGGCTCTAGCAGTTTTGAAGCAAGTCCTTAGACATTCGTACAGGAGCTTCTTTTAATAACATTTTAACAAATGTTTTCCTAAAGGTCGCCCGGTCCTGGATATCTTTCAGTAAAATTCTTATTTTGCAAATGTCTCTCCTTGTCGGTTTCATTATAATTTTTTTTTTCTAATAGTAGGATTGAAAGTGTTGTTTGGTAATCTGAATAAATGCTATTACAAATAAGAACGAAGAAATGCTTCTTATATAGTAAAGTAATACAGGTATCATCTGATTAGTAGTGGTGGTGGGGGTATTACTAGTCTTGTTGGGTTGAATAAGACAACTAGTAGATACATTTTTTTTGGCATATAGTTAAGTATTTTCAATTAGTATCACCATATGTGCGATTTATAAATGGACCGCTTTCTGCAAAAAGGAACCAACCCACAAAATTAAAAAAATCGAGATATTTAAAAATCTGATCCACCAAATACCTAAAAATAATCTGCAAAATAGATCCAACCCTCAGTGCAGATGTGGTGACCTCTATTCTATATTTTTCTTAAATCGCTCGTAAATAATATATTATAGATTACAGATAATTAATATTTTTTTAAGTTTTTGTTATTATGTAAACTCTTTTTTTATTTTAAAGAAATAGGGAATTAATTATTTCGTTTAAAAAAAATAAAAAAATGGTTGGTTCTTTTCTGCTTTTTACATAATCTTTTAAATTTACAGGGTTCTTCTGATGATCAAAAAAATATGATGCCTTCTAATAAAGTTTCTAAGGTAGATACTGAAGATCTTAAAGGGTGCAAAGCTCAATTACAAATAGAAAAGCCGTGTGAGAGCACTAGTAAAAAGTAAACTGATATATTTTTTTTGTTAAAAAGCAATATTTTTTGTGTAGGCTGTTGTATTTGATGGTCAGCATACTGAGTCTGCGATTACGGCACCTGATAGTCAAACTATTCCTGAGTTAAATTCTACCAGGGATATTCCAGAATTTACATGCTCCTTCATTCAACAACTTAAAACAAATAATAAAGCTGATCATGAAAACTGTGACCCTAGGATGTTAAAAATTATTACATTTTAAGTTTTTTTTTTAATTAACAATGTTTGTTTTACAGGTATCATCCGTATCTGATGTTCAGCAAGTTGGATTTTTGCATGTTACAGCTGATTGTGAATATACAATTGAACCGTACTACGAACCTTTATGAATCAGTACAGAAAAATGAAGAGATTTTAAAAATATCGGTTGAACCTGAAGAAGAAACACAAAGTTTTGAACCTGAAGGAGGTTCAACAATCTATAATAATAGTGTAACATCAGACATGGTAATGACTACAAAGTCTACAAGTACGGAACAAAAACGAAGTTCATTTTGATCATAAAGGACAAACTATACAAACAAAAATATTTACTGAAGTTTTTAAATGCAGTTGCTCCAGAAAATTTTATATGAAAGTAACCCTAGATAAAAGAAGGGAAGAATTTAAAAAATATTGGGAGTTGGGAAGCTATACAAGCCCTAATAGGAGCATTGGTTAGTGAAGGCCCCAAAAAAAGGTATGAACAGAATATAAGATCAGGACAATTTTCAAGATAATATAGGCTAAACAAACTCGAAGTGTGTCGTGAGACCTTTATAAAGACGTTAGGCATTTCAACAAAGAGGGTTAACACGGCATTGGAAAAATTAAGAACTAATGGTAGTATTACTGATAAGAGAGGATCAGAACAAGGAGGAAAAAACAAAATTGATGATGAAAGGAAACAAAAGATAGTTAAACAAATAAAAGCAATACCAAAATACAAAAGTCATTATAGAAGAGAAACAAATTCTAATATAAAATTTTTGCCTCCAGAAATGACACTTCCATTGATGTATAAAAAATACCAAGAAGAGGTTGAAAATCCCGTTAGTTTTGTTACTTATCGTCGTATATTTTTGTCTGAATTTACTTTAAAATTTAAGCCTTTAAAAAAAGATACATGTAACTCTTGTGATACATTTAAGGCAAACATAAATAATTCTTTAGACAGTAAAAAAAATGAGGAATTAAAAGCAGAACATGAATTACATATAAAAAATTGGCAAAATGCAAAAAAATACCGATTGATTTGAGTGTTTGACCTTTGACCTTGAAAAAACCCTACATTTACCGAGATTGCCAACGGTTATTTTATTCTTTAAAAGGCAGCTATGGTTATACAATTTAGGTATGCACAGTGGATCCGACAATAAAGGATACTTTTACGTTTTGTTGGAAAATGAAGCAGGCCGCGGAGCCCAGGAAATCCTGTTTATTTAAGCATATTATGGAAAAAGTCAGCCCTAATGTTAAAGAATTAGTTCTTTGGTACGACTCTTGCGGAGGGCAAAACCGTAACATAAAGATGGTTTTAATAATGAAAACTTTACTAGAGACTCATACATCTCTTGAAAAAATTTCCATGCGGTTCTTGGTTTCAGGCCATATAGCGGAGTAAATTCGCCGGCAAAAGACGCTTCTTTTTGTTGTTTTTTTTTAAGATAGAACCAAACGAGCAGGGACGGATGCATAGGGGGGGGAGGGGGGGGAGGCTCCCCCCCCAATGAGAATGTGCAGTTGGTAAAAATTTCCCAGAGTTGGTAAATTAAAAAACTCAAGTTTTCAAACCAGACTAATGACACACTTTTATAAAAACATTATGTGATAACCTATTTTTTAAAAACCTTAACATAAGCATTTTCTTAAAACTAATTTTACCAAATACAATAATGTCTGTCAATAAATCGTTGACTCGGTGTTATTCTTAATATTTCTGGGACGTCGCGGCCCGATAAACAAAATGATATCGGCACATATCGCTTACAAAGATTAACATGAAATTCTAGACCTTGATCCTTGATTTATATCAAGTTACAACTGAAGACTTTTTGGTAAAAGCCCTATTAATTTTTAATGTAGGTATCCTCTCTTGCAAAGAATAAAATATACACCTTAACGTCCTTAACTTTCAAAACAAAATAATTTTATACGACATTGCAGCAATTCGATTTACCGCTTATAGTGTGAATGCACATTTAGCTATATTAAAATCAATGCGCACTGCCCGCTAAAATGTCACTTGTCAAAGTCAAAAGTAAAAATTTAGTTTTGGCGGCAACAAACAGGTGAATTATTGTTCTTATTCAGTTTTTAAATACATTTTGAAGTTTTGGATAAGTTTTGGTGTTTTAAGATGGAAAAAAAAGTACGTTCGAATAGAATAAGAGTTCAGTGTTTATCGTGTGGTTCAGAGTTTGTGAAAGAATATAAACCTACACATGAGAAAAAGATGCACGGCGGAAAATGTGTAGCAATAAAACTAGTAGGCGCTCCAGACAATCCTTTTGTTTTGGCGGCAAAAAAAAGACGAAATGAAGAAGTTAGCGAAGGTAGGTAAAAATACATACTAATACAACTAAATCGCGGGTTTGGCCTTGTAATGAGGTAAAAAGTAAAGGAGATGATATAGTCAAGATTGTTTACACCCCTTTTAAAAGAGGGGTGTGCTAAAACCACAAAATTATCTAGATTTTTATATTCATTCATTATATTTATTCAGTCATTAAAAATAAACAATACTTAATTAGCAAGCTTAATTTCGCGATAAATTATTACCTACGTATTGTATTGTTTTAGCATCGTCTAGTTCGATAGAAAATATACTTGAATTGGCAGTGAATAAAAGAAAGAGCAAAGAAGAATCTAAAGGTAAGCTGAATATAGAATATAATAGATATATTTTGATAGGTTTTTGCGTTTAAAGGCCGGTTTACACGCTACGAGTTATCGTACACGTGTATAGCTTATACACGCTACGACATAGTGTGTAAATAGCAAAACGTACTTCTCACGGCAAATAATAAAAACGTACGATAATTCGTAATGTATAAACCGGCCTTATTAGTGGTTATAGGGAAAAAGAACACAAGAACTTTTTCTGATTACTGATTTGGATTTGTAGATGTAACAAATACTAAAAAGCCAAAACAGTTAATTACCGTTTTTCCGGAAGCTGAACAAAGTAAAGACATTTTAATTGAGGAGCCTGAAAATTAAAACATTGAAAGCTACACATTTCAGGAATCAGAACATGGTATGTTTTATTAGCCAACATATTGGTCTAGTGCAACACAAAATAATAAAATGTGCAATATCTTTTAGAAACAGGAGATGATCACGAACATTTTTCAGACCGCATAAGCTCTAACTCTAAAACTCAACTTAATAGTGATTCGATGGATAACTTAGCTGATCAGTTAATAGTGCCTAATTTCTCATACGTGAATCAAAATCAAAAGTTCTTCATGAATCCTTCGGACAAAAATTCCGAAAATGACTTCATCCAAGAACAGAGCGAGAAGGCATCATCACAAGGTAACATTAGTATTTACTAGATAAAAATTAAAAATTATATTTTTCACCTAAATAAACTATTTTCTTTTTTAGTGGAGAATATTTCTTTGAATTTTAACGTGAACGAAGAAGAATTTGATAAAACAAAGCCTTCCACAAGCCAAAATAGTCAAGAAGACTTTGACAATAATGTGTCAGATGAAGTAGACCACAATAATTGGTTTGAATGCACTGGCAGTTTTGCTTCATTATTAGATCATTTAACTAATGCTAAGAATTTATTAACTAATATCCAAACTGATTGTAATATAGATGAATATATTACCATTATCCAGATTTTGGATATTACTAATACCATTAAAGAAAAATGTGAATTAACACGAGTGTCGTGTGAATCTTATGTTTCCGTTTTAGAGAAGAAGCGTAGCATTTACGAAGTAGATAAACATGTTGGAGATAATATGATGATTCTACATGACCCCGGCATAAGACAAGAAATTAAAACAGACAAAGAGCGAGACTTTCTCATTGCATTAGGACCCCACCAACCTAATTTAAGAATGTTTCCCAGCGATGGTAAAAATCGCTTCAATTCTGGATGGTATAAAGAGTATCCTTTCTTAGAATATAGCACAGCCAAGGATGCTGCTTTTTGCTTTGTTTGTTTTTTATTTCCCACTGGCGTAGGAAGGGAGAAATCCGAGTTAGCTTGGAGTAAGAATGGAGTCTCATCATGGGGAAAAATGAAGAGCTCTGGATCAAAAAAATTAGGGAAGTTACAGCAACATTTCAGTTCCGTCTCACATAAACAAGCCTTGCGGGATTATGGTAATTTTACTAATAAAGCAAACAACATTGATATTTTAATTAACAAGGAACAAAGAGTTAGGAAAATTGAAGAAGAACGCATTCTTTGTCAAAATACAGAAGTTGTCAGTATTTTGTTTGATGTGGCTAAAACATTGGGTCGACAAGGATTAGCATTTCGAGGAAACGACGAAAATGATGGAAATTTTGTTCAAATTGTGCAGCTGCTTTCCCGTCACAATCCAATTCTTGGAAAATGGCTAGCAGACAGAAAATTGCGTCCTTACCATGTAAGTTACATGGGTGCCTCTTCTCAAAATGAGTTTATCGAAATACTGGGTAAAGAAATACAAAAAGAAGTTGTCTCGGAAGTAATAAAATGCCCGTTTTATGCAGTGATGGCGGATCATACTCCTGATATTTCAAACAAAGAAATGCTATCAATTGTAGTTCGTTCAGTTGATGAAAATGGTTTACCAAGGGAAAGACTACTGTCTGTTATGGAATCAAAAAATAAAACTGGGGAAGCCACCGCACAAGATATTCTGGATACATTCATAAAGCAAAACATTGCGCCAGCCAATTTAGCCTTTCAATCCTATGACTGTGCTGCCTCAATGTCTGGTAAATTTAAAGGTGCGCAAAAAAAGCTGTCCGAGTTGGTGGGTCACAATATTTCTTACATTCCATGTCAAGCCCATAGAACAAATACAGCTTTGGAACATAGTTGTCACGCTTCATTTATAGTGGCGGAAATGTTTAACACGTTGGAGGAGCTATACGTTTTTTTCAATTCGAGCACCAAACGATTTTTTGCAATGAAAGAAAAATTAGCTGAAGTGGAAAATTCGATTTTAATAAGAAACTTATCCAAAACAAGGTGGACCGCTCGGGCAGAAACGCTAAAAGCTATTAGCATATCATACGAGGAAATACTTCAACTATTAGAAGATATTTCAAATGCTAATGATTATTCAATAGACAATAAAAGCAAATCCAAAGCATTGGGTTTATATAAAAGAATGTTGTGTTTCGATTTTATAGTATGTTTAATGTTCTTAAAAAATATATTTTATAAAATGAAAATAATCACAGAAATTCTGGAACAGGATGATCTGAATATCATTGATGCCGTAAATATGATTTCTTTAACATGTACTTCGTTACGAAATATTCGGAATAGTGAAGAGGATGTAAATAATTTAATCGAAAGTGCCATACAATTTGCAGTAAAATTAAATGTTGATCCGGAAACTGATTTCCGAAAACATCATAGGAGGCGTCTTGTTCCAAAAAAAATTGATACAAATAGGGATAGCTCTGTTAATATTCCATATAAGCAGTTTTATAGAAAAGAATTTTATCTTGTTCTGGATACTTTAATTAAGTTTTTAGATGAAAATTTGTCAGTTGTGCTTCAAAATGTCTCACCATTGACAAACTTATTTTCTTTTCCTTTAAACAAAAAAAACATAATTTTAACACAAATAGAACAGGCTATCTTACTATTTCCACCCAGTCACAAAATTGATGAATTAGCTTTACAAGCGGAGTTAGAAATATTGTTTGAACTATGTAGCAAGTCAGAAAAAGTTGTTAAGTCCATGCAGGATGTGATGACAATTGCTTCCCAAAATAAACAGATTTTTCCTATAGCATTTAAGTTTTGTAGATTTATACTAACAGCTGGATATTCGGTAGCAACTAATGAAAGAAAGTTTAGTCTGCTTAAATTTATAAAAAATGCCAGCCGTTCAAAAATGAATAACGAACGGCTAGACCTAATCATGGCTATGAAAAGTGAAAGAGACATTTTAGATCGTTTAAATATTAAGAATTTAGTAGCCCAATGGGCAAAATTAAAACAAAGAAGACTTAAGGTCATAAGTAATTTGTAAATACTAGTTAATATAAGTTGTAAGTTTTGAATAAGTTTACAGTGAAAGAACCGCACTATAACCAGTATACTTATTTGTTAGAATGTAAAATAAATATTACGAGTTGAAAATTGAACCGATTTTTTTATTTGTTAGTGATATGCAAAAAGAGTTTATTGACTTAATTAATTCTCTAATTGTCTAACCTTCTACTTTATAAGTTGGTTAAAAAAATATCCCAGTTGGTAAAAATACAATTCTTTCCCCCCCCAACACCGGACTTTTCGGTACGTCCCTGCAAACGAGACTTATATAACGTTATACAGAATTATGTTGGGCAACTAAAATGCACATTCACGACATCCTAGGTTGGGGCTGACTCTTTTTATAGCCAAAAATGTGTAAAAAAATACGAAATCAAAAAATCTTACTTTTTACCATATAACTCGCAATAATTTCAAAAGTATTCCAAGTATTTAAATATCTTTTTGTTTGTTGGAAAGAAGACACTCTAGCGGTTGTAACAGTGTATCACAAGTCTCAAAGATCATTTTTATTTTTTGAGTAAACTAGATAAGAATGTCGTTAATCATTATTTGTGCATTGCTATTTTCAGCAATCGAAAAACTTTTTTATTTCTGAAAATTTTACTATACATCCTGCGGGTAAAGTAAAGTAAAATGTTTGTGTAAGTTTTCTAAAAAGAATGCAAGTTGTTAAAACTAATAGTTTACGTAATAATTAAAATTAAAAACAAGCCGCGCCGACTCCTCGCCTCAATAGAAGAACCGCGATATACCGAATACGAACAGACGTAACAAGAAATATTTTGTAGCTAGTAGATACCATTGACTATCGACTAATTGAAGGGAACGTTTAGCGTATTTATTTACTGAATTCGAGTTTATGCAAAAATTTATTTTGTGCCAAAAATTGTCTGTGAAGTAAGTATACATAAAATATATACGTATTGTATAATTTTAAATTATATTTATTTTAACTAATAGTTTTAAAGACATTCATTCTTATGGAGTGGATTTTGTGCGGAAAATCAATTGATGGATTACAAGACGAATCGGTGGTTCATAAACCGACAAGCTATTTTAGATAGAACTTTAAAAATTAAGTTTCATAAAAGCTGCCGAAAAACATATACTAGTAATATAAATATTGCTTCTGCCAGCACAAGTACAATCGACAAGGAAATTGTTTGCTCTAAAACCACAAGAAGTAACACTGGTTCATTTGATATAAGAAGCATGTGCTTAATTTGTAACAAAACTGGACCTAGAAAAATTAAGCAAAAAAAGGAAAAGTTAGCTTTGGTACAAACAGGTGAGTAAAATTTTATTTAAAACAAGGTAATAAAATTAAACGAACTGATAATAATTTAAACCGTGTTTATGGCCACTCGATACAATTTTTTACTCAAACCTAAAAATATCAAATTGACAAGTTATCCTATTGTATTAAACGTTTTATGTCAGACTTGGTATGGTAGTCGGGATTGTTTAAGGTTACTGTGGGTTCATTTGGTTGATTTGCGAGTCCGGAGAGGCCCGGATTTTCTAATTCATTCGAATGTAAAATAAGGCGAAATTCGTACAAAAATCGTTGATATTTGGGAGAATTTCACAGCAGTTCGCAATCTCAAATTAGCATTGATTCCGCTTATGGTTTAGTGTTTAGTTATATTTTTTTATGTTCTAGTTTCTAGTACAGCTATAAGACCTTAACAGTTTTTTTACCAATAATAAAACGGAAAAAAAATATAATAATTTTTTTTTTAGGCACTTTGAAAGGAAAATATTCTACACTTATATTATATTTCTTAGGTAGTAATTAATTAATAATAATAATTTATGTTCTTCCACTAAGACTATTAAAATTAAAAATACGTTCCACAAGGAGAACGTTTTTATCTTAGAACATTGAAGGGCTAGAAGTAGCATGCCGTGGAACTATGGGCAGGTTTTTTTGCTTGCAACATCTCTGATGCAATGATGCCAAATGCTCATAGAGAAATGGAAAAAATCACTTTATAATATCATAAAAATTTTCAGTTGTTTCAGAAGGTTCAAAACAATACTACTGCTCCCCTTTAATAAAATATCAAGCATTTTTTTAAAGAAATTTGATAAGATACTCTATATCGAAGTCAATATACGTTAAATAAATGAAAATAAAGTACGAAGCAACGAGAAAACGGTAATGGCACCGCAACGGCGCTCGATCGCATTGTTGATGCCACTGATACAAGCACTCTCTACCAGTGACGTCGTCAACAAATATTTACCTGATAAATTTTTATTAATTATTATAGATTTGAGTATAAGTAATATTACCATTTACGAGCTATTTATGTGTTTTTTAACGGACTTCGTTAGAGGAAGGTCTTAATAAAAGGCAGCATTTTTGTCAAAGCATTTTTATGGAAATTAAATATTTTATTAATATAATATTATAGATTTCTTAATAAATCATGTTTTAAGACACAAATTTTTATTATTTTGCATAATTTTATTGTTATTGTTATATTGGACAAAACTCAGTTTTACATCACTTACTTTATATCACATAATATATACTTCTATGGGGCTGACTTTTTCAAAGGGACAGTATTGCTTCAGCGGAAAGAGTTCAAACTACAAGGATGTTCAAATTGTGAAGGAGTTGCAGGTTTTTTATAGGTTATAAGATTTTTATTATAGAGTATTTAGCCTGTACAATAGTTTTGAGACATTTAACAGTGACCTATATAATACCTAATACCAATTTATATTATAGTAATTTATACTAAAAAACAAAGCTTACCTAAGAATAAAGACAATGTACAATAGATTAGTTTAGATAGTTTATTAGTAGTAATATACAAACAAGTAGTTTTACAAGTCAAATAAAATATGTAGTATGTTGAGCTTTTTCGAAAATCATGTTATTATTTCTTAAGTATTTTAATAATGACTTGAGACATCTAATTCAATTTCTTTGGGACAAATTTGTTTATTGCAATCTTCGAATTTTAATTTTCTGTTCTTTATTTTTTTTCCATAATTTGGTAACAAGTGATTTAGCTTTTGAAACGGTGGAATCATCAGTGCTTAGGTCCTCAGGATATCATTTTGATTTTACCCTAGAATAATATACATAAAAATATAGTATTACAAAAATTAAAAAAATGTATTATGATAATCCAATTGATCAATAAAATGTATGTTATTATAAATAATCTTTGTAATATCATACATTTGATTAATTGCATTTAATTAAACAAATATAACACAATAAAATACCATATCACTTTTAAATAAGATATATAGAATAGGATGAGGCATAAAACTAGTAGTCTATTTTGAGTGTATTTTTACCTTTTCCTTGGCAGAGTCAGGGAATGTGTAGCAGTTAAACAAAAACGACTTGGATGAGAAATAGTAATTGTTGACCTAGACCCCACGGTTACTATAGAACTATTAATCTCAGATGCAGTTATTGTTGGTGGTGAATGATCAGATCTGTAATTATACAAAATTTGGTGTATCAAGAATATTAATCTATTTTAATTATCCATACTTGTCTATATTAGCTTCACTGTTTGTACTATATACCATTTTGGAAGCTAAGGAAGTTTTTGCACTCTTCAGGAAAGCTACCCCTGCAGCTTTGAAGGGTAAATCACTTGGTAAATTAACTAAATTATCGGCTGCTGTGTTTTTAACCAGTGCATCAGAAATCCTAGTAAAAAAATAGTTTTACATACCTAATTTAATAAGTATTAGGTATAAATAAAGCTTATATGAGTAACACTAATCCTTTTTGTGACGATTTTTTTATACTAGAAAAATATATTTAAAAAATAAATTACCTTTGAGGTAGAGCTGATTTTTTTAATAAAGTCTGGCTACTGATAATATTATCTTCCTTATATAAGAAATCACTTCTAAGGATGTGATCTGAACAAACAAATATGTTCTGTTTAATTGTGTTGATTTCCATTAATGAAATCCATTGTTCCCTTTGGGCATATATTAGGCAATCTATAATAAGTATTTGATATTTAATTAAAAAGCAAAAAAAATTACAGTAATGAATTAATATGTGGTGCCAATTACTATATATATCATTGTAAGTTGCAATATGGTAAAACAAAAAAAAAATTATCAACCAAATTTTAGGGAAAGACAAAATTAACTTTATACAATCATAGATATAAATATCTAAATAAATTAACAAAATTCTTTAAAGGCAATAAAAAATTAGTAATTTCATCTATATACCTAATGTCTATATTAAAAAACTATTATGACTATACATAGATAGGTACATGGGTATTAGGTATGCCTTCTTTCTGCCAAAACAACAAAAAAAAACATAAAATCCTGTAATAAAACCAGGGACAAAATTCTAGTTTTATATTTTTTATAGCCTATTGATAGATGAATATGTTCAAAAAAATATTTAGATTTAAAAATATAAATATTTTGGTATTTTACGCACACTTTCACATTCAAGTTTTTATTAGGTTTATCTATAAGATCCCCTATTCTACGTTTATGATGATGGTTACCCCATGATGTGATGTTATGAAAGTATCGGTACTTACTTGTGAAAAGATCGGCTTGAATCACCTTTTTATCATGATGCGGCACAAACGACACAAGTTTTTCCCGTCGTAGCAATTTAAAAAAACACTAAAATGTGGCCTTTTTCCTTTTGAAACCGAAAATTAAAGAAAATACACGAATCCCGAAAATAAACAAAAAGCCGTTTGACAGATGACACTACGCGTATGGCTCAGGCGCTTAAGCTCCGGTGTTGTCGCTTCAAATTTTTTAGAAGCAGTTTTAGGGATAAAAATGTTAATAATTTTGTTTTTTTTTGCTTAAGGATATTATATTTATTCTTAAAATAGGTTAATTGTAGTATTTATACTTTTTATTTTAAATTTTCCTATAAAATACAACACAAATAAGTTAAATTAACGTTATAATGGTTGTTAAAATATAGCTAAAAATTTCCTCCGTTGGAAATTTGCGTCGACTTGAGAGAGTCGGCAAATGTGTTTGTAAACAAAACACCCCTCTTGCCCCTGTGTACATGTTGGACTCAAAAAAAGTTGTTGTTTACTAATTCTAGCCTTTCAATGTTCTAAGGTTTTTATTTCTAGTTAAACATCGCATCGCCTTGTCGTATTATTGTTGCTCGTCCCGAGATGCAGTCGCGCTCCACTCGGTCGGCCGCGCCTTATTTGAAATTTAAAATTTAAATATCTCAAAAAGTATAGAGCATAACTTGGTAATTTTTTTCTGAAAACTTTTTTGGATACGTGGCTACATTTCATTCGCTGAAAGTATATAAAAATTCCTTAAAACAAAAAAGTTTTTCGATTACTGAAAAAAGCAATGCCGGAAAGATAATAACCACATTTCTTTTCCACAGTTATTTTCACAAAAAAATAGAGATGATCTTAAAAACTTTAAATACACTATTAGAACGGTAAAAGTGTATTCTTTTCAATTAAAAAAAAATATTTCAATACTTGGAACACCTGTAAAGATATCGCAAGTTATTGTATGTTAAAAAGTAAGTTTTTATAAATCCGTAATTTTTTACGAATTTTTTGTTATAAAATGAGTCAGCCCCAACTGAGGATGTCGTGAATTGACATTTTAGATGACCAATAAAATTCTGGATAATGCTACATAGGTCACATTTGGTTCTACGCTCAAAAAATTTTTTTAAACATTTCACCGGCGTTTTTATTCCGCTAATAGTTTTCTCCCTAATGACTCAGATTTGCCGATTTGGAATGCGCTCTGAAACATCAGCAGAGGCTTTATCTTCCCGATGGTTATATTCGAGTTATGGAACAATGTCGCACAAAAAACAAATTTGTGGTCACACGAGTTATGGCCACAATATTGACCACTCTATATATATATTTGCTTACTTTTATGTTAACGTTGCTTTGTATTATATTTCACTGTATTTGCTAGTTTAAGTATATATAATATCATGTAATGGCCTTATGCCTTAATCTTCGTTGTACCATACTTGCTGCTTGTACTTATTGTCAAATAAAAACTGTTTTTTAAAACGTGCTTCGTACGATAAGAAACATAACTGGCGCAGTAAGGTGGCTGACACGGAGATTCACCTTGAGTAGGAAAAGGTTAACATCTCTCCGTCGAGGGGTAAGTGCCCAATCCTCTCAGATCCTTTCCCTTTCTCCGGTTGAGCAAGTGGAAAGTAGTTTTAAGTTTATATTTTATTTAATTGTCTAAAATACAAAGTGTATGACAATTTATGATTTTTGAATTTGAAAAATCTATTTTTGATTTATTTAAATGTCTTGAATACAAAGTGTATGACAATTTATGATTTTTAATTTGAAAGATTTAATATTAAAATAATAATATTATCAGATTTTATACAATTATATTATCTGATAATATTATTATTTTAATATTAAATCTTTCAAATTAAAAATCATAAATTGTCATACACTTTGTATTCAAGACAATTAAATAAATCAAAAATAGATTTTTCAAATTCAAAAATGTATATCTAGTGTTTTATTAGTTTTAGTATAAGATACTTTTATTCCGTTAAAAGTATAAAAAATACTTTTATTCCGTTAAAAGTATAAAAAAATACTTTTATTCCGTTAAAAGTATAAAAATACTTTTATTCAGTTAAAAGTATAAATTATTAACTAGCACAAATCAGTTTTAACAGGCGCGAAACTTTTGATGACAAAAAATTGATGAGTGAACCACACATTATAGACGTATTAGCGGCTAGGTTGGCTGAAACTTTAAATTTAGAAACTATTCAAGAAGAGTCAACACCAATAACGAATAATTCTAGCACAATGCCGAACATCACTGTAAATTACAACCTTTTAAAAATGTATGTAGACACCATTCTACCATACAATGGTGATATTAATACTTTAAACAGCTTTATCAGTGCAGCTGATTTTCTTTTTTAAACTTACAGTTATGATAGTGATCCTATTTTAAAGCATTATTTATTAAGGACCATAAGAATGAAGCTCATAGAACGTGCTCAAATTTTAGTAAGTAGTCGCATGGAATTAACAGATTGGTTATCCATTAAGAATGCACTAATTACTTGCTTTAGCGATAAAAGAAATTTAGAATGCTTAGAACAAGATCTTTTTGTGGCTTCGCCCATACGAAATGAACATCCACTCGAATTTGCTAAAAGATTACAAGTTATAAGGAGTAACTTAGCTCAAAAAATTAATAACTTTGAATCCCGCGAAATGGATGCAGCTACAAAATTAATACATTCACGTCAATATGATACCATTTGCTTAAGAACATTCATTAGAGGTTTAGCAAACCCTTTGCAAAGTATTATAAGACTGAAAAACCCTGACTGTATTGAAACAGCCATGACCATGATCACCGAAGAAGAAAACTTTCAATATACACAGAATTTATATAAACCTTATTCACAACAATTCTCACAAATACAAAAACAACCACAACATAAACATAATCAAAATCAAAATAATCATTCAAATCAATTAACAAATTCGCATAAACAACAAAACCATTCTTATAATCAACAACAATATTATAGACAAAATAACCCTCAAAACAATCAAAATTTCCAACAAAATTCTTCTTCAACATTTCCTAGAGGCCCTGTACCTATTCAACTAAGATACATACCTCAAAGACCCCTTCCAACAAACGAACAAGTATTTGGAAAACCCAAAAACGTGTTTAAACCAACAGGCCAAGTTCCAAAAAATAAACCTGAGCCTATGTCAACTCGTACAAGTTATACGATACCCAGAGACCCTTCTAATAGAAATTTTAGGTCTCAAGAAATCTTCCAAATAGATAACTCGAATCATGAAGACTTCCAAAATCATGAATATGATGATCCTCAATACGATCCATCAGATTATCAGTCAGATTACCCTCATGAAAATGCTACTTGTCTAGGTTATAATGACCCAATTGAAAATTGCGATTGAGAAGAAAATCAAATATCTTGTGAAAATGAAAATTTTCATACAACCCTGATTTTCGATCCTCAAAAATGACCTATGAAATAAACACTCAAACAACCAATAATAGTTTACCTTATATAGAAATAAAAAATCCCCCTATGAAATTACTAATTGATACTGGATGTTATCCTTCCATTTTAAGACCCTCAATTGCTGAAAAATATTTCCCAGATAGAATTTATCAATTTTCCTCAAAATTAAAAACAGGTGTAGGAGAAAAAGAAACTCTCTTCAAAGCAGATTTACCAGCATTTAACGAATTCAAAACAAATGAACCAATTTCATTTATTTTGTATGATTTTCATGAATTTTATGATGGAATTTTAGGATTAAAAGAATTAACTCGATTTCATCTCAATATCGATCTGACTAATAAACAACTCATTAATCTAACTCGAAACCTTATATTACCCTTTAAATATCGTGAACCTGAGTCAAGTTTCAAGATAACGGTAAATACACACGAAATCCTTAGTGCAAAAATTCCTGTTACCACACAAGAATTTATCGATGTTGTCATTCCTGAAGGTACTCTTGATAATTTATACGTGCCCGAAACGATATGCACTGCAGAAAACGGTTTTGCCCGCGTAGACATTTACAATAATACCAATGAAAACACATCCGTTGACTTAGACAAACCTTTTAAGTGTTATCTTTTTCCCGAAATTATAAAGGAAAATTACGACTTTTTACATATAAACGAGTTTATCAATCAAAAAGAAAAATCCCATTTTTCTAATAATTTTTATAGAAAGAATTTCGACATAAAATCTCAGATAAGACACGCTCATCTAAATGACGAAGAAAGAAGAGAATTATTTAAATTAATTCGAGAATTCGTTGATATTTTTCATAAAGAAAATAAAAAATTAACTTTTACAAATAAGATTAAACATGAAATAAGGACAACCGATGAAATTCCCGTACACTCCAAATCTTATCGCTACCCGTTCATCCATAAAGAAGAAGTCCAAAGACAGATAAACAAGATGCTCAATGATGGAATAATCAGACCAAGCCAAAGTCCCTGGAGCAGTCCAATATGGATAGTTAGCAAAAAGCTAGACGCTAGTGGAAAACAGAAATGGAGAATAGTCAATGACTATAAAGGAATAAATTCCAAAACCATCGACGATAGATATCCGATTCCTAATATAACAGATATATTAGACAACTTAGGAAGATGTTCATATTTTTCAACGATAGATCTTTCTTCAGGATTTCATCAAATTGAAATGGCAGCTAACTCGATAGAAAAGACAGCATTCACTGTAGAGAATGGACACTACGAGTATGTGAGAATGCCATTCGGATTGAAGAACGCACCCGCAACTTTCCAAAGGATAATGGATTATATACTACGAGGCCTTAAATTCTGCCTAGTATATATGGACGATATAATAATATTTTCTGCAAATCTAGAAGAACACATAAAAAATTTGAGAACAGTTTTTGAAAGGCTAAGAAATGCCATGTTAAAAATACAACTTGATAAATCGGAATTTCTTAGAACTGAAGTAAAGTTCTTAGGACATGTTATTACCAAAGAAGGAGTAAAGCCAAATCCAAAAAAAATCGAAGCCATACAAAAATTCCCGATTCCTAAAACAGCTAAAGAAATAAAATCATTTCTCGGACTATTAGGATATTATCGAAGATTTATTAACGGATTTGCAAAGCTGACGAAACCTTTTACACAATGCTTAAAAAAAGGCGTAACAATTACACTAACACCTGACTATATAGAAGCATTTGAAACTTGTAAAAATCTTTTGTGTAATAATCCAATTCTGCAATATCCAAATTTTGAGAAACCATTTATCCTAACAACTGATGCATCTAACATAGCTATTGGAGCAGTTTTAAGCCAAGGTAAAGTAGGACAAGATTTACCCATCGCCTATGCTTCAAGAACTTTAAACCCAGCAGAAACAAATTATTCAACTATTGAAAAGGAATTATTAGCCATTGTTTGGGCTACAAAACACTTTAGACCTTACTTGTTTGGAAGAAAATTTACAATAATCACTGATCATAAACCCCTGCAGTATTTATTCAGTTTAAAAGAACCAAATTCCAGATTAGTAAGATGGAGATTAAAACTTGAAGAGTATGATTACGAAATACAATATAAAAAAGGATCCATAAATACCAACGCCGATGCCCTATCTAGAATAGAAATCCATATGATGGAGAATGATTCAACAATTGGCAGCCCTGGAGATATTTCTAACGACATAGATCAATACCTTTCTAACGAAAATGTTACATTAGAAGAGTTAGACCAACTAACTGAAGTATTTGATTCATCTTTAACACAACCTAATCCTCCAGAAAAAGAAAGTAAAATCAAAATTTTACAAAATATCCAAATAAGACCCCCTGGTCCATTAACAAGTGGAGAAACCACACACTCTGCAACAGAAGACCCAATTCTAAATATACCTTTTACAGAAAATTGTTTTAACACTTATACAAATCAAATCTTAATAACTCACGGCTTTAAAAAAAAATATCATGCTTTTAAAACTACTCATTTTGGAAATAAAAATCGATATCATTTAACATTAACTGAAAACTATGAAAATGAAATAATTTACTTCTTTAAAGAATACATAAACCCCAAAGTTGTACATTGTTTATTTATTAAACAAACTGAAATCAATAATCTATAAAATAAAATAGCTACTATTTTATCGAATACATTCAGACACGATTCTTATAAATTAGTGATATCTAACACCTTTTTAAATGATATAGTCGATACTCAACATCAAAGAAGCTTAATAGAAAACCACCATGAAAAATCATGTCATAAAGGTATTAATAAATGCTTAATGTCTCTAAAGAAAATGTATTATTGGCCTAACATGAAAAATGATCTAATTGAATATATTAATAATTGTGATATTTGTCAACAGGCAAAATACGATCGCCATCCCTTAAAATTAAAGTTCTCATTAACCCCAACTCCAAAAGAACCTTTAGAATCAATCCACATAGATACTTTTCAGATATCTAATATTAAATTCTTAACAGTAATCGATGTATTTTCACGATATGCACAGGCATACCCACTAGAGCCTACCAATAATGCAATAACTGTTTTAGATAATCTATCGATATTTATTAGTCATCATGGAATACCCCAACTAATCACTTGTGACAATGGTACTGAGTTTAAAACATCCCTTATGATAGATTTTTGTAAACTCCATAATATCAAAATCCCCTATATCACACCAGGCAACTCTAATAGTAATAGCCCTGTAGAACGTTTACATTCGACCCTTATTGATTCCATTCGAGTCTTAAAGTTAAAACACCCAAATGCGACAACAAAACAACTCATGCTTTATGCCATTATGGGATACAATTGTTCTGTACACAGCGTAACAAAACAAAAACCCTTTGACATAATAAACGGACGTTTAAATGCTTTAGATCCCTTTGATTTGACAGACGAAATTATTATCAATAAATATGTTAACGATCTAAAAGAAAGATTAAAAATAATTTATGAACAAATTTATAATCAGTCAGTACTTCCTCGAATTTACGCCGTATTACAATATAATAATCTTTTGATTTAGAGCCTCCTGAATATATGCTCTGGAATTCCTCCAAGGACATTAAAAAATCACCTTCCAGTGTTGCAACGACCAAAACGTATTTTTGAACGAATAAGATTTAAATCGTTTCTAGCTCCTAGGGGTAAAATTTTGTTAACCGCTGAAGGATTTCCAAAATATAGTTTTCGAACCGATGGTTTCACGTTTTCTATTAAACTTATATCTTTTGAGGCAAAATTATCAGAAGGCTTTTTTGATAAAAGGAAAAAACAAGGAAAAGAAACAGAAGATTGGTCAGATTCTAGCAAAGTGACATCTTTATTTTTTAAATTTTCCTTTGTCAATTCAATACCAGGGGCTGGGTTCATTTCATCATATGAATTTAATTTTAAGGGTGATATTTGAAAATAAATCTCCGCGTTTAAAATGTCTTCTTGTGCATTATTTTTACAGTCAGGAATTTTAAGATCCTGATCACTTGGATTATTATAGAAATTTGGAAATATTAAATTATTATTATTAAAAGACGAGCTCAAGCGCTTTTTATTTAGATTTGCTTTGATTTCTTTATTTCTTTTAATTGCCATAAAAATTTTAAGTTTTTTATTATATTGATTTTTGGCTTTTTTCCCGTATAGAAGTTGACAGCACTGTTCAAAAATAGGATCATTCAAAGTCAAAGTTAAAAAATATTCATAAAATTCATGCGGTTTAATTTCCCTAAGAACATTAATAAGTCTTCTAATGTCTATTTCTATTTGACGCGGCATCCTATTCTGAAAAAAAAGAAGGTCATGGTAATAATATAGATTATTAACGGTTTCTATTTCAGAGGGAGGAATACAATTATTAAAAATGATAAAGTTTTTTCTAATTAAAACTTATCATTTTTTTCAAAGGAGAATAACAATTGTCTTGCCCTAGAAAATGACGTACAGAGTACCCCAAAATGCTTTTAACAGCATAAAACTTGGCCATGATGAAAATAAAAAAAACAAAACAAGTAGACAAAACTCGTCTAAAATTATTTTCGGTCATCCTTTCGTAAATAACTTTCAAGAAATTATTCATAACTTAATTTTTTAAATTGCTCTTTTATTTTGGTATATGTAAATAAAATATGTATTTAAAATGAAAAACACTAATAAAAAAATATCAACAATATCATATTAAGTACTCCTATTGTTTTTGTTTTCGATGCATTATTTCTATTTATGATTATGACTTGGAAAATTAAATATTTAAATAAAATTTTATATTTAAAGAAAACTGATAATGTTGTTATGTCCTTTCTACATTTTCGATATTAATTAAAAATAATACAGCTTTTAATTTTATAATAAATATCTTTTAAATATGATTAAATATTATGAAAGCGTTTCAATGACACATTTTAAAACATTAACCTCAAAACTAAAATTGATGGGCTTAAAAAGACCTTATTTAAAACTAAGGGGAATACTTTCAGTAAAGGCCTTCAAATAGACTATGATAATGTAATACATATCCAAGTTACACGAATATTCAATATAAAAACTAGAATTGGGACACATCAATTACCTATTTCATTATTGTAAAATACTCTGATTTAAAATAGCTAACTGACTAGCATACAAGAAAATTTAAAAAATCAAAGAATACTCTTGTTAAAATATTAGACTAATTGAAACTCCTTGTTAGCAATTAAACTAAAGTATATTAGGAACGTTTGATGGTGATTACAGAAATAAATAAATGATCACATGACAAAAGTATTCTTCTTAAACTAAATACCAGTAATAAAAAAGGGAGCTACTACAGTACAGAAGCGTAAAAGCATGAAAACTTACAGTCCCGAATATTAAATTATAACACTATTAGCGCCATCTGTTACGCGTAGCTCAAAGCCTAACATAATTTGAATATTTAATAATCAAATACAGAGATAATAAAAGTATAATAATATTCTAGATACTTAACAACTCTAAATATTATCAGTACAATTATAATATGATGGGTGCGATCACACAAATCAAATGGCTTTTATTATTTTGCACGATCATATAATTATAGAAGCACCTAGAGGTGGGAGGAAAACTAAAAACCAAAATACGTTAAAAATAAATTTAGCCAAATTTTTTCATTATTATTCTCGTTCTCTGGATTCCTTAAATTTCGCATATAAAACGTGCCGACCTGTCAGTAATCCTTTGTCGGTAGCCGCTCAATAAATTTCCACTAAAGCAAAAAACTCTTTTCTTCTAGATTTCTGCTCGGCGGCGAGATTCAAGTCACCAGCAACTGCATTTACCCCTACGCATCCCCGCTCCTCAATTGCTTTATATGATGTCCATAAACCGTCTCCAAGACAATGGGTCGTATGAATAAAAATGAGCATTTAGTATCTACTCATGAATTTGGAGCAAATACTCCATGTCATATGAATAAAAATAGGGAGCAGATGCTCCACTTGAGTAGGTACTCTTATGTATAATTTGCTGTGAGTTCATTCTCAGTTTTCCTATGAATAAAAATTTGTTGATGCTCCTCGGAAGGAGAATGTACTCCACAATTTTGGAGTCTGATATATAGCAGACTTCAGTTTGTCTACGGCAGAACTATGGCTGAGTTCATTCTTAATTTGCGTTCTAAAAAATATTACAAACCTAGAAGGCGTACCTGTGATCGTGATTTTAAAGTGTTATATCGATTTACTAGAGAACATGTAGAGTGGATATCAAATCACTTTTTGGGTACAGAATCTGGAGAAAGAAGAGGTGGTGCTATAAATAACATTGATAAAATGAAAATATTTTTGAGATACGTTGGTGATCCGGGTTTCCAATCAGGAGTAGGAGAAGATGTTGGTGTTCATCAAAGTTCTGTCTCAAAAGTAGTGACGGAAGTTACTGAGAAGCTAATAGAAAAATGTGGTCTGTGGATAAAATTTCCTCACACTGCTGCCGACATAATAGAGGCGAAACAAAAGTGGCAATCAAATTATTCTTTTCCTTGTGCATTGGGCGTGATAGACTGTACCCACATAAAAATAAAAAAGCCACCTATTCATAGCGATGAATACATTAATCGCAAAGGATATCACAGCATTAATGTCCAAGCCACATGTAATTCAGATGAGTGGTTTACAAGTGTAGACGCTTCATGGCCAGGATCTGTTCACGATTCACGGATTTGGAGCAATTCAGAAATTTCAAATATGGCGAGGAATGATTTTCATAGGTCGCAAGCACTACTCTTAGGAGATGAAGGATATGGTATAGCACCGTGGCTAATGGTACCTTTTAGAAATCCTAATACACCACAAGAACGTGCTTATAATAATTTATTTACAAAGGAACGTGTAATAATTGAAATATGTTTTGGTCAACTAAAACAACGATTTCCGATGCTACAATATAAAGTGCGGGTATCCATAGAAAAAGTTCCAAAATTTGTCATATGCTGTTGTATATTACACAATGTAGCAAAATATTTAAAAGATGAGCTAGATCCTATGGAGCTCCCATCAGAAGATATCCCACTTGCGTATCCGGCAGAAGAGGAGTTGGATAATAATAATATTAGAAGAAGCGGGCAACGGAGGCGATCTGAGTTAGCAGATGTCATTCTTGCTCTCGCTTGAAGTAAGTAAAGCGTGGAAAGAACTTATTTATCATTTTTATTATTAACACTTTAGAAAAATGTTTTTGTCACATGTTAGAATTCTTTATTTCGTAAGTGATTCTAAAAAGTATTGACACATTATAATTTGAAATATGCTTGTCCATTGTCAGCTTGAATGATATTATTATTGCTTGAATTAGATTGTTCATCAACATCTCTGTTTAGCTGTCTCTTGAGTTTTTCCTCTTTCATTTCTAAAACTTTCAGTTGTTTCAGTAAAACTAGTCTTTGTAGTTCGTTATTCGAGAGTTGTTTAGTAACGTTTGTTTCATATTCTTCGAGAGGACTACCTTTATTATGTTTCTTTTTTTTTAGGTGCATGTTGTACTGTACTAATAGCATCATCATTTGCTGCACTCGTTTCAGAAGCAGAAGTTGATTGCCTAGGGATTGTATCTTCATGGCCGATTTTCGTCTCTGTTTGTTGTATGCCGACGGATAATGCTCCTAAAATGAAAAATTAAGTAAATATTCATACAGTTTCTATATTAAAAAATGGACAAGTGATTCGTAAATAATATTGTAACTTTTTTTTGTTTCTAAGCTACAAAAATGTCTGTCTAAAATACTTGATCAAATGTTAAACAATAAGTAATTAATTATTATAAACAACATAACTTTATAAATCATTCAATTTTCACAAAATAATAAATAATAGCAAACTTTAGATAGGTTCACTAATATATATGGTAATTTAAATAAAGTTACTTATGAAGAAGATATTAATTAATTTACCTGGAACTTTTGCAAGTACTGGATTTGTGTTGCCTTCCATGATTTCCAACAAAATCTTTTCCCAATCCTGCAGCACAATTTTCTTATTTCCAGTTCTGTTTATGTCAGTCTTTTTCTTGAGTCTGGATTTCATATTATAAATTTTTTTGTACATTTGACTTGTCGTTATTTGTGACCCGAAATTCAGCTTCCACTGTTTGTTAATCAGTTCTATTGCTTGGCTTTTTGACTTTCGGACAGCTGGTGTTTGTGACTTTTGTGATAAAAGTATGGGAACATCACGTAGCATGTTTACAAATCCCATTTGGGATTCGCAGACTTCAGTTTCTTCTTCACTTTCACTCATTGCACACTGATACTTGAATTTATACTAATACACGAATATGCGAAACGCGGCACTTGTTTATTTGGTGTTTTTTCAGGTGCAGACTTGTTTGGAAATATCGAGTATCTACTTTATGTATTCGGAGCACATACTCCTCTCAGCGAATTGTTTTTATTCATATAAAACGGAGAACAAACCAGCACTTCATGCTCATGCTCATGAGTACATACTTGGAGTTTCAACTCAAGTGTTATTCATAACAGCCAATGTAAGACAACATTGCCAAGTCAATTTATTTACTTCTAATTATTAAACTGCTAAATAAGGAATAAAAAAATTAGAAATTTGTTACAACGTTCTACATTGAATAAGAAGCTTGCTAACACACTTGTGTGTGCGTTAGAATGAATATATTATATGGCTTGACTAATCATTAGAATTTAAAAAAAAACAATTGCGCTACTGACTCGAAAAAAAAAGATTTTGACTTAAACGTAATCAAGTATCAACTACAAAAAGCCTCTTTCACTTTTGTCGTAAAATTCACGGTCTCGATGATTAATTTGCATAAACTGCATGTTAAAAAATTGTTAAAATAAGTAAGTTTGGTTTGTCTCTACCAGCGATTGTTGTTTTAGAGCTTAAAAAAGATATAAAAAGAAGCAATAAATATTTTAAACAAAACCTCAACACCCTGTAGCTTGAAATCCAAGCACTTGTGCAAGCAAACATGATCCCTACGTTTAAAATCCGTTCATAAATACTCCATTGAAATTATGACATACCACTAATTGAAACTCTAATACAGGGTGTCTATTTATAAACTGACACATTTTAACTGCTTATAAGTCGAGAACGAAAAATGACAACAATGTGCGGTTTTCACAGAAGTTCATCAATATTTTTAAAGTTTTTTTTGACAGTGTTGCCAAGTTTCAAAATTTACCTGAAATAGGATGAAAAAAAATGATGATTTTCAAAGGCCGATTTCTCAAAGATTTTAAATGTAACACCCTGTATTTTTTAATTTCACATTAAAGCCTGTTAAATCCCTTTTCCGAAAATGTATAAATTGTCTTAAATTCATTATTTTTTTTTATAATTAAGTTTAAACCCTACAAAATTCAAACTTTCCAAAAAATAGAAAATCGCGCCCTTGAAAAAAGATATTTAGATATTGTGCAAAACACTATACTAGATCTTTTTAGAAATGAGCCGGATACCAATTTAATAATGTTTGATGAGGCAACATTGCACATCAGTGGTCGAGTAAATAAGCATAACTGCCGAATTTGGGGAGATGAAAATCCTCGAGCGTATAACGAATTTGAAAGAGATTCTCCTAAGAACGTTTGATGGGCAGTATCGAAATTTAAAATTTATGGGCCATTTTTTTTCAAGAAGCAACAGTGAATGGAAACAATTACACCGATATGTTGGAAACATTTTTTTATCCTCAACTTCAGCAGAATGGAATTTTAGACATGGTCTACTTCCAGCAAGACGGTGCACCACCACACTTCGCCAGGGTCCCAAGGGATTCCTTAGATATTACTTTTGGAAACAGATGGATAGGGCGAGCAGGTCCAATCGAGTGGGCACCTTATTCTCCCGATCTAACCATTCCAGATTCTTGTATATGGGAATACGTAAAAGACGTTGCTACAATCCAACCCCAAGAAATTTGGATGAACTGCGCAACAACATAGTAAACGTTTTTAACCAAATTACACCGCGAATGCTACAAAACGCCTTCGGCAACTTATTTCTCCGTCTACATTTGTGTTTCGAGCAAAATCGGGGTCATATTCAGCAGCTAATTTATTAGTTATAAATTAAAATTAATTTCTTCAATTGTTTGTTGTTAAAATTGTTATAAATAGTTGTAATTTAATACATAGAATAAATACTTTTTATAGACATCGCAATAGCGCAAATTATTTAATTATGATCATGCTAAAGCGATACATAGGCAATTGCCAGAAAATGTTCATCAATCGACAATCACCGTATATGTATTCTAGGGAAATTTTCAAAAAGGTGTCATTTACTAAAATTAGCTCTGTAAAAAAAATAATGAATTTAAGACAATGTATACATTTTTAGAAAGGGGATTTAACAGGCTTTAATGTGAAATTAAAAAGTACAGGGTGTTACGTTTAACATTTTTGAGAAATCGGCCTTTGAAAATCTTCAATTTTTTCCTCCTATTTCAGGTAAATTTTGAAACTTGACAACACTGTCAAAAAAAACTTTAAAAATATTGATGAAGTTCTGTGAAAACCGCACATTGTTGTCATTTTTCGTTCTCGACTTATAAGCAGTTAAAATGTGTCAGTTTATAAATGGACACCCTGTATATAGATAATTAATATGAGTTACAATTATATTAAATTAAAATTTAGACAAACTGGCAATACGGTTGGATTTCGCCATGTTTAAGAGGTGGAGTCTTGTTACATAAACAAGGTAGGAAGCCTTTTCTTTGAATCTGATCGACCTACTCAATTGGTGGTCTAGTTAATGGAGGGGTATGAGTGGGAAGAAAAAGAATTTGAATATATTTTATTTGGTATTACTTTTATATCTTTTAGTCTGTTTATTGCTCTGGCTTTCTTTGAGTTACAAGCAATTGAAGTTTTATTCTCATATACCTACCTATATTGTATATCTTGACTAATATCATGTAAGTTATTTTATTCGGTTATTTATATTATTTTTTAATTAAACTTTTTTTCATCAAGAGAGAAAAAAAAATTTTAAGAAAAAATTGTGATTGCAATTGGGAAAAAACATTAGTTTATATGTATACATTTAGTAGTTTTTAAAAAATCATCATTTTTTAAAAATTAAAAAAAAGTCATGGAAGTTAGCAACAAAATCAGAAACGAAATCAAAAATGTTGCCCACATAAGTTCTGGCCGCAATATATATTTCACCATATTTAAGGATTGTTTCTAATTTTATACTTCAACAATAAAGTTAAGAGGAAAAGTATAATTACATATAGAGAAAAGGGATGTGTCTGAGATGTAGGGTGTATTTAATAATCTTTTATTTACAAGCCGAATTTGAAGGTGTAACAAAATTATTACCAATTGCTATGATTTTTTAAAATATTTGAAGATGGCTTTTCCACTTGAAAACCCCTGAAAAACGTGTGTTTCTGAGATATATGGTGTATTTTATATTTTTTATTTATAAATCGAGTTTGAAGGCGTAACAAAATTTTTAACAATTAATGTGTCTTTTTTAATTATTTATTATTTTACAAAAATTTATCTTTTATGCTGCAAAAAAATCAAATCTACACCCCTTTAGTCCATATATAATTATACTTTTTCTCTTAACTTTATTGTAGAAGTTTAAAAACAGATTTCACCTTAAAAATAAAAAAAAATATGTTGAGAGCAGAACTCCACTGTAAAAATCTGATTTTCGTTTCTGTTTGTATTACTAACAGCCTTGACGTAAGAAAAACATACCTCACTCTTCACTGATATGGCTTTCCATTATATTAATAAATTAATTTAATCTAGGAAAAAAGACGTTGAATACAATAAGTTTTGGCTGCTCTTTAATCAACAAAAAATTGACACTAAAAATATCAAAGAATGTAGGGCAAACATTTTTGACTTCTTAGAAGCTGGACATAGTGTTGCCCACTGTGTCTCAGCGGACTTCAAAATGAGTAGAGGGCTAGCTGCAAAATTCAGGTAAATTGATTTTAGATTAAATGATTTTGACCAAAAATGCGAATTTATTTCTAGAGCGAAGTTTGGCGTACCCAATTTGAATAAGAATTGCGGTCAAGTTGGTAGTCGCGTCGACCAGCCAATAAACAGCGGCTATATATTCCACCTAATTAGTAAAGCGCGATTTTTCCAAAAACCAAAATATATACACATATGGAGGGCTCTTATAAATATGCGGCGATTATGCATTTTGGGTAATCTCAAAAACCTGGCTTTGCCCAAAATCGCTTGCGGGCTGGACCGCAAAAATTTTAAGATAATAAGATGCGTGATCGCCTATATTTATAGGAATTGCACCACCCAAATAACCATATGTGTATAAAACTAGTTTGGCTTTTAGGAGTTAAGATGGGTACATATCGGCGCCTACGGAGGGGTTTAGTGGGTAGTGGCTTCACCGAGCCCCACACTGTCCTGGAGTGCCTTGTGCGTCCCAGTTCGTGCGTAAATGCATTCCCCGTCGTGTAATAAAACAAAATAAAAAAAAAACAAATTACATCAAAGTGCGCAAAGAATTTTATTGCTGGGCAGTTCAGTGGGTAAAAACTTAACTGCTTCTAACAACATACGAGTATAGAGCTACTAGCCCCGATGGTTTAATTCCATACTACTATTTAGCTGGACTTGGATCTTGTATTTCTACTCAGAAATCACTATCTTTGTATTTGGTATATAAAAAAATAAACAATTGGAAAATTATTATGGTCTTTTGATTGGTTAAAATAACTCAATTTAATTAGTTTAAATAGAGAGTTTTGCAACATTTCTTAAACTCATCACTTAAAATGTTTATTATTAATATTAAAAAAAAGTTTTATTCAAATCCTGTGGGAGTTTTGGAAGTTATTTATAGCCTTTAAGTTTTTTTTAATGTTTTTTTTAAATTTTTGTGTTAAATCGATTTAGATATTTATTAGTAATTGCGTAAAAAAGTTTTATTCAAATCCTTTGGGAGTTATAGTCGTTTATATTTTTCTACATCTAACACTTCAATATTTTTTTACCAAAAAACTTTCGTTTGTAGAGGCTTGCAACCATGTTAAATCGATTTAGATATTTATTAGTAATTAAATAAAAAAGTTTTATTCGAATCCTTTGGGAGTTTTGGAAGTTATAGCTTTTAAATTTTTTTTGTACATCTAAAAATTCAATAATTTTTTACCAAAAAGCTTTCGTTTGTAGAGGTTTGCAACCATCTAAAATCAATTAAGATATTTATTATCTTTTACAAAAAAAAGTTTTATCCAAATCCTTTGGGAATTTTGGGAGTTTGAGCCTTTTTCATTTTTTTACCATTTGACTTTTTAATTAATTTTCACAACAAAACCTTAGTTTGTAGAGGCTTGAGACCATCGTCAGTCGATTTAGGTATTCATTGTTAATATCTGGACAAAAAATTATTAAAATCCCTTGGGAATTTCAGGAGATACGGGCATTATATTGATTAAATAACAGGGAGCGCGGACTATAAATTGGTCGCTGGCAACCGGCATATGCTGCGTTCTCGATTTTGGTTGCTGGATATCGATCGAACGCTAGCTTCACACACATGTTGCCGATGGCGTTTATGCTTGTGGGCCGGAAAGTGACATTGAAATGACAAGTGAAAGTGGGCGTCTTCTATTTTTTTTCTTCGATTTTTATGGCTTAAGCCCGATAGCAACCAACGTGAGTCAGAATTATGCAACAACATGTTAAGGTGGATTTACATAAAGGAATTAAGCTGTTCATACCAAACAATACCAAAGTTGTCAATTCGTTTTTTTAGGCATAATTAACAATTAAATTGTAAATAATGGCTGAGAGTTAAAGGGTACACTTTATATTATTAAAATTAATAATAGACAGAATTTTATAACTTAATTGCCACCGAATGTAACTATTTGGTAGTATAGTACTTTTTTCAATCGGACCAAAGCAACTTTTTTTTAAAATATTTCCAATGTTGATCTGGTTTACGATTTTATTACCGATTCATTTTAGAACCCTGACATAATTTTAAATATTTTGATATATGCAAGTTTTGAGAATATTTTCTACTAAACTAAAATTAAAGAGCGGAGCGTATTGTAACACATCATGGTTCCCTGAAGCATGATACCCAGAAATAAGTAAGTAATATTTCAATGAAATTTATTTCTGATTATAATAGATAATGAGGCCTTCCCCTTTCTCTCTCTGTATTTACTATAGATGTTAATTTTTTCGAAGTACTAAAAAAAGAAAAATTTGGGTAAAGCACCATGCCGAGGCTAAGGTTTCAACTCAGAGCCTTATGAGGATACGGCAGGTTTCTTCCCCACTGCGTGTTTAGGGCACTCCTTGGATAATTGTGGAGATTTTTTTTTGTAGTTTTATGACAAAAATTTTCAAAATTTCTACTGGTCCCCACGGATTAAAGTAGACGCGAAGCGTCTACTTGTTTTCAAGATGAAGATAGAATAAAGATGTGGGCCCATTGCTACCGAAAGAATGCAGGCATTAACACCAATATGGCTATAGAATCCCTAAATAATGTACTAAAAACCAATCAATTGAGAAGATCTGCTAGAGTAACAATAGAGAAACTACTGGATGGGATAGAAGAATTAGTGGATATCAAGATGTGGAAGCGAATAACAGATATTGAAAGACCAAATGCTAATAATTACCAGGATAAAGTTATTATCAAAGCACATAGAAAAGCTGAAAAAATTAAAAATAAGGTTGAGGTAATTGTGGTATCAGAGCATTTAGGAAAATTCCAAGTAAAATCCGAAAGTAATTTTTACAATGTAGATGTGACACTAATTTGTGAAAGTAATTGTAGAACATATATTGTAGAGCGTGTAAAATTTGTATACATGGGTATAAATGTGACTGCCCAGAGTATATGGTAAAAAATACCTTGTGTAAGCATGTGCATTTGGTCAGGATGTATGAGGAGCGTATGGGTAGTAACTCTGTTGCAGATCAAACAGCAAATCTACTGGCTGAAAATTCAAAAATTGAGACCGAACATAAACAAGAAATTGACAATTTTCTCCAAGGAACACTACAAGAAGCAGACAAATTAAGGGATTTAAATAATAGTTAGATCTTTATCTTTTTATCAGAAGTTTATCAGAAGTTAGATGGGCACATTTCAAAACATGGGCAGAATCATTAAATGACGATGTTTTTGACAAATTCATGGATAGTATTCAAGGGGCGGTGAAGCAAGCAGACAAGGCAAAGTTTAAATTTACCAACAAACATAAAATGGAGACACAAGAGTACTTTCCAACAAAACGACATCGACAAGTAAAATATTCTAAAATATATAAGATTCCAGAACTAAGGGAAAGTATAAAGAAGACTATTTTTAGAGTTAGATTTTTATTTTTTGTATAGTTGCTGTACCATTTTAAACTATGATTATTATTTTAAACCAATACTCTTTGTGTATAAACTGAGAAAATGTTAAAAGTAATTTTAAAATTGTGTAATTTTTTATTATTCATACATCCAGATATAGTTTGTAAAAGTTTTTTAGAGTTCTGGAGTTCCAGGTTCCTCTAACGCAGTTAACAATTGCGTCTAGTTACTCATCCGTCTTTATAAAAATATAGTCATTTGTTGTTCCGAAAAATGTATTATTTTACTATGGCGTCTTGGAGTTTTTAAGGAATAGATTTTATTTTGTAACTCTTAGATTTTTTAAGAAATAGATCTTATTTTGTATTTGTTTGTATAAATGTATTTGTTTTATGTGGTAAAACTTTTGAGAATATACATATTGTTTATGACACAGTTGTTTGATTTATTTTTAATACATAACCAGTGACCAAAATGAAATGAAAAAGAGATACTTATTGAGAATAAAATAGAATTTTATTAACGGACAAGCTATTTTACAATATTACGCCATTGCTTATAGGTGAATATACATATTTACTATTGACTATAAATCTTCCTTAAAAAAATTATTACAAACAAACATTCTTAAAAAAAATAAATATCACAATCACATAGCTTAAAAAGAAGGAACGAGATACTACTTAGATACATTTTATTTTACGTTTAAAACTACCTAGAATAATGTTAAAAGATCAATATTTAATTTAGTTATCACAGAATTTGCCAATATCGAAAATCTACTAATGGAGGAATAAAAACCATAGTTAGTTCGATGGTGTTTAACATGTAACACCCTAGCGTGTCTAGAATTTAAGCGAGGAACATTAACGACAATTGATGCCAAGAGTTCTGGAGATTGGATCAAACCATTCACTACTCCATATCGTGGTCGTACAAGCAAATCCCTTTAAGTCCACTTTTTGACGAACTTGAGTTTTTCGTACCACTAAGTCCGCGCGATGATTTCTCATCAAGTCAACAATCATTTAAGTCCATTTTCCCCATACTTTAAAAGATATAGGCCACATGTATTTGCCTAAGTCCAAATAATTTTAATTTTGAACAAAAAAAATCAGTTATGTGCACTTAAGCGATTTTTATTAGGAGCATGAGACAAGTTTAAACAGGAAAAAACCTGTAAGTCCATTTAAGTAAATATTTACGCGTACTTGTGTTATTTTATTTGCCGGCAGTTCACATTATTTTGTTGTTTGTGGCGGTTGGTCAGTATGTCTTCCAGAGGGAAAAAACTTGTGTTTATGGCGTGTAATAATACACTAAACCAGAGAAGTAGTAGTGATGAAAACTCTATTAGTTATAATAAAATAATAGGCTCTGACGTGTCCAGGTTTTATGAAAGGGTTGGGGAGCAGCGCGATGCTACACCGAAAGGTAAGTAGATAGAACTTCTTAAATTTTGGATATTTAGAGTTAAAATGCATTTTACAGTTACAGCAAATTATTATCTGTTTCATTTTTATTAGATTTTTATTCGCTAGTTTTAAACTGTGTAGGGACAGTTTTTTTTTCTGTTTGTGGTATTCGTAGGTAAATGGACTTAAGTTTTTCTTCCTGTTTGTGGTACTAGTAGCTTAACGGACTTAAGTTTTTTTCTAAATTTTAGATAAAAATATAGAAATTGAAAGAGGGTCTGAGGTGGGAAATTTAAATGTATCAGAACCGTCTGTTGATCACGTGTCTCAGCATTCCTTCAATGAAGACGATTTAGCCTTAATTGAAGATAGTGATGACTTGATCCTAGATCCAGACTTTAATGAAACAGATGATTCAAATGACGGTAAGATTTTTAGTTGTCACAGAAAAATTAGAAAATGCCTTAATTGCCTTACTTCTATTTTTTGTAGAGCTTGGAAATGACACACAGCTTAAAAGATGGAAAGAAAGTCAACCTAAAAAGTGGAAAAGAGATGTGGCGAAAAAAAGAAGAAGCGAGGGACTTGATTATGTGACTAACAACAAACAGCAACCAGCCAAGAAACCTCAAGCCATTAACTGTGAAAAGTGTCGTTTTAAATGTCAGACAAAATTTTTAGAAGAGGAAAGGCAAACTTTGTGTTTAACGTATTGGAGAATGAATAATTTTACACGGCAAAAAGATTTTATTCTTGCAAATGTCACAAGCTCTTCTCCAGAGAGAAGAAGACAGAGAAATGAAAATAAGGCTCCTAGAAGTAATTCTAAACAGTACTATTTTACAAAAGATAAAAACAAACTAAGAGTTTGTCAGGCATTTTTTTTGAAAACTCTTAATATAAGTGTTGATGTTGTAAAAAATGCATTTTGTTATAAAGGCTCTTCTGGCGTCTATGTCGGTGAAGACAGACGTGGCAAATCGGTACCCAAGAACAAAACCAGGCCAGAACTTCTTACCGATGTAGAAAGGCACATTCAAAGTTTTCCGACCGTACCATCCCATTATTCCCGAAAGTCAACTAAAAAGGAATACTTGGACAGCAAATTATCAATAGCTAAGATGTACAACCTTTATGAAGAAAAATGTAAAACAGAAAAAAAAGAAGCTGTATCGTTCATAACGTATAAAAGGTATTTTGGTTCCAAATTTAATTTATCCTTTTTTCACCCTAAAAAAGACCTTTGTCAAACTTGTGAAAAACATAAGACAGGTGATGAGAGCCAGACCCATATTGAAAAATTTGAAAGACATGAAAGTCGTAAAAGGGATTGCTACTCTGCCAAAGAAAAGGACAAAATATGCACTCTTAACGACCCGACATTTATTTCAGCAACTTTTGATTTGCAGTCAGTCCTTCAAATACCCTGCTCCGACGTAAGCCCCATGTACTACTCAAGAAAACTATGTGTTTTCAACCTTACTATTTATAACTCGGCCCCTCCAAATGATGCCAACTGTTATTGCTGGACTGAGATTAACGGAAAACGAGGAAGTTCAGAATAAGGCACTTATTTGTTTGAATACTTAACACACCTGCCTCTGCATGTAAATCGGGTGTCACTCTGGTCCGATACATGTGGAGGACAGAACCGCAACCAACATGTTGCAGCTTTACTGCTTTATTTAGTGCAGGTTACGCACCCGTTGAATACCTTCAACAAAATTTTATGGAAAGTGGGCATTCCTACATGGAGGTGGACTCCATGCATAGCTCAATTGAACATGCAAAGAAATATGTACCAGTTTACACAATTCAAGATTGGCTTAATATTTTTAGACTCGCCAGATCAAACAGAAATAAAAACAAAAAAAGTCAACCATACAATGTCCAAGAATTAAAATTTAATGACTTCTATGATCTAAAGGCTTTGTCTGTAAAAATACTTCGAAATAAGAGTAAAGATACAGAAGGAAACACAGTCAATTGGTTACTAATCAAATCATTACTTTACTCAAAAGACAAGCCAGGCATAATTGAATTTAAATACATGCATTCTGACCCTTATAAGTATATTAATGTTTTTGGAAGGGGGAAAACACCAACTTTTCCGAAGGTCTTAAAACCATTATACAGCAAGCAACTGCCAATCACTGAAATGAAGAAAGAGGATCTTCTAAAACTGTGCCATAACAATATAATTCCGGCCGAATTCCATGGATGGTATAATTCTTTGCCAACATCCACAAATGTTGAACAAACACCAGAACACTTGGTCGAATCAGACAGTAGTGATGATGACGATGATTTACCATTAATCACTTATGTCCAACAAAATAAATAAATTTATCAGAAAAAAAATGTAAGTCCAACCTGTATGTAAAAAACGTAAAATAAAAAAAAAATTAGATGATATAGGTGTTTTACTGATAAATTATCATTAAAAAAAAGCTAACAAATCATGTCTACAGCTTTAAAATATCACATATTCAAAAACAACTTTTACAGGCAAATTAAAATCTTTTGTTCCATTTTTCTCACAATTCACTTTTATCGACTTATACGGTTTTGCTTGTACGCCCACGATATAAAATACACAAATCCACCTGGTCTCTTCGTTGAGCTAAAGTTTGCATATTTAAAAGCTTCATCAGATCATTATAATCGATGGACTCAACGGTTGTGTTCAATTTGTAAGCAATAAGCCTTAAAAATTTTCTCTGGATCTTGAGTCTGGATTGAGACAAAAGTACTAACACAATAAACAATATAATTGATTATTAATGAAAAACAAAATATGGATATATTAAGAGAATATAAGATAAACACTTGTTTTAATGGTTTTTTTCATTAATTGCAGTAATAACAACTTTAGATTGAAATGGTTTAATCTGGTGTTAGAAGTATTTATTGTCAGTTTCACAGACTTTTTCAGAACGTTTATAGCTTAACTAGGAGAAAGACAAGAAAGATTAAAAAATAGTTCATTTGTCTAAGATAGATAAAATATGTTTTAATAAAATTTTCTCAAACAGTATAAATAAATAAATAATGGTCATGACACTTGTTCTAACCAATCAAAACAAAACGTCCCTGTGCTTTTTACTGTAGTCTCTTTTTAAGAGTTTTGACAAAAATGTAAAATAACATAAAAGCATTCTCTTTATGACTCCTCTCTCAGTTTAGATCTCCAAACTTAATAATTCTTCTCTACAACTCTCGTCAAGTAGCGCTCATTAATTTCACTCTCTTTAAATTAGTCTCTTTTATTTGTATATCCTATTTATAATCAAAGATAATCATAGGTGTTGTTACAGTTTAAGGCATTATACATAGGCTGTTGAATAATCTAGAATATATATTAATTAAAATATATAAAGTCAACAGGCCTTTTTTTTCCTTCACCGACCTATGGAATTTACTCTGGACTCTGGAGGAAATAAAGGTTTTCTCCGTCGATGTTTATGGTGTGCCGAGTCATATCGAAACAGTCCCTCTTCATAATGGATTTGACTGAGCCTTGTTATTTCCGTCCAATATCTATTTTATATGTACCCTTTCCAAGATAGTTGAAAACCTGCAAAAAGCAGAATTTTGTTGGAATGTTTTAGAAAATAATAGTTTATTTGACTAATTTATCTGCAAATTACTTTGGATTTCAAACTGATAAAGGGGCTCATGATGCTGTTTTTAGCTTTTTGGAGAATGTCTATGCATCCTTGAATTCTGGAGAGTCGTCGGTGGCAGTTTTATGATTTTTGGAATACTGTTATCTCAATAAATATGGTTTGATGAGTGTGACATTGCAATGGCTGAAATCCTATCTACCAAATCGTACTTGGTGATTTACACTATCTGTGTGTTTGTCTGATTTTAGATCCCTTGAGTGTGTAGTACCTCAAGGTTCAGTGTTAGGACAAGTCTTATTTTTGGTGTATGTAAATAATTAAGCTTATTTACATACACTAAAAATAATACTTTAAATATGACGCCCAGGGCATCATGTTTAGTGAAGAGTCCCTCTTGCCAAACAAAGAAAACTGCAAGGTCCTTGGTATTACGATTGATGGTCGCCTTCGATTCAAAAATCGCAAGACATGAGCTGGGAAGACTAGTTGCACATTTGGTCTAGTTTTCTTTTATTTAGTCTCATCTTCATTATGACATATCTCCCTGTGATAATCCCTATATCATCCCTTACCAGAAACTCGCTCATATAACTTAGTTAAAAAATTTACAATCGTTCCTCTACCTAGTAGACAAAAAAATAAATATTAAAAAGTTTAAAAGCAAGTTAAAATCACTTTTATATATAATTATATATAATTTTTAAATTATATTTTTTGACCTTTTATAACATCACGAGGGGTAAATATCTGCCCAGAATGTTGTACACCATAATTCCTTTTTGGCTATTAAATCCCATTAAATCACCATAGATTCTTGTAAATCCCTCTATAAATTCCATAAATCCCCATAAATCCCTATAAATCCCCATAAATCTCCATAACTTTCTATAAATCCCCATAAATCCTCATAAATCCCCGTAAATCCTCAAAAAAAAAATCAAAAGACGTCGAAAGAAAAGAGAAAAAGAAGTTGAACAGAAGACTTTAGAACCTGAAGAAAAAAATAAGTTGTGTCATAACTGAAAACACACCAATGGGATCTTTAAAAGAAAGCAAGTGACAGAAGATGACCCAGTATTGATGAAGAAGAAGAAGCCAACAGTAATAAGTAAAATTTTCAATGCGAATGAAGATAAACAAACTGGAATGCACTTGCAACAGAAACAAGTAAAGTCGCTTCGCTCCTATACTTTTGGTCCGTGGGGACCAGTTTGGAACCTTTAGGTCTTGTCTGTGAAGACCCATAAAGGAATTCTTAAAAAAAAAACAAAAATTATCAGGTGTACTTAGGTCTGGTCAGTCGGGGGGGCCGCCAAAGTTTATATGCCAACGAAAGAGAGGACCAGTTGTTGGGGTATCATGCTTCAAAGAACCATAATGTGTTATATAGTCGCGTTGTGTGTCAATATACTGTCTTATATTTCAAATATCTGTCAAAATTTAATAATTGTATCCTACATAAACTCCAAAGACCAAATTTCAACACAATCGGATCAATAGCAAAAGAGTTATATAAGTCACGTGACTTTAAAATTCAATATGTCAAATATTTGTCAACATTTATTAATTGTATCCTAAATAAAACCCAAATACCAAATTTTAATCCAATCGGACACATAGCAAAAAAGTTATAGTAAGCACGTGATGTTAAAACTGAAAGGACAAATATATGTCGACATTCATAAATCGTATGATCAATAAACTACCTAAATATCAAATTTTAAGCAAAACTGACAAATAACAAAAAAGTAATGATGGTCATATTATTTTAAAACTTCATATTTTTAAAAATTAATGAATTGTTTCCTAAACAAATCCTAAATCCATAATTGCAAATGTTTTCAATCTTTTTTTCAATATCATAAAATTAAGTTATTACCTAAATCCATATTTTAATTTAAATACATCAATAAGATCCACCCTGTATAAATTATATTTTTTAATGAATAAAAGGTGCCTATGCCACTTTCTCTGAAATTTTCCGTTTTATTTTTAGAAAGAGTTTTATTTAAATAAAAATATCTGATTCCCGATCATTCACAAATAAATATATACATGTATGTATTATATGAATGGAAAATGAAATAAATCAATATAAGGAAAGAAGCTGCACAAATAAATTAATTGAACTCGATTCTTATATTTTAACCAAAACAAAGTTTTGATCGCCCCTGTAGTATGGAATCGAGGTTATTTCATTTAATGCTCTCTTAGAAACAATACAATAAAAACAGTAACTTTAGTTGAACGATACAAACAGCGTCCCTAACAACCATTGTTTGAGTTTTATTTGGGTTTTTTTTGTGAGTTTTGTCGCCATGAACGTAAACGAAATTGCCCAAAGTTTGGAGGCACTCATGGAGTGTGGTCCGGTAAGAATTAATTTAGAATATATTTTGAATAAGAGAATTGTTATATTTTATTGAATATCTAGTCAGAACCTCAGGAGAGCAAGCAAAAACCCAACCCAACCCAACCCGCACCAACCCACCCAAATCCAACCCAACCCAACCCAATAATCCTCTGAAAAAAAAGTATAAAATCCTCTGAAATACTGACACTTAATTTTCTTTTCATTTGCCACAGAAAACATTAAAATCTTTTATTTTGTTACAGAGGAAAAATACAGGAGAAAGCAGAGGAGAAGGAACTGGGGAAGGATTCAACGACACCAAGAACAATCGGTTCTACATAATCAGAGTAATATATAACTTTTTTATATTAATTTTCTTTTTAAATTTATATAGATTAAAGTTTGTTATATATTATTTTTTTTTAGAAATATTACTGTCGGTAGTAACCGATGCCATGGCCTCTGTAGCCTCCGCCGTGCTGAAGCACACGGCAGAAACCACCGCAAGCGGCTACAAGTGGCTAGGGGGCTCCAAGAGGGGCCGAGGTCGTGGCAGGGGTAGGGGGAGGGTACAATAACTTTTAGTTTTAGATTGATTTGATTTGTTATAAGTTATAGTTAAGTTCTTTAATAAGTTATTGATAGTATATAAGTTATAGTTATGTAGATAGTATAAGTTGTTGCGTTTTATAATTTTTTAATAAAAAAAAAACAAATAAATAGTTTATTTGTAATGGATTGCCTGTATTATACTAAAAGTGAAAGTCTTTTGAGAAAAGTGTGAAAGGGTTTTTTAACTTTAATAATATCCTAAAGGCTGGCTATAAACTGCGCTGTATCTGTGTTATACTTGTATATTGCTCATTGAATTAAACTAAACGCTATAAAAATATGCTTGAAAATCTTAGAACATTGAAAACCTTTCAATGTTCTAAGTTGACAATACACAAATGTTCACAATAGCTTCCAATTTCTTATTAGCAAACAAAAGTGGAGCGTTTCTATAGATAATTTTAACTCATACTTACTACTGGTAAGAGATGTGTTGATAAATCATTGAATAGTTTTTATTTTTTAAAAAAGAGTCTCATAGAAGTTTTCCCGTTAGTTGTTCTGTAATATATCTGAGTGCACAAAAAATAAAAATAAAATGTATGTGAAATTTAAACATCATAAGGTTAAAAACACACGAGGCTGTTTGCAAGCGGTTTGCGCCGCGACGGTTGTCGCGCCGTGGTCGAGCTCGGCGCCTCGTTTATGGGACTTGTGAGCTTTGAAACAGACGGCGCCGCCTAATCCCATAAAACGCGGCGTCCGACGCGCGTACCCTGCTCGATACCAGGGGCCGCCGGCACGCCGCTTGGTTTTTATTGCTTTAGCGGCACTACCGCGGCACATCATTTACTTATCTTCTGTGTTGCAAACCACACGTACGGTTTTTTGGTGCGTTTTTTTTTGTGCAGTGTTGAAAATTGTTCATTTATTATGGAAACCAGGGAATTCAACATAGAAAAATTAATTACTGAGGTTCAATTGAGGCCAGCGATTTGGGATATGCGTGATGATAATTATTCAAACAGAATAAAAAAAAAAAACAGGCATGGGAAGAAGTTACTACAGAATTTCTAAGCGCAGCTGCTTCTGTTAAGGAAAAAAAAACTGTCAAATTGTCATGCGATTTCCATCCACTTTTCGGCATTTAAAACTGGAAAAGCCATTTGCCTAACATGCGCCCATAGTGCTTTACAAACTTCTTGAATAATCAAACTTGCTGTAGATTTTCCAATTCTAAATGCATAGAGCAAATCCACAAATGAACAACCAGTTGCTAGGTACCTGAAAAAACATAAAATTTTGTTAATTTTTTAGGTCCTATGCTACAAAAAAAATGGAAAAATGTCAGGGACAGATATTCCAAACACCTTTCCGAAAGTAAAGGCAAATCTGGGCAAGGCCGGAAAGGAAAAACCCCATATATGTTTGCCCAACAGCTCTCATTTTTGTCGGATGTGGTCCAAAGAAGGGCAACAGAGAGTTCGCTCGATGCAACACATGAATTGGCAGCTACAGATGATGAGACTGCAGCCACGCCTCAGGAAGGTACAGATGAAGATGCATCGATAGAGCCACCAGATCAACCAAATACAACCAAGCGGGAATCCCGAAAAAGGCAGCAGCAACAGCATTATGGTGAAGAGCGCATTAAGAAGAAAAAAAATGATTCGGTAGAAACAGTTTTGTGTAAAGCTCTTCAAACACACACCGATATTCAAAAAGGAAAACTGATGAAAGAAAAAGAAAGTGTGGATGATGACAAGCATTTTTTGTTGTAATTGTTGCCATTTTTAAAAAAAAATTCCAGTTGATAACAAGTTGTTGGTCAGAATGGAATTGATGGCTTTATTAAATAGGCATATTTGTCCACCTCCACACCAACATCATGCTACTACATTCTCCAAACCACCTAGTCACTTCCAACCCCACGTTGAACCACCATCATGGTATACACATTCATTGCCTCCACAGAATTCACTACCACAACAACATCAACCAACTTCAACACCACACCTTCAGAATCAGCCAGGGCCTTCTGGGCTACAACGAGTTGCGCCACCCGAATCCCAATTCTCACCATATTCTCTTGATGGTTCAGAGCATATGAGTTTATAGGCATATAAGTTTAATTTAGTTTTTTTTTGTTTGTTTTTGTTTGTGTTTAAATATATTATATCTATATCTAGTTAATTTTTAGGCGTTTTTTTAAGACTTCCATTGAGTTAATACTATTTCGAGTAGATGTGGAGTAGGTAACTAAATCCTCATTAGGCAGGCAAACGGGGTATAACCAATAATTTAATAAAGACAAAAATTGTAGAAATAGGTATAAATTCATCACCTACCTTAAAGTTATCAAAAGCTTTTCTTGCACTGATATGCTATCTCTCATAATGGTATTAGCTTTTGTACATGGCTCTTGTATCGATAAAAGTAACTCCTGGTATGATTCCTTTGACATTCTGGTGAAATTTAAAAAATTTTCCGGATCTTCACAAATCTCCTTATAGATGGTATTGAAATATCCCTTCTTGTTTCTTTCCATAACTATGGGATGTATCCATAGCTTACGTTTCGTTCTATTTTTTTTTTTGGTTTTTTTGCGTAATGCCAGTGCCGATGCCGCCAACAAAAATAAAAAATCATCTTCACTGTCGGAGTCCATTTTGCTCACGATAAATAAAAAACTGTAAACTGTACGCAAAGCTTGGCAACATCAAACTGATCTTGTAATTTTTCGTGCCGTTCGTAGTTGCAAAAGCCGTCGCGTGTGTTTTAAGTCGAGCGGCGGTCCACCGGCCGCCGTCGCGGCGCAAACCGCTTGCAAACCGCCTCGTGTGTTTTTACCCTAAATCTAGATCAGAGAGAGAGAAAACTCTATTGCTTTATGGCTTTGAGAAAGGCAATCGCCAGCACAATAAAACTTAACTGCTTATGCCTCCAAATCACTTACCTAAAAACGACAAAAACACACTTACAAATAAAACCGATTTATATAACTTCTAAATAATTAATATTCCTCAAATAAGCACAAAATAAACGTTAAAAATTTCCCAAAAGAAATTTTATAACGCTTATAATGCACAACGGAATCTAAAATGAATGTTTATTTACGCTGGTTTCCCTGGATACCGCTCCATATACGTTTATTTTTTTTAAGCACGGGTAACTTTGTCCTTGTAGGTTTGGATTATTTTATTACGTTGATTTTAAGATTTTAAGAATAGGCCTCTGGGTTTTTATATATAATATTGTTTGAGTTGATATTAATATTATAATATTAACATCAAAATGGCAACTCCGTTAACCATTTTTGCTTTCAATGTTATTTGAGATTCGTGGCGACCATCGCACTGTCAAACGCAATATTTTTATCGAAGCATTTTTTAAAATTTAGATTGCCCTTACAAAGTCTAAGTAGTTTTTTATTTATAATTTAGTCGACATAAGGAATGTTGGGTATTAAAATGCTTTTCTTATAAAAAAGTTAAGGTACAAAATGTTAGTAACTATTCAAGAGCTACTAAACAACGTTAATGGTCGGGGATCATGACCATACATTTAGTTGAAAAAAACATAAGTGTTTGACTAAAAACATTTATTGCTAATAAAGAAGTTTTGAAATATGAAACCTAAAAATTCATTAAATGAAATTACAAAGTTCAACTAATAATTCAAATAATTTAATAATTGAACCCTAAATGAGCCCCAAACATACAATTTTAATATAAGAGAAAAGATCAGATCCCTCAGATAACAGTATTATATATATTGGGATTGGCTACGTTAACAGGTTGTCAGGTAGATTTTTTTATTTTCCTTTTTTTGTTTAAATATAAATTGTAATAAAACATAGAAAGAATTAAAAAAAAAAGAATAAAAAATTAAAAAAAAACCGTCAACAAATTGAATCGAAACTGCAGATGCCAAGATATTAATAAAATTGGGAAAAAACTTAAAGAAAACTCATTTTTCGCCTCAGAACTATTTTAATATTTTAATTTGGTTACTACGAAATATTATTGTTAATCACGAAGTACCAATCCCTACTGAAAAAACCCAAGACCAAAAATTTTTGTTTGGCCCAAAATCGAAAGGGGTAATATCCACAAAAAAATTCGAAAAAACGCTTTTTATTTTTTTTTTAAATAAGGTATAAGACTGACAATATTTTGTCTTTTATAAAAGTTATGAGGAATATTACGAGGTATCTTCTATCATGTACTAATTTTATTTCTATTAAAAAAGGTTATTACCGATTTGACTGTAAAATAAACGGAAAACCTATTTCTTTGCATTTTTCGATTTTGAAGCAAAATCCGGGCTCAAAATGAGAATTTTTTCAAAATATGCTCCGATTTCAAAATTTCTTTTTTCTGGTTAAAAACAATTCAAAAACTAGTAACAAAGCCTTATAACAAAAATTTCCACGATTTATACGAGTGCCATAATATAAAGGGAAAAGATTAGGTCCCATAAGAGTCTATGTATAGGGATAAGACAACCGGGTTTTTACGTCGATTATTTCAATTTTTCAGTTTTATTTTGAACAGCAATTGTAATAAAATATGAAAAGAGTTAACAGGAGGAAAATAAGGAATAATAGAAACCATCAACATATTGAATCGAAGCTATAGAAGTGGAGATATTAGTAAAAATGTGAAAAAAAAAATAAAAGAAAACTCGTTTTTTCCCACGGTACCATTTTTTTTTCTTAAAATGACAATCGACAAATTATAATGTAAGCCCTAAGTTGACAATTTCCATTAAAAAAAACCCAAGAAAAAAAATTTTTTTTTTCAAAAATCTAAAGGGGTATAGCCATGAAAAATTTCGAAAAAATGGTTTTTATTTTCTTCTAAATAAACTATAACTCTGACAACTTTTTGTCTTAAATAAAAGTTTTCGGGAATATTACGAGGTATCCGAATGTTAAAACGAATTTATTCTAGCTATTACAGAATCGGAGAAAATTGTAAAAAACTATTAATCATAAATATCGAAATATCAAGAGCCCTATGAAAAAACTTCCATTTTTTATTTTTCTATCTTGTACTAATTCAGGATACCTTTCAAAAAGGTTATTATAGATTTGACTCTAAAATGAACAGAAAACTTATTTATTTGCATTTATCGATTTTCAAACAAAATCCGGCCCAAAATGAAAATTTTTTCAAAACATGCTCCAAATTGAAAATTTCTTTTTTCTGGCTTAAGACCATTCAAAATGTAATGAAAAAGCTTTATGACAAAATTTTTCAAAATCTATAATAATGCTACAATATTATGAAAGAAGATAAGTTCCCTTTAAATCCTATTGTATATTCGAACCGATGATTTTTTAATTTTTTTTTGAAAGGCAAATTTAAGAAATAATTCAACTAATTAAGATAAAAGGAATAGGGTAATACAAAATATTATCTATAAATATATACATATAATCTAATAGGAAATTTTAATCAAATTGGGCGAATAGGAAAGAAATTTTGATAGTCACGTGACTTAAAAAAGGCAATATTAAAAAAAAAAAAAATTAATAATGGCATCCTAATAAAACTCTCCCACAAAACCCAATCGGATCAATAGCAAATAAGTTATGGAAGTCACGTGACTTTAAAATTCAATATGTCAAATTTCTGTCAAAATGTATTACTTGCATCCTAAATAAAGCCCAAATACTAAATTTCAACCCAATCGGATCAATAGCAAAAGAGTTATGAAAGTCACGTGACTTTAAAATATAATTTGTGAAATATCTGTCAAAATGTAATAATTGTATCCTAAATAAAGCATAAATACCAAATTTGAACCAAATCGGACTCATAGCAAAAAAGTTACAATAGTCACGTGACCCGGAAGTCAAATGTCAAATATCTGTCAAAAATTAATAATTGCATCCTAAATAAAGCCCAAATACCAAATTTGAACCCAATCAAACTCATAGCAAAAAAGTACCAATAGTCACGTGACCTGGAAGTCAAATGTCAAATATCTGTCAAAAATTAATAATTGCATCCTAAATAAACCCCAAATACCAAATTTTAATCAAATCGGACAAATAGGAAGAAAGTTTTAATAGTCACGTGACCCTAGAACATAGTCATTTCAAATATATTTCAAAATTTAATAATCTTATCCGAAATAGGTACTAGGTACCAAATTTCAACCAAATCGCACCAAAACCAAAAAAGTTATGATACTCGACTAACCTTAAAAATCAATAATTTAAATTTTTTTTTATTTATATCCCAAAAGCAATGTTTAAGAATTGTTAACATTTATTAATAATAAACTAAATAGCATAAAACTCACCAAATATCTTAATTCATATTTTAAATTAAATAGATCATTACAACTGACCCGTGTATATATTCAAATAATTTAAATAAAATAATAGGGCAAATTTCATTTCGTCTCACCCCGGTATAAAGACACTGACATTTCAAAAAAACGGCATTTTTCGAAGACGTCAAAATGTTTGCCGAATTTTCCTGGCCGCAATACACAATTTCCCCAATTGATATGCACAGATTCGGTAAGCCCATTCATTTTCTGATTCGGTGCTTCCTTTCCCTGATCGTTTCCGGTTCATTTTCATTCATAATTTTACAAAAAACCCAACCAAGTCCCGGAATAAACGCGAAAACTCGAATTGCTCAGAACCTATTAAAGTTGGAAGATTGTAATTTTACACAAATAATGGGGTTACTAGAGTATTTAATACATGAAAATATAAATAATCCAGGTGCCACCACTAAAAAGTTATTAAATAAAATGTGATTTTTGGGTCGAACCTTCATGGGTAAAGTTCATTATTGCTCGCCCTGTATGGTTCCCAAAAATTTCGCTTATATGGCATATGAAAGGTAAACGACGAAGTTATTTTTTGAAAAAAAAAATTTCCCCAAATAAGTATCGTTTTAAAGAAAATTCCAAAAAACTGAAAATGCCAGAACTCGTAAAATAATTTTTTTACAAAAAAAAGCTCCAAGTATGTTAAATCTCTTATAAAATGAAGTCTTTTCGCCGAAACACTTTTTTTATAAAAATTTTTTTTTAGCCTCTGGAGAAGTTTTAGAATTTTTTTTTGGTCACTTTTGTTCGCTTCTAATTACTCACCCTGTATACCGATCTGGCCGAAAAAGTATACAGCTCTTAAGCTTCTAATAGCCCCTACGTCCGAAAAATTTCAAATTCGTTTAAAAGCTTTTTATTTCTCGCACCCGGAAGGAATTTGACCCGTTTTTTTACGAATTTTTGACTTTGAGACAGTACCGCTCCGTTTGATGGTACCGGAAAAAAAATTGTTTATCAATTCCTGGTTTGGATTTGGATCCATGGAATTTGGAATTTGGATCCATCATTCTCAATGTATTGAGAGGCCCTATGCCAAATTTCATCGTTTCGCTAGCCATGCAGCCAAAGATATGAATTTTTATTTCCTAAAAAACACGATTTTTCGGGCCCGGGCTCGCGTGCATAATATAGTCGCAGACGCTCCTATATAACAACTAAACATAAGTGATTCAAGCAGTATTGCAATAACAAGACCACCAACAAAATTAGAGTTAGCTATAAGAGAGGGGAACTATAACATGTAGTTGCTGCTTACGACTGTGGTTTCCTTTATCATGCACAAAATTGAATCGTCACAATTTGGAATTAAAGTATGGGAATGACTTTGTAAAAAACATTTTTGTGCTTCCTGTTTACAAAATATTTATAAAGGACCTTTCCCTAGATATTGGTCTGGAAATTACAATGTTGTTCATCCTGTTCCAGAAGAATTAAAAGATCTAACAACCTTAGAAGAAAGAATGGTCTCAGCCAGAATACCATTTATGCAAATTATAGGGAAGTTGGCTATGCAAGACAGTGCTATATAACTGGTCAAATTGTTAATGTACCAGTTAATGTAGATACAACTACTAAAATCCTTCCAAGAAATTTAGATGACACCCAGACAATTCAAGTTCAGCTAAAGAAAAAACTTAATTTTAAAAATGCTTATTTACTTGAGACCATTAGACCTGCAGATGTAATTAAAGCAGCTAAATATTTATCTCAACAACCTCTGTATGTCCAAGAAGGTATTCAAGTATCTGACAATTGGCAGAAAGATATAGAAAACTACATTAGCTCACAACAAAATCACGATATTAATATATTAATAGATGCATTAATTAGGCAGATTGCTCTTGAATCATTCAAGTATAGTACAACAAAACAAATTAATAATGTTGCTAAACTAAATAATTGTGAAACAATGGAAGCCGAAAAATCAAATAGTGCTGTAATGTATTGTGAAAAAGAGGCCAATATCCATCAATTTGATGAATTTTTAAAAGATGAAGAACCATTGAATCCTGGTGGCCAAGAAACTTTATTAAACAAGAATAATTTAGAAAACATCTGTTTCGCCCCTGGGGAAGGAAAAACTCCAATCCATTTAGTGCAGGACAAGTACAGTGATGAACTCTCCTTTCCAAGTTTATATTGTCGAAAAATGAAACAATTCTTTGTTAAGTACAGCTACTCAGATGAAATTAAAATACAACTTCAGCACAAAGACAGGAGATTTGCAAGGACAGATTATCTTCTATATACATTTAAAAAAAGCCAAATATTTCTATTAACAAAAGTAGTGTACACATGCCTGAGGAAAAAGAAAAATGAAAGTGGAAAATATATCTGATTTCATCGAGCAACTTGTGAAAAATGATGATGGCTATCATTTTCTTAATAAAATAAAAGGTTCTCTGGCATACTGGAAGCAAGAGAAAACAAAACTAATGTGTATGATTCGACAGTTTGGAATTCCAACATTATTCATAACCATTTCCGCAGCTGAAACAGCATGGCCTGAATTAATTGTAATATTAGCTAAGGTTATTGATGGTAAAGAAATTTCACTTGAAGAAGCTAATACCCTCTCTTATTTGGAAAAGACCCGTTTAATCAGGACTGACCCTATAACATGTGCTCGATATTTTGACCATAGATTTAAGTTGTTATTTAAACACATGAAGAGTGATAGTGGACCATTTAAGCAACACCTAATAGTGCATTTTTACTATCGGGTAGAATTTCAACATCGTGGCTCACCCCATATCCATGGTTTACTGTGGTTAGCAAATGCCCCGAAATTTGATGAAACCGCTGAAAGTTTCAAAGAATGCTGCCAGTTTGCCGACAAGTTCATCACTTGCCAGGGAGATCTAGAGAGTTTCAGTGAAATAATCCAATTCAACACTCATCATCATTCAAAGTCTTCCAGGAAAGATATAAAGGGATATGAGGTTAGTAAATATATTTTAATGAATTAATAATATTTTAATAGATGTGCATAGTTCATGTGAGTTAAAAGTAAAAAAAAATAGGTATTTTGAGAATAATAGCAGTAAATCTTTGCCTTTTCATTGGTTCTCTTGTATATAGTACTATTATATAATTATTCACATTTGAATTACTCTTTGTCATTATTAATCTCATGTAAAAAGGCTGATATTCAAAGACTCCAGTTACTTCAAAATAAAGTAATGCTAATCATTTTATTTTATACATAATACATTCTAATTAATTTAATTATTAAAATACTTGAGATGGCTTGACCTTAGATGGCTTTTCATACACCTAAGATGTCTTCAAGAATACAATATATGCAGAATAATAAATAGTTAATTTTATTTCAGGTCTGCAGATATAGTATCCCCTATCTTCCAATGGATGAAACCACCATATTAACGCCTATTAAACTAGACAGGAAAATAGATACCAATAAGGAGTTAAGAAAAACCATGTCCGAGAAATTGTTGCTGATAAAAACAAAATTACAAAGTAAACCTGATGTGTCCTTCGAAGGATTTTTAGCAGATCTCAGTATGTCAAAAGAAGAATATCTAACAATAATTCAACACAACATATTTAAGACAACAATGTTCCTAAAGAGAAAGCCCAAGGATTGTTTCATCAACAACTTCAATGCAGAAATGTTCAGTATGATGAGAAGTAATATGGATATCCAGCTAGTCTTTGAACCTTATGGTTGTTGTAGCTATATAGTCAACTATATAAATAAAGCCCATAGAGGTGTGTCAGATTTACTCATGAGAACAATGGAAGCCATTAAAAAAGGCAACCTCGACATCAAAGGTAAATTAAAGGCAATGGCGTCAGTTTTTTAAAATGCTAGTGAAGTAAGTGCTCAAGAAGCGGCCTATTGTGTGCTTCAGATTCCCCTGCATGAAACATCTAGTGGATATATTTACATTCCAATAACCCAATAAAGGAAAGAACATCAGCTTATAAAATCTTATTATCTTAACAAGCTATTAAAATCCTTAGCAGAACTAAAAGAAATGCCCGATGATGACACCAAAATCTATTGTAATGGTTTGATTGAACATTATGAACAGAGACCAAACGAACTTAAAAATATTTGCTTGGCAAAATTGGCCGCCTATTATCAGTTCTCCAAGAAAGAAGAAGAATCAAAAAAAGCAACCATATTTCCATTGAAAGATCGGAGCGGAATCTTAGTTAAAAGAAGTCATCCTAAAATCATATCCTATCGACGTTATGGACTACAACAGGACCCTATAAACCTTTACAGAGAACAGATCATGTTATATGTTCCTTGGAGAAAAGAAGTAGATGAAGTTGAAAATGTTGATCAGCAAATAAAATATGTTGACCGATATGCTGAAATGGTTGAAAATAGACGGAAATTTAATGTTTTAGATGAGAAAATATTGGATGAGGCATTGCAATGTGCCCAAGATAGAACAGATGATCTCATTAATAATGGCTTTGAAGGCAATATCGGCGATGAATACATGGCATATGCGATAGATAATCCCGATTATAATCCATTTGATGGCATTGATGGAAACCAAAATGAAGCACCTGTGAAACATATGGCATTTCCCACCCTTCATCAAATTCCAGACTCAGAGTATGAGGAACTTATAAGCAAATTAAACCAAAAACAATATGAGTTTCTAAATATTGTACAAGACCAGTTACTTGAAAAACAACCATTTTATTGCGTACTTAGTGGACCAGCTGGTACAGGAAAAAGTCACCTAATAACAGCCATAACTCAAACATTATTAAGACATTACAATTCAATTCCTGGAAATAATCCTGAAAGCCTCAAAGTTTTACTGGCTGCACCAACAGGCAAAGCAGCATTTAACATTGGTGGAATAACTCTACATTCTGCTCTGTCCTTACCAGTTAATCAGTATGATCATGACTTGATTCCTTTAATCATGAAACAACACAATCTATTCTGCCTTATGTGACCTTAAGCTCATCATAATTGACGAATATTCAATGGTTGGTGCCAAAATGTTTGAATATGTAAACAGTAGATTGCAGCAAATCTTCAAATCTGATACAGCTTTTGGAACCATCCCTATTATCATGTGTGGCGACAGTCGTCAACTACCACCAGTGGGAGATTCCTTTATATTTTTGCCATCAAAGAGGAATCCCTACAAGGAAATCTGTGGCACTTATTTATGGGACCTTTTTAAGTACTTTGAATTGACCGAGATAATGAGACAAAGTAACGACAAATCATTTGCCATAGCCTTAAATAATATGGCCTGTGTTGCGATGACTGACGACGATGTGAAGTTAATTAAATCGAGAGAGGTTCCTACTGACTTCCAAATCCCAGAAGACACCATCCATTTATTCAGTTACAATAGCGATGTGGATGCATACAATAACGAAAAATTGTCTACGTATAACACAGAGTGGTCGGTGAGTGAAGCCAAAGATGTAGTTAAAGGTAGTTGCTCTGAAAAACTAAAAACATTATTTTTGGAATATGCGAAAGGTTTAAAAAAATCTGAGAGGTTTGGTTTGATGTTGACTGTAACTCTACAATTATCTCTCTCTCAACATAGATACCAAGGACGGTTTAGTCAATGGTGCTACAGGTGCCCTTCGAAAAATTGAATATGATCAGAATCAGATTCCAAATAGGGTATGGATAGAATTTTTCGATACAAAGACTGGTATAGATTGTCGAAACAAACATAAAGCCATGGATGCTCACAATATACCAACCACTTGGACACCAATACTAAGAACTGCAAGAGCGATCAAAATCCAAAAAAGAAGTAACGTCCACGTCGAAAGTCTACAGTTTCCACTTCTCATCAGTGAGGGAATCACCATCCATAAGAGTCAAGGTGCTACCTATGAACAAGTGGCTGTTCATATAAGTAAACGAATGTCCAGAAGCAGTGTGTATGTTGCCTGCAGCCGAGTTACCAAACTTAGTGGATTGTACATCATTGGACAATTCAAGGCTCCAAGACCACCGACCGACAAAGATGCTTTCAAGGAGCTCAAAAATTTGCAGACTAATAAGCTCCTAATATCCAGGTATGAGAACCAATTTGTCAAAGATGTTCATGTTAAAGACGTCATTGCTTATCAAAATGTACAAAGCTTATCAAAAAATCTCAAATTTATAAAAAACAATCCGATCTTTAAAGATGCACATTTGTTATTTTTTGTTGAGACTTGGTTACACAAAAACAGTACTACTAATATAGAAATAAATGGTTTTGAATGTTTTGCAAATTTATTCAGTAATGAAAATGTAAGCAAACCTTTTGGCATAATTTGTTATAAGAAAAAAGATTTAACTGCAAAAATAAGTTCAATAAGTAAGTACACTAAATATTTCTCTGGAATAGTTTTTCAAGCTGTAACATTCCTTATAAATGATATTTTTGTTATGGTAGTATACAATCCTCCAAAGTTAACAATTTTACAAGCGCAACGTTGTTTAAGTGAAAATATTTTTGATCAGCAAGGACGTATATTAATTATCGGTGATTTTAATCAAGACATAATAACTGAGACACAAAATGGCCTTAAAATGACTTTGAATTTCAAAAGTTTAACATCTAAACTTGGTGTAGATGAATTTACTACAAAATCTAATACTCAAATTGATTGGCTTTTCAGTAACTTTAAAAATTTACAACATTTTATATATAATACCGTTTGTAGTCATCATAAAGCCATAGTGGTTATTATTTATGATAAAGATTTTATTCCAACATTACCAAAAACTGTTAATGAGTCTAAAATGTATCTTAAAAATTACACTTTAATGTTAAGAATACTATATTTAGCAACCCAAGCATCCTTACAGGAAGATGAAGAAAGTATTAATAATGATGATGACATTATTTTAAGTTCTGATGATGAGAGTATCCCTAATGTTTATAGCACACCACCTTCATTGATGAATAGAGATAATGTTTCGTATTATGCTAATAGTGTTTTACAGTCACTTTTATGTTTACCAGAAACTCGTGAGTCAATTTTAAAGCGAAACACCAACATTAACTCTAGAATTCATGACATTATGCTAAAGAGAACAAATTCTGCAATGGCAGTGCGAAAATTACTAGGATGCATATTCCTGCGTCAAGAGCAACAAGACGCTGAAGAATTCTGTAGAAAATGATTGAGAAAATTGGACGTAGACGATGTTCAAATCTACATTAATGCTCGAGCTCATCTGGATGTAAAACATTGTGAAAACTGCAACATTAATGAATATGGAACTAACGATATGGTCAGTATATATATATAGCATATTTTCCGGAAAACTGCGGAAATAATATAAATTTTGAATTGATGTTTATCCCTAGACAAAGTGAATTAATATGTCAAAATTGTAGTAATAATTTAACAACATTCTCCAAACTTAGTCAGTCAGTAGTTAAATATTTGTTTCTAAATATTTAGTTTTACAACTTCAAAGGTCTCAGATTATACCACCTTTTCAAATTTTAATAATCAAAATTTAGTTTTAGATAATTTCAGATTTAAGGTGAAGTGTGTTATCAAGCATCATGGTCAAGAGATTACTTCTGGCCATTATACATCTGTGGTCAACATTAATAATCAATCGTGGAACTGTGATAATAATAATATAGGTAAAGTATCTAATTTTGATGACACATTAAAAGATCTCTATTTGATGTCTCTTTGTGATGTTTAAGGTCTATTTGATGATATTAGAATTAATTACAAACTAAGATAATTAACAAACGCTTATATTTTTTTTACTTTACATTATTTTAATTTTTTGCTTCTTTTACATTAAAAGAATTAAACAAAATTATATGCAAGCATTTCATAATTTTTAATAGACAATGTTCATGATAAAATAATAGATACTTTAAATAGAATTTTTTCTATACTGTATTTATCAAGTCATATTTATTATTACTGATTTATTGTTTAAAGTAAAAAATATAAAACATATTGTAAATATGGAATTTCAGATAGATATTCTAGAAATAAATTGCTTTATTTTGAAATAAAAAACGTTTAAATAAAAATAATAACTATATGTGCAGAAAATGAGAAAGCTATTGGTAAAACTTCTAAATAATATGAGAAAACAAACAAAATAAATATTAAATTTATTTATTACATAGAATGTATAGAAAAATAAAAAATTTAATAATTTCTTTGGTCCATATATTTTTTGATTATATAATTAATATTTATATATTGCAAAAAATTGATATCTCAATTCAGTTTTTGTTTTTTAAACTTCAGTAATTTCAAGTAGTCTTAATACAACACATTTGCATGAAATAATAAACCATTTTGGTATTTGTAATATAATTCAAATTGCATTAATATGTCCAAATGTTTCTATTTGTTAAGATTTCTTTACTTATTTTCCAGCAACAAAAATAACAGGTTATTTATGATAGTATTATTTATAATTCATATTGTGACCAACAAATATTTTTAAAATCATTATAATTTGTTTCTATAATACACTATGATTGTCTTATAGTTTTAGCTACAGCACCACTTGGTATGAATAGCAACTTAAGTAAATAAAAAGGCTTAAATAAAAGTACTAAAACAGCTAAAAATGTACCAAAAAGCCTAATAAAACTACAAGTAGCTAAAAAAAATTAAAGTTGTGTTGTGCTAAATCATTAATCCAATCAGGTATCTTTAAGGCAACTTTTGTTATTATTTGGTCAATATTAATATAATTTTAAATATTATTGTCTCATAAATGTAAAGTGTTAAATTAGTCTTGCTTCTTATAATCAAACATTTTTTAATCCTATTTAAATACCTAAAATGGTAATAGTATTCAAGTACATGGCTAAGTATTTTTAACTTGATAGTTAACTATGATTGTCTTATAGCTTTAGCTACATTACTACTTGACATTAATCGCCACTTAAGTAAATAAAAGGCTTAAATAAAAGTACTAAAACAGCTAAAAATGCTAAAGTACCAAAAAGCCCAAAAACATTACAAGCAGCTAAGAAATGCCCAAGTAATATTGTGCTAAAATATTAATCCAATCAGGTACAAATACTAATATTTTTTCGTTGGGTTGGTGAACCTTATTAAAGATTTTTGTTTAACATGGAACTAGTTTCCATGTTAAATTGTTCCGTGTTTCCACGGAACTAAAAGTTTTTTACTTGGCTTTATAAAAATGTTTATTGTATATCAATAATTACATCTTTGCAATATATTTAATGTTATATTATCAAAGATATAAATTGTAATAACTAAGGTGCAAGGAAAAGCAAAGAAACATACCTGATAAAAAAATTGTAACATATGTTTTACTGTTACATGCTTATTTTAATCCTTTTAAGTAACTACCAAAAAAACCACAATAATATTATACATATAATGGTTATTAATAATTAGAGTACTACATAGACGCTGATACATAAGTACTAAAATAGCTAAAAAAAGCTTAAGAAAGTACTAAAAGTGCAAACAGTACGAAATTTACTGAATCATGCCGATTTTATTGTGTCGAACTTTTAAATCAATTATGTGCATATTTATTTAGAAGCACTTTTTTCCAGTATGACCAGCTTTGTAATATTATGGCAGGTTTTACAAAAAAGGAACAACATATTGATATGTATATTAATGAGGATATTTAATGATTCTCTTTTTGGTAAATAAATACTTGTAATAATAATAATATTTTCTAATATGTATCTATAAAAAGATAATATAATTGGACCATAAAACATATTTTTATTTTCACACATAAAAATATGTTTTGGCAAATGTTGGCTCGCTGACCCCGCAGCAACAATTTTCTATTGCTTCCGAAAAATTAATTATTTTTTGGAAATGCAATACTGATAAGTCCATAATGAGGACGAAACAATATGTTGCTCATCAGAATTCAGATGGCAATATGTTTTTCTTTAATCATATTTTCTTATAGGCACCATTTTAATCGCGGCCAACCAGGTGATTGTAACCAGATTTCAATTTAAAGGAAACACATTTAAAGGGCTTGACAGTGACAAGTCCATAAACTAAACTTTGACCAGAAGAATGCAGATTGAGGGAAAAATTACATCTTCCTGGAGTTTCCAATTGCTCGAGATTTAATTATTGATAAGTAATTATATTTACTTGACATTTCCTTTAATGAATCTTACTACCGTTATAAAGTAACGTAAAGGATTTTATGATCCAAAATTATTTCTTCTATTTATTTGTTTATATTATTTCAGATAAAATCTTATATTAAAAATATTTCAGGTCATTAAAATGCAAGTAAGACATAGAAATGACACCCCTTCTTAAGGAATAGATGTGCAAAGATGTCAGCAAAGCAGATATTCCCTTTTTGTTGCACAATATTTGGTAAGTTTGTTGTAATAATTTTTAATAAATTGTCTTAATATTATTTTTTATAGAAAACCTAAGTTACATTTTCGTTTCGCAGCTTCGTCAACTGGTGCACTATTAGAACCGCATGGACATTTCCTGTTCACAGATTTATTTAACATGACATTAATAGTTTCTCGATTATAGAGCGTTGAACGTTTATTTTTATTCATGTTATGTTAGTTTTCTTCGTTCCGGTTGGTACCATTCTTTCGTTCGCCATTTTATCAAGTTATGGGTATTCTATAGGATAATTGTTTTTGTTACCCATTTAATTAAGTTCCTTATTGTATTTGAGTGGAAAATCTCGTCTGGTTGTTATTAATTTTTACTTTTTAATCATTGTACATCTTTAAGCAGGTGGTGAAGTCATTATTCTATAAAACTCTTTTTCTCGGAATAGTTTTCCGGTCTTCCTAAATAACTTTTTAAAATTTTTATTCATAACTTTTAAAATAAGTACTTTTAATTTTTAATCGAAGATCATCGTCCCTATTTTTAGTTAGCACTGATGTTCACTGGATGGCGGAGGCGCTCTGCTAAACTAATACTTTTAATTTTTGCTTTAGTTTTCATTACAAAGAGGTTTTCGTGTTGCATATAAAATTGGTATTTTAATTTGGTACCTTCTTAATATACCAAAATACTAATATTTTGTGTACCCATGTCAAAAATATTATTTAAAAGAAAATGAAGTTTTTTGAAAGTTTTTCTTAGTAATATCACAAATGTAATGAGAGAAATTTACACTCTCGTTACATTTTTGTATATTTTGTGCAACATACAAGATTTTAGAAGAAATTATACAAATTAACACAGAAGTATTCTTATTAGAGGCCCTTCAAATTGGAGAACAACCATACATTTTAAGCCAGAGGCCCTCCGACAGCCCAACTAAAGCTTCTAAACGACGTCTACAAGAAATACAAATAATTTCAATATTGTATTAGCTACATTAACGTTTTAGTAAGTAATCTATAATGATTCTAGAACTTTTTTTTTCTCCATTTTCTCCGATTGTATGATAACTAGAATCGAATCGTTGTAACGTGCGGACACCTAGTAATATTACTCACAACTTTTTTAAAAGACAAAAAGTTGTCAGTCTTATAGTTGATTTAAAAAAAAATAAAAAGCATTTTTTCTAAATTTTTCTTGGGTTTTTTTTATCAGAATTTGCCAATTTAGGACTTAATTAGGAATTATTAAAATTTGTCAATAATCATTTTAAAAGAAATGGTACCATGTGAAAAAATGTGTATTCTTTAATTTGTTCCATATTTTTACTAATATGTAGGATTCTACAGCTTCGATTCAATTTGCTGGATTTCTTTTATTTGTTCCTTATTCTCCTTCTGTCAATTCTTTTCATATTTTATTACTATTGGCTTTCAAAACTAAAACTGAAAAATTTTAAAAATCCACCAAAAAAACTCGGTGGTCTTATCCCCATACACGAATTGTTATAGGACCTAATCTTTCCCTTTATATTGTGGCACTCGTCGAAATCGTGGAATATTTTGTCATAAAGCTTTTTTACTAGTTTTTGAAATGTTTTTAACCAGAAAAAATAAATTTTGAATTCGAAGCATATTTTGAAAAAATGCTCATTTTGGTGCCTGATTTTGCTTCAAAATTGAAAAATGCAAAGAAATAGGTTTTACCTTTATCTTAGAGTAAAATCAGTAATAAACTTTTTTTAAAGGTGCTCTGAAGTAGTGCAGGATAGAAAAATAAAAAATTGAAATTTTTCCATAGGGCTCTTGTTAATTAGATATTTATGTTTAATAGTTTTTTTTTTAATTTTCTTCAATTCTATGATAGCTATAACCGATTCTTTTGACATACAGATACCTCGTAATATTCTTAAGAACTTTTATTTAAAAGAAAAAAATGTCAGAGTTATAGTTTATAAGAAAATAAAAACCATTTTTTCGACATTTTTCGTATAGTATACCCCTTTCCGATTTTCGACCAACAAAAAAAATATTTTTCTCTTGGGTTTTTTCACTGGAAATTGTCAGTTTACGGCTTACTTTAAAATTTTTCAATAATCATTTTAGGAAAAAAAAATGGTAGCATGGGAAAAACGAATTTTCTTTTGTTTTTTTTTCACATTTTTACTAATATCTCGGCTTCTATAGCTTCGATTCAATTCGTTGATGGTTTATTTTATTACTTATTCTTTTTATATTTTATTACAATTGCTTTTCAAAATAAACATGGAAAATACAAAAAATCGATATAAAAATCCGGTTGTATTATCCCAATACATAGTCTCTTATGGGACCCTCTTTTCCCTTTATATTGTGGCACTCGTATAAATCGTAAAAAATTTACTTTATTAAACTTTTCTACTAAGTTTCGAATGGCCTTTAAGGTAAAAAAATAAATTTTGAATTTGGAGCATAATTTAAAAACGTAAATGAAATTACTTTGAAAACAGCGATTATCTGCATACTATAGTGAATACGCCATAACGTTCGCCAGTACAACAGTGTATTAATTGAGGACTCTGTTTTAGTGTATTTACCCTAGATGCCACTAGCGTATTATAATATGTAGGGATCCGCTCTGTAAAACATCGCTATCCTTGTTTAATTATGTTTCTCTCTCTGCTGACGTGATGTTAGAATCGGTTAAGTTTAATAGACAGTAGTGACAGATTGTACTCTCGCGCTCTCGTTCTTTTCTCTGGTCTTCCGTTTTGATCTCTCGTTGGATGAACACGATATTTTAATTCTCGGTTCTGAAAACCGTATTTCCATGAGTAATTAAAGTTGTTTTAAGCTAAATGAGTGCCTTTAATTTACCCGCGTCCAGTGAGTCCCAAGAGTGAACACTTATGACGAAGTAGGCCGTCTTTTGGGTACGATTAGTGTTGCCGCTTGACATAACCTCAACAGGTACATATGGTGACTTTCTCCCTAAACTGGTGCCCCTGCCCATAACTGGTGACCCCGGACCTTCTTTGGGACATTTTATGCGATGGACGCTGTGGAGCAACATCTTTAAATGGACAATAATGCAGTAAGTGCAAATTTGGAAAATTGCTTCATCATTGTCAACCTTTCCCGCCTTTTTCGACGTCCATGTGACATTTTTGACGTCTGACATCGACGTTGGCAGTCTTGACGTTTGACATTTCATGCCGGATTGCTTACCGGATTGTTTTGGTGGGATATGCAACCCAACATACACTAATATATTGGTGGTAGTATAATGTTATTGTTTATATTTCGAATTTTAATCGAACTGTTTGACGTTTTCACAAATCCTGGGAATTATCAAGCCTTGCAGTGCCTTTAGTCAAGGGGCATCTGTCCTCTTTCCTGCCTTTTACTACCTGGGACATGTTTTGCCCTAAAGTATACTGTTTTGGACCTGCCAGAGACGCCATAGACGAATTTTAATTGGCCTTTGCTGAGTGGTGGCTCCATTAAGTAGCCTATAACTCTTTAGAGTACTTCCAGTCGTCGTTGGACTCGTATTACTGGATGTGGGATGCTGGTTGTGTCGGTGTCGTTAGCGTAGGATGTACAAAGTACTTTTAAGTTAGTATTGTAAAATTTCAATATTGATATAACAGTAAGAAATCTTTGTATTTTTAAAATTTGATATTTATTATTTATTTAATTCTTAAGTATTAACTCTTTCAAGGGCCCTGGTGTACAAAATGTACCACCTTAATGCATGCTCTAGTTAGGCGGTGGTACATATTTAGCACCACTGGTATAAAATTTATTTACGAATGGAGCAGTGGTTTAGTTTATGAACCACCATTAGAAATAAGTTGTTTACGTCCTAATAAAGAAGTGCGCCTTGCGGTAACGGCGCCGGACATAGAGCCACTGCCTGAAAAATAAATTAAGGTTATAATTAAGTTGTCAAGAGTGTAAACTAACTGTGAGTGAAAGGAAGACTAAAAAAGTAAGTATATTTGTATATTTGCGTTGTAATTATATTATAAAGCTATTTTCTTATGATGGAGACTGAATATTTATTTGAAAAAATCCTGTAATATTTGATATCTGTCTGGTACTCTATGCGTACCACCGCACACATTAGGTTTTTTATTTTTTGCGACAGCTTTTTTTTTCAGGTTCCAACATGTCCGACTTGCCATTTAAGTTGGTTAACATGACGCAAGATGATCTATTCGCTGAAATAGAGAATATTTATTTAGAAATAGAACAAAATCATGCAGTCGCTGAAGAAATTCCTTCTGATAGCGAATCATTAACCAGTAACAAGGGCGAAGAAGAAAGCGACACGGAAGCAACCATCGGAAATAATGTGCTAATATATTCAAGTAGTGACTCTGAAGATGATTTGCCTTTGATAACAATTGCTAGAAAAATTCAAACAGCTGCATTTGCCACACCTGCTGGCAGAAAACCTCCAATTTGGTCTAATGTGGAAACTCCTGCTTCACCTCCAGATTTTGCTGCTCAGTCTGGTTTAGCTGATTGCGTGACGAATATGATAGATCCAACTCCGTGCAAACTGTTTCAGCTGTTTTTTTCTGAGAATTTCATAAAAGATATGGTTTTTGAAACAAATTTGTATGCTCAACAAAAGTTTAGCAAGCATAAACCAACCGATGTTCGCGAAATAAAAACATTTTTGGGGTTGAATTTACTTATGGGCATAAAGCGCCTTCCGAGTTATAGGGACCATTGGTCCAGTGCGCCAGATCTTCATGACTCTTATGTAAGTAATCTAATGTCAGTGAAGCGTTTTAGTTGGCTGCTTGGTAACTTTCACTTGAACGACAATTCACTGATGGCAAAAAAAGGGGAAGCAAATTACGACAAACTATATAAAGTAAGGCCATTGTTGATTTCTATGGCAGAGGCTTTTGGCAAATGCATGCTGCCAAGTCGTGAAGTTGCCATAGATGAATCTATGATAAAATTTAAAGGGAGAAGCTCCCTCAAACAATATATGCCAAAGAAGCCCACTAAAAGAGGGTATAAAGTGTGGGTACTGGCAGATAAAAACGGATATTGTCTAAAATTTGATATTTATACAGGAAAGCCAAGTGGTAATGCCGAGAAGAACTTAGGGTCAAGAGTTGCCAAACAGCTATGTGAAGGGCTAGAAAATAAAAACCACCTTGTCTACTTTGACAATTTTTTTAACGGGGTAGAACTTATGGAAGATCTAAAGAATATGAATATACATGCCTGCGGCACTGTTAATTCTTCTAGGCGACATATACCGAATTTTAAAGCTGATAAGAACATGAAAAGAGGTGAAATGGAGTGGTTTACGAGCAATAGTGATTTATCGGTCATTAAATGGAAGGATAAGCGTTCCGTTTTTCTTTTGTCCAACTTCCACGGTCCACGTGATATGCTTGAAGTGAACCGGAAAGAAAAGGATGGATCAATTACCAAAGTACCCTGTCCAAAGGCACTTGCTGACTACAATGCAAATATGAATTTTGTTGACAAGTTCGACCAAAATTTGTCTTACTACAAAATAGATCGAAAAAGTCATAAATGGTGGCATCGAATTTTCTTTTTTTTTCTGGACGCTGCAGTTGTTAATGCTTTTGTATTATATAAGGGACTGCAGCTTCCACCTCTTTCTATGAAAGTTTTCCGACGAAGTATAATAGAAGGACTTGTAGCAGAAGCTCTAGTGGCTAGAAAAAGATCTGCTTCAAGTTTTGAAAAAAATAAAGAAAAATAAACCATATGTTTCCGAAGAAGTCCGATTTGAAGGTTCGACACATCAACCTGAACGTGGTACTCGACGTCGATGTGCTAACTGTAGCACCAAAAAGAACCAAGTCAGAACGGAATGGGTTTGCAGCGTTTGCAACGTGCCTCTCTGTTTAACTAAAAATAAAACATGTTTTCAAGACTTTCATAGAAATAAATAAGAACGTGGCAGTGGTACATATATAGCACCAGTTGTTTTTTCACATTTATGTACAAAATAATAAGTAAAAATAAAAAATAAACAAAGTTACTAGTATTATTTATGTTCTTAAGTTATAGTTTACAGAAAAATAAACATAATAAAAAAAAAAAAATCTGTGCCCAAATAAAGAATAAAAATTTTAAATTTGTTGCCCCTGAAAGAGTTAATAGATATTAAAATTATTGTTATTTTTTAAATAATTCAGTAACAATGGAAGAGGAAGCTCTCAATATTGCTCTAGCAAAAATTGCGCAGTTACAAGCGCAAATTGATAATCTCGCTGCTTATGCAGGACCTCCTGCTGCACCCCCGGTGGTAAATATTAATGATAATGATTTAAATGATACTAACGGTGCGGGCGCGCAATCATTTCGTTTGGACCATTATAGGGTTCCAAAATTGCCCCCTTTTTCGAAAATCGACCCTGTTTTGTGGTTTATACAAGCCGAGGTGTCTATGAGGAATTCTCGTGTCACGTCTGAAGCTACGAAAGCTGACACAGTTCTCGCAGCATTAGACGTAGAGGTTTTAGGATGCGTTAGGGATATTATTTCGGCTAACCCCCGCCTGTAAATATTTACGAGCAAATTAAAGCGCGTGTTATTGCGACTTATGCTGAATCTGATGAGATAAAATTGCGTAAATTATTAAAAGGGCAGGTAGGGATCGATGGCAAACCATCTTTACTATTAAGCCGTCTTCGTGGGCTCAATAACGGGTCAGTTGATGACAATATTATAAAATCAATTTTTCTGGATCAACTTCCCCGCGAGCATCGCGCGATTCTCGTGTCTGCAGGTGTGTCAGACCTCAATCGACTAGCTGAGGCAGCTGACCGTATCGCAGAATGTGCTCCCAATGCTGAATCCTGCATTTCCTCCGCCTCTAAACCCATGTCTTCGGGCCTTGTAGACTCGGAAATAAAGCAACTGATTGACAGTGTTGCTAATTTAAATAAAAGGCTAAACAATATCGAGAGAGACCTAAAGAGAACTCGTGCTCGTTCATCTTCGAATTCTCGAAATGATTCCGGCTCGAAAAATGACTCACCTTCTCTCTGTTTTGCACACAAAAAATACCCACAGAATCCTACATCTTGTCGGAAGTGGTGTTCAAAATTTAATGAGTTCTCGCAACCAAAAAACTAAATAAACCTTCCCGCTTGGAGATGGTCGGTGAAGGTATGTTAATTTCTAATCGTTTCCATGTTCGAGGCCGTATTAGTGGTCAATTATTTTTAATTGACACGGGCGCGGATATTTCCCTTCTTCCTGCTAATCTTAAAATTAAAGAAAGTCCTTCAGGAATAAAACTTTTTGCTGCAAATGACACTCGCATTAATACTTTTGGAGAATCTACTCGAAAACTTGATTTTGGTCTTAGACGTCCTATTCGCTGGAATTTCGTTATTGCTGCGGTTCCATACCCAATCATTGGTGCGGATTTACTCTTGCATTATGGCTTAACGGTGGATGTGAAGAAAAAGTGTATTATTGACACAATTACTTCAGTAAATTCCAAGGCGATTGACAGACCGGCTGTTTACCAGTCAATTAATACACTTATTCCCGACTCAAAATTTTCTGACATTCTTGGTCAATTTTCTCAGTTAACTGGTGCTACTCCCTTGAGCCCTCCTGTTGACAGTAAGGTGTTTCATCACATAATTACTTCTGGCCTTCCAGTTTCTGAGCGTGCTCGTCGTCTTCCCCCTGCAAAACTTAAGGCGGCTAAAGCGGAATTTCAAACTTTAGTCGAGGCAGGTATTTGCCGCCCTTCTTCCAGTCCTTGGCCGTGTCCTATACATTTAGTGCCCAAGAAAGATGGTTCTTGGCGGGTTTGTGGAGACTATCGACGCTTAAATGCAATCACCCTTCCGGATAAATACCCTACGCCCCACCTGCATGATTGCACAGTCAATCTGCATGGAAAGGCTGTCTTTTCGTCCTTGGATCTGCATAAAGCCTATATTCAGATTCCTATGGCCCCGGAAGATGTAGAAAAAACAGCATTAATTACACCTTTTGGGTTATTTGAATTTCTATACATGACGTTTGGTCTCAGAAATGCAAGCCAATCATTTCAACGCTATATTAATCGCGCCCTAGGTGATTAGGACTTTGTTTTTATCTATATTGATGACATTTTGGTCGCATCTTCTTCAATGGAACAACATGCCGAGCATTTAAAAATAGTTTTCGAAAAGCTTCAAAAATTTCACCTTCGCCTGAATGTCAGCAAATGTGTCTTTGGAGTACCAGAACTGACATTTTTGGGTTATATGGTCAGTGGTGATGGATTAAAACCTACTTCTGAGAGAATTGCTGCCATTGTAGAAGCCCCCAGACCTAAAACAATAGCTGACCTTCGTCGCTTTCTGGGCATGGTAAATTTTTACCGTCGCAATGTGCCTCATGCCGCGACAACTCAAGCTCTGTTGAATTCCTTTTTTGTCAATTCGCGTAAGAATGACAAACGTGAAATTTCTTGGTCTGATAAACTTATTGAAGCGTTTGATAAAACCAAACAGGATTTTTCTAACGCAGTAATGCTTGTTCATCCCCGCGCTGACGCTAATCTCCGTATTGTTTGTGACGCTTCCGATTTTGCCATGGGAGCTGTGGTAGAGCAGGAGAATCAAGGGAATTGGGAACCTTTAGCGTTTTTCTCCCACACAAGTTCGCTATAGTGCTTATGACCGCGAACTCACTGCTATTTTCGAAGCAATTAAATATTTTCGATATTTATTGGAAGGTTGTGATTTCAAAATCTTTACGGATCACAAACCTTTAATTTACGCCTTCAAGCAACGTTCTGATAAAGCTTCCCCGCGGCAGTTACGTCAGCTATCTTTCATTGGCCAGTTTACTACTCGTATTGAGCATATTGCAGGCTCTCAAAATGCGGTTGCTGATACCTTGTCCCGGATTGAACCTTTACAGCTGATTTTAATGTTAAAGAACTCGGTGCACTTCAAGAGAGTGATGACGAATTAAAGTCAATTTGTATTGCGTCAGACCATCCATTGAAGCTAAAAAAGCTCCAATGGGGTCCTGATCTTGTTGCCGTATTTTGTGAATTATCAGGTGAGACTATTCGTCCCTTTATCCCTCTAAGTTTACGCAAGCAAGTGTTTCATCAAATTCATGACCCAGCGCACCCTAGTAGTCGAATTACTGATCGCATGGTTCGTCAACGTTATGTATGGCCAAATATGCATCGCGATATAGCGACATGGTGCTAAAATTGTTTGGAGTGCCAGCAATCTAAAATTAGCCGTCATGTTAAACTTGTTCCTGAACATTTCTCTGCTCCTGATGGGCGATTTGACCAGGTTCATATTGACATAGTAGGTCCACTACCATTATCTGAAGGTTATTCTTATGTCCTCACGATGATTGACAGATTCTCTCGCTGACCGGAAGCTATTCCTATCAAAGACACCTCTGCTCAGACTATTGCCAGAACATTTTTCGATACGTGGATTTCGCGATATGGTTGCCCACCCAACCCAAGCTAGCAAGCTAGCTTGGGTATGTTACAAGTTACATACCCAAGTAAGCAATATGTAACACCCAAATTGCTTACTTCAGACCAAGGAGCCCAATTTGAATCTCGCATTTTCTCTGCGTTACTCTCTTTGATCGGTTGCCAGCGCATTCGTACCACCCTAAATCAAACGGGATGATTGAGCGTTTCCACCGGGTACTTAAAGCTGCTATTATGTGCTATTCTAACTCTAACCAATAGACTCTTTCGCTATCTACGATCATGTTTCGTTCATGAGTTCGTTCTCACGTTAGAGCAGATAATGAAGCTTCCCCGGCCGAATTTTTATTTGGTACAACTCTGCGTCTGCCTGGAGAATTCTTTCGTCCAGATGACTTTACTCCAGACCCAAATATTTTTATTGAGGAATTCAGAGTTTTTATGCGAGAAATCCGACCTATTCCGGTTGCGCACAATTGTAAGAAAATTTTTTTTTATTTCAAAGACTTATATAACTGTACGCATGTATTTTTGAGAAATATGGCTAAGAAGTCTCTCGAAAGGCCCTATACTGGACCATATAAAGTTTTAAAACGCGTCTCAGATCGCATCTTTGATATTGACATAAATGGAAAAACCAAGCGCGTTTCTGTTGATCTATTAAAACCAGCGTTCTTTATGGCTGATGATCTCAGTGGCTCAGTGGTACCTTTCGAAAGCTCTTCTCCGAATCAAGATGGTATTGTTAATCCACCTGTGCTCAGAACCTATTCTCGCAAAGTCACTTTCGCGCCCACAGTTAAATAATTGTTTTAAGACATTTTAATTTTAAGAAATTTTATTTATAATTTTAATATGTACCTATCTTAATTTTAAGTACCTAGTTTTAACACGTTTTTGGAATTACTATGTATCGCATAAACCTCTGTTACAGATTGTTAATATTTAATTTCAACGTTTTATGTCGTTGTCACTGGAGAGGGAGTGTGTAGGGATCCGCTCTGTAAAACATCGCTATCCTTGTTTAATTATGTTTTCTGTATGTTTACTGTGGACATTACTTCAATTCCAATTTCTAATTTTTAAATTAGTTTTGACATTTTAAGTGTTGTTTCTAAAGTTGGTTATTTATTAAATAACTTTAACATATGTTTATAATACCGGCCCTTAGAATTATATATATAATTATGTACATATCGTGCATCCGGAAGAAGAAGGTGACATCTCAAAATTTGGCCAAATTGAGTTGTTTACAGAAAACGATTTAAAATAATTGTATTATTTCATGGGAAAAAGAGTTACACGTGAGCTATACTCACTGACCGAGAGATGGCGTGTTGTCTCTTTACCGAATTCGGCATTTGCACGCAGAACGTATTGAGAAGATGGTGATATCTCAGTTTAACTGGGCCTTTCGAGGAGAGTGCATCGCGAATTTTCTGAATAAAGGTGATATTTCGAGTTGTCTCATGACCAAAGATATTTGTTGTTTACAAAAAGTGATACATTTAGATATATAACTCTCTGTATGCTTAGGTAAGTAATATTTCATGGATTTATTTATATTCAATAAGGTGACAAGCCGAAATATTACTTTAATTTTTAGAAAATGTTCATGCAATAAAGTGATATATCTAATTATAACCCTTTTCTACAAACTATTATGAATGATGTTGAGTGTTTTTATGTTTTGTAACTTACTTTTTAATAAATTTTAAACAGATATGTAAGACATTTAGAAATATTACTGTTTTCTTTACAAGCTGGTCACAGATGAACAAACTACGTTAACTTTTATAAAAGGTAAAAAACACGAAATCTACAGCATCACAAATACATTTAATAAAATAACGAGGTTACATGTTTCGCTCGACTAGAGCATCATCAGACCTAAACAATAATTAAAATTATGTAACCCGAAAACAGGAGAATTCAACTAAAACTTACCATAACATACACAAAACACCTAATATTTAAGTAAACAAAGATTACAATAAAGTGGCACTATCTATGTACAAAGAACTCAACTAAACAATCAAATCCTTTATACATTTCAGAAATCTAACCATCATTTAAGAGTCTAGAACTACTTGAGGTTATTAAAAACTAGGTGGCCATCAAAATCAAACCTTTCATTAACACAGGCCAGATCTGGGCTTTTAAAAGCTTTACTAATCTCCATTGTCTCCAACAAGTCTAGTTTTTTACTTTTGTTGCATTGATGCAGTATTTTTATATTTTGGAGTCGAGAAGGTGATTAGCAAAAGCTGATCTGGTCACTGTGATTTCGGTATTTTTAAATTTATTGTATTGGGCCTTGTGTTCACTAATCCTAGTAGAAATCTTCCTACCAGACTGGCCGACGTACACTGCAGGGCACTCTTTACACCTAATCTCATAAACTCCTGGAGAAGATAGTGGGGGTAGTTTATCTTTAGTTTTAATTAGATGTCTATTTAAGGTATTACTAGTTTTAAAAGCTGCGGTTATGCCAAAGGGAGAAAAAAAGCGGGATAATTGTGACGAAATTGGTCCAAAATAAGTAAACGACCTAAAAGTTTTAATATTGTTTGTTTGTTGTCTGATAAAATTAAATGATAATTTATACTTGTTCACATATTGAAAATACATTTTATATATAGGTTTAAGAGGGAAAAAGTTACTGACTGCTAGTTGTTTAATGGTAAGGAATTCTTTTTTAAAAGCTTCACGAGAAAGTGGGATGTTAAAAAGTCTGTAAAATAAAGAATGAAAAGCAGCAAATTTATGTGAGGACGGTGATGTTGAATTATATTGTATAATATTATCTGTTGTTGCTTGTTTACGAAATATTTCAAAGGATATCTTATTTCTTTCCCTCTTAAGTAATAAATCTAAGAATGGTAAGGTGTTGTTCTGTTCCCGTTCGATTGTGAACTCAATTTTAGAGTGAAGAGAGTTGACATAATTATGGAAATTTGTAAGCTCTACCTCACTTCCATTCCAAATCAAACATATATCATCCACATACCGTTTATAAAAGACGATGTTATTTTTAAAATTACTGCTCATTATTTTTGTTTCTAAGTTGCTAAGAAATACTTCACTAAGAAATGGCGATAAAGAATAGCCCATTGCTAGACCTTCTTTTTGTTTGAAAAAACGGCTGTTAAATTGGAAAAAATTTTGATCTAACACAGTAGAAAGAAGCAAAAGTAGATTTTCCACCAAAAGTGAATCAAGTTTCCCCCTGAGAAGATCTTTGACTAAGACCAGACAATCAGCGGGTGGAATGCTTGGAAATAAGTTTTTCACGTCTAGCGATATAAGCTGGGCTGTATCTGGAACGTGAACATTCTGAATGCTTTTGGCAAAATTCACTGAATTTGTTACAGAATATGGTGCTTTGAAGTTTGAGACATTTCTAAGAACGTTGTTAAGCCAAGATGATAACTGGTAACAAGGGGAGTCAACAAAGGAAACCACAGGTCTAATTGGCATGCTAGTTTTATGGACTTTTGGCAACCCATATAATAGAGGTGTTTTAGGGTTCATGGGATATAGTTTTTGTTTTGTAGAATTAAAATATTCTAAGGTTACCAAGGTCATGTCTAAGACTTTTTTTAATTTATTAAAGAATGGACCTGTCGGATCTCTGTCGACCTTTTCAAAGTCTTCTGTGTTTAGAAAATCCATTACTTTATTTATGTAATCAATAATAATCAATTAATATAAAAATACTGCATCAATGCAACAAAAGTAAAAAACTAGACTTGTTGGAGACAATGGAGATTAGTAAAGCTTTTAAAAGCCCAGATCTGGCCTGTGTTAATGAAAGGTTTGATTTTGATGGCCACCTAGTTTTTAATAACCTCAAGTAGTTCTAGACTTATTTTGGACCAATTTCGTCACAATTATCCCGCTTTTTTTTCTCCCTTTGGCATAACCGCAGCTTTTAAAACTAATAATACCTTAAATAGACATCTAATTAAAACTAAAGATAAACTACCCCCACTATCTTCTCCAGGAGTTTATGAGATTAGGTGTAAAGAGTGCCCTGCAGTGTACGTCGGCCAGTCTGGTAGGAAGATTTCTACTAGGATTAGTGAACACAAGGCCCAATACAATAAATTTAAAAATACCGAAATCACAGTGACCAGATCAGCTTTTGCTAATCACCTTCTCGACTCCAGACATGATTTTCCTGACAGCCAAAATATAAAAATACTGCATCAATGCAACAAAAGTAAAAAACTAGACTTGTTGGAGACAATGGAGATTAGTAAAGCTTTTAAAAGCCCAGATCTGGCCTGTGTTAATGAAAGGTTTGATTTTGATGGCCACCTAGTTTTTAATAACCTCAAGTAGTTCTAGACTCTTAAATGATGGTTAGATTTCTGAAATGTATAAAGGATTTGATTGTTTAGTTGAGTTCTTTGTACATAGATAGTGCCACTTTATTGTAATCTTTGTTTACTTAAATATTAGGTGTTTTGTGTATGTTATGGTAAGTTTTAGTTGAATTCTCCTGTTTTCGGGTTACATAATTTTAATTATTGTTTAGGTCTGATGATGCTCTAGTCGAGCGAAACATGTAACCTCGTTATTTTATTAAATGTATTTGTGATGCTGTAGATTTCGTGTTTTTTACCTTTTATAAAAGTGTATGACCAGCATCTTTGGGATAATGGATGAGTTTTTCGAGTTAAACTACGTTAAGTTTTTTTCTGTTTTGTAACTTTCTTTCCGATAATTTCTAAATAATTTTGTGTAACACTAAAATTTATTACAAGCTTTTTGCAGCCAAAAAGATTTAGGGTAATTTTGTTTTTAGATAGACAAGACATACATAATGTCTTATAAAAAAAGGACGATGAAAATTATGGAAAAAGTGGTGGGTAATACCAGTGATATACCTCCAAATAATTCAAATTTTGCTGACATTCAGGAGGCTGTGTTTGCACGTAATAAAATATTTTTTTATTTAAACAAACGAAAGACTTTTAAATAAATAATAATTGCCCTTCCATATTTTAGATAATGAATCTCATGTGATTCAAGAAGTTGCTAGTGTCTTTCCGAATAACACTACTTATGTCACCCATGAGACAGACACTAATATACCTTCAAATATTCAGGCATCCGAAACTTTAGTAAAAAAAAGTATTGTTCTTGATATTCAAGAGACAGAGGTTGCAAGTATGTAATAATTTTCTTGCTTAATTCATTTTCAGCTAAATTTCAAATAAAAAGATCTAGATTTGGTTTTTCTCACGGTTATCTTGTTATTCTTTTAGGCAAAGATTCTGATAAGTTTCAAGAGGTTTCTAATGGCTTTCCTCATAGCATAGATGTTGTCCATGAGCTGGATACTCATACACAACCAAATAGTCCGATAGTTGAAGCTCCCATCAAGACAAGTAATATTGCTGATTTCCAGGAGACATTGGTTGCTGGTAATAATTTTAAAAAAATTGCCAATCAATATTTCGCTAAATAACTGAAACAAAAAACTTGAATTGTTTTGGTTTTCCAATAATTTATTATTTTAGGCAACGATTCTTCCATTCAAGAGGTTGCTAATGTCACTCACAAACAAAGAAATTCTTACATTATTGAAACTTCCATTGAGACAAGCATTGTTGATCTTCAAGAGCCAATGGTTGCGGGTAATAAAATAATGGGATTCTTTATCTAAATTTGTATTCAGCTTAATTAAAAATAAAAATAAAAAAATTAATAACAAATTTATGTTGCAGTGGAGTTATGGGTTAGGGTGAAAAGAAAAAGGTTAAAGTCTCCCTCCACTATTTATTTAAATTCTTAAGCACAGATTAAGAAGTGCCCAACATGTTTCAAATGTAGATACATTCATCTTCAGGGGCAAGCAAAGGAACGAGTTTACAATCACGCACGACTGCTCACATGTAGGAGCCAAGGGCTTAAGAAACTTGTGTAAAGAAATTCATCATGGATATACTTCAGCAGGTTATTAGAAATTTAGTAGGGAGACATTTTTTTTTATTGAAACATTGTGAAGTGGAAGTTAAAGTTACAGTTTAAAAGTTCTGGACGTTACATGTAAATGTAATTGAGGTCTTCTCTTACATGTAACGTCCAAAACTTTTAAACTGTCTTAACTTTAACTTTTACTTCACATGTTTTAACAAAAAAAAAATCCTCCCTACTAAATTTCTAATAACCTGCTGAAGTATATCCATGATGAATTTCTTTACACAAGTTTCTTAAGCCCTTGGCTGCTACATGTGAGCAGTCGTGCGTGACTGTAAACTCTTTCCTTTGCTGGCCCCTGAAGATGAATGAATCTACATTTGAAACATGTTGCGCACTTCTTAATCTGTGATTAGGAATTTAAATAAATAGTGGAGGGAGACTTCAAGTTTTTTTTTTTACCCTAACTAATTTATGTTTTTAACTATCTGATCATATTTTTTAGGAAACTATTCCTCTGAATTTCAAGAATTTGATAGAGGCATCTCGAATAACCATGTCACTAGTGTCGCTGGTGAATCCAGTACTGAAATATTACAAAATACCATACCACAGAATGGAAGTCGTAAGCGTTCAACATCATCATCGAGTAACTCATCATCCTCGTCTAGTACATCGTCGTCATCCAGTTCTTCGTCCAAGTCAGATCCTTTTGGAAGCGATGACAGCGTAGGTGATCCTACATACCAATTAGAAGGCGAGTCAGATATTGAAAATGAAGTATCTGTTGAGCAAACAGCAAACAGGAAAAGAAAAGTGAAAAATCCTACTTTAGTTGAAAAAACCGCTAAAAAAAGAAAATTTAATCCTGAACTATGGCAAAAGAAAGTAAGCAAAAAATTAAGAAATGCAGGTGAAAGCTACAGTTATTCAAGTATTATAAGAAGAGAAGATGGTACCAAAGAAAAAATAGAAAAAGAACGCCCAGCTAGATCACTTAAGCCCCCATGTGATAATAAATGTAGATTAAAATGTTTCGAGAAAATACCTGAGAATAGTAGGCTGAAAATATTTGAAGATTATTGGAAGTTGCAGACTGTTGAACAGAAAAGAGAGTTTATTTCTTCAAATCTGCAAACCATTAAGCCAAAATATAAATACAGTAATGTAGAAAACCCACGGAAACCAAATAATGCATATTATTTTATTGTAGATAACATACATATGAGGGTGTGTAAACGTTTTTTCATCTCAACACTAGACATTAATAATAAAGTGATTGAAACTGTGATCAAGAAACGAAAACACTGTGACAGTTCGATTGTATTGGAAATCGACAGACGAGAGAAGCATGAAAATCATTATAAAGTTGATGAGAATATTAAGAACGATATAAGAGATCACATACGGTCCATACCATGTATTGAGAGCCACTATTGTCGTTCTCATACAAAAAGGGAGTATATAGAGGGAAGTCGAACAATGGCAGATCTTCATCGCGACTACCAGAAAATATGTGAAGAGCAAAAGAAACCAGCTGCAAACTACTTAATGTACTGCAAGATCTTTAATCAGGAGTTTAATATTGCATTCCATTTACCTAAAAAGGATCAGTGCGAATTGTGTTTGCAATACAGCAATGGTAGTGAAGAAGAGAAACAAGCTATGCAAGAAACATATGAAACACACATAAGAGAGAAGGATTTGAGTAGAATCGAGAAAGACGCAGATAAGAATAATGCAGATCCATTCACAAAAGTTATGGTGTATGATATGCAAGCAATACTACCATGTCCTGTTGGAGAAGCATCCTCCTTCTATTATGTTTCCAAACTAAATGTGTTCAATTTCACTTTGTACGACCTAAAGAGTAATGAAGGAACCTGCTATCTATGGCATGAAGCAGAAGCCCGTAGGGGAGCGAACGAAATCGGTAGTTGCATTTTTGATTTCTTTCAAAAAATGTGTGAGACTACTGACACCGGAGATGGATTGAAAATAATCCTCTACTCAGATAATTGCGCTGGCCAAAACAAAAATCAGTTTGTCCTGGCTAGTTACCTGTTTGCAATAAAATCATTTAATATAAAAACCATTACATATAAGTTTTTGATAACCGGACACTCTCAAAATGAAGGGGATAGTGTTCATGCGACTATAGACAGAGAAATTAAAAGATATAAGAAATCCAATTCAATTTATGTTCCCGACCAGTATGCATGTCTCATACGCACAGCTAAAAAAACTGGCACCCCATACAATGTACACGAAATATGCCATCAAGATGTTAAAGATTTCAAAGCTTTGGCGTCCGACCTGCAAATCAATTTCCCAAAAAATTTTCGATTTTCTGATGTTAAAGTTTTTGAATTAGATAAGAATAATTTGGAAACTTTGTCCTACAAGACGTCATACGATAAAGAATTTAGACAAGTTCAAATTAATATTAAAAATCGTAGAAGCCAAGAACCAAAGCAAGTTATTAATCTTCAGCCAGCTTACAAAACAAAAGTTATATATCTCAGATACTAAAAAGAATGGCCTGATAGATCTAATAAAAAAAAAGAAGTGTGTGCCGATGTATTATTTGAGTTTTTTTGAGCGTTTGTAAATGTTTCTAGTTTATTCTGCATTTAAATTATTTTTTTAGTTTGCTTATTCTAGCAGTGGATTCTTGTCTTTCTTTTTATACGTAGTTTAAAAAAAACTTGTGATAAGTGTTTATAACAAAGATAATTTTAAGCCATTATCCAGGTTTTAATTTGGTTACCTACTTAAGAAAATGTTTTTTGTTCCTTTTATTATTATTGGTAATATAGGTATTTACTTACTATAAATGCTAGGTTTTTGGTTTATTAATTTTGGGAAATACTCAGTAGTTTCTTGTTTTTTGTTGTACTAAATCTAATAGATGCTAGTTGTTTATCTGATAAAGATAGTTTAATTTGCAATGCTGTTGTTTCTAAGATTAAATATTCTTGTGAAATATTCAATTTTTTCTTTTTGTTTTAATACTTGAAGTAATTAATGATTTGATACAGACATCTTTTTTAATTTGGTTGAAATTTTGAGCATTGCCTACCAAAAAACCCCTTATTTGCCATAAGAAATAAAGAAGTAGCTTTGCCTGTTTTATATTCAAAAAGGTTACTTCTGTCAAATTCTCCCTAATCTTGAGCAGTACCAAAAAATTAATATTACCATTCAATAGAGGCAAAAAATCAGTAACACAAGTTAAACAAATTATCATCCTATCAAGACCTAAAAAATAATAACAAAAATATCAAAAAAGTCAACATCTTTAAACGCCTTTCCTGAAAAATGAGTAATTTTGAGATGTCACCTTCTTCTTCCGGGTGCACGATATGTTATAAAATATAAAAATGTAGGTATACTTATATATATTTTCTTTGTAGACTACATCATTTTCCAATGCATTTTCATTAGAATCAGATTCTGAAAGAATCCAATGGACAAGAAAGGATGTGATTAGGTTAATAAGTATTTATAAGAACCATACAAAACTATTTAAGTCACAAACATTGAGAAATGAGAAAGTGTGGAAACTAGTTGCAGAAAAAATGGGCAAATATACAGGGGAGCAGTGTAAGAATACATTCAAATACCTCAAATCAAAATATGTAAAGAAAAAGGATAATATGTCAAATAAGGCAACTGGACCAAAAAAAGTAACATTTGAGTATTTTGATCAATTCGAAGACATGTTTGGCAGTGCACCCAATATTCAGCTAGTAGCAGTTGCATCTACAAGTGTGGCAATTCCTCCCATATCGGCAGATTACCAAGCAATTCCTTCTACATCCACGGATGATAATATGACCGAGAATATCACTGAAAGTGCAAATAGCAATAATGAAATTATTGCTATGTTGATGGTGTTGTAAATAATGTTACAGTAACCAAAACACTAAAAACAAAAAAAAATGTGCAATTTAAGCAAATAGAGCAAATGACTCAAGAAATTAAAAAAACTAAGGGAAGATCTAAATAAACGCGAAGAAAATAAACAGAGGCGGCATGAGGAAAACCTGAAACAAAAAGAAGAAGCCATAGAAGCTTTTAAGGAATACATTAATTTTTTAAAGCTCAATAAGTGATTTTTTTTTTCAGTCCCTGTATAACTATTATTTTTTGTTAAAGTTATTTTTAGAATAAGGGATATTAATCATTGATTTGTGCAATAATTATAATAATATTCTAGTCTAAAGAAATAGATTTAAGTTTTCTAAAAAATGTACCTACTCATAATTCTGAGTTTCACATAATTCTAATTAATTTTCAAGAATGTTGGGTATGTAAATGAAAATCAAAACCTTTGTTAGTTAAATTTGTAATATACAATATTACAATACAAAAATTAAAATGCAGCTAAGAGTAAAGTTGTTATTATGTTCTTTAAGCTTTGATTAGATAGAATTAGATCATTAGTTTAAATATTTTTACAAATCTTCGTGATATAAATAATTACATAACATATTTTTTTATTCAATAAAACCTTAAAAAATAACATTTTTATCTTATTTAACAAAATAAGGACCTACATTTAAATATGAAACCTAGGCACCTAATACAGATGTTTTATACAATGTCTTAAATAATGTATGTCATTATTGCTATCTTGGAAACTATTATTATAGTTGTTAAATATTGATTATAGTTGTTAAAAACAAAATTTAGTTAATTAGTCAGTAAATTACTGGCAATTTGATTTCTTAATTCCAGTCCTTTCCTATATGATGTTTCAGCGTATTGATTGCATTAACCTATATGTTTTTAATATGTTTAACTGCTAATAGTTGACCTCGAGTTGAAACTCAACCTGTTGTCCACGAGACATTATTATACTGGCCCTAATATAAAGAATTTTCTACTTACCGATAACTATCGGGTGTACTCATAATCCAAATTGAAGCTAAAATTTGCTTTTGAGGCGATATTCTTTCTGGACCATATGAAAAGTTTTTCAATTTATTCTCCAGCTTGTTCTGAAGCCAACTGAATGCTTCTCTGGTTATGCGGAAGTTTTCCTGGAACTCTTGGTCTGTAAAAGTGGGACAGTCACAGATATCTGTGAAAAATTATCTGTACGTTCTATGAACCTTTTCTCACAACTTTTATTGATGTTAGAGATAAAAGCAGCAGTCTGGGAAATTGCACAGGCAACATCTTCATCAGTTGATGAATCACTACTATCTGCTTCAAGAATGTTTTGAAAAAAATTTATAGCATTAGGATTTATTTTAGTCGACAATCACACACGACTCTTGCACAAGAAAAATATACACACATTTAAAAAAATAAACAAACAATTATAAGATTGCACTGCGCATGACCATATCATTCATAGAGGTGAAACAAAAATTGTCGGGGCGAAATTTATGCGGGCGTGACATGTAAAATTTAACCGGGTGAACTTTTAACCCATGGGTAGCGACTGTGAACGCGCCCCAGATGACGCAACCGCGGGGTTTTCGGTGTCATGGCGGCAAATCCTACGTTCGGGCGGATTCGACTTTTTCAATTCGAGAATTAGCGGCTTAAAATGGGTGGAAATGATCAGGAATTGGTATTGACGATATTAGGAAACTTTAAATTTTCCGAATATGTGCATATCTTTTATCGAATGGTTTTTATTGCGGCGGGAAAATTCGCCGCGCATCTGACGTCTCATCTTATTTACATTTTTTACCGGCCGGCGAGCTCATTTGCGTTCCGAGTTAGAGTAGGAAAAGCGGTTTTAGAGAAGGATGAAGGATGTCTGGCCACAAATTATAAACGCGTCGTGTTCGTCTCGTGACGTCATGAGTGATTATTTTATTAATGAATTATTAGTATTATGGGGACAATTTTGAACGGTTTTTTGGATAAATTACTAGGATAAATAAAATGAATATAAATATTAATAAATATATATTTGAAATATACAGAGGGTATTGATATTACGGAACATTTTTAAGGATAATAATAGTAAAGAAATAGAATTATACGGGGGGTTTTAAGGTTGTGGGCATAAATAAGGAAAATATTATTTATAATTATAGTAATCGTATTATACAGGGTGTTTTAAGGTTTAAGAACATTTACAAGATAATATTTATAATAATAATAAAAGCAGCATAAAGGTTAGGACAATGTATAAATATCTGGAGAAAAAATAACAGTAATAATAGTTTTAATTTAGTTAGGGTTTTTTAGTGAGGGTTGCTAAATTGGTAATAAATTTATATTAATAGGTTACCAATCTAGAAAAAAAAGGCATTGATGCATTGTAAAAAAAATGTATGGTTGTCATAGTATCATTGTCAAAATGGTGTATTTTTTTACTATGTTACTGATATCACGGCTTTTATAGCTTCTATTCAAGTTGATACATTTTTTTATTCGTTTTTTTTCCTTTAAATTTTTTAAATTTTATTATAATTGTGTGCAAAGCGGTTTTTAATGCTTTAAAATGCTTTACAAAGGACGTGTATAATTGTAACATCTTAATTAGGGTAGATAATACTACTGCACTAGCCTATGTAAATAAAATGGGGGATATAAGACATAAAAAATTAAATAAAGGGGCTCAAGAAATATGGAATTATTGCGAAAGTCGAAAAATACACGTTTTCGCTTCATATATTAATACAAAAGATAATATCGTGGCAGATTTTGAGTCAAGAAACCTCCAACATGAAACTGAATTTGAACTATTTCAACAAAATATGTAAAGTATTTAATACTCCGGAAATAGATTTATTTGCTTCTAAGCTTAATACAAAATGTAAGAGATACATCTCGTGGAAACCAGATCCTGATTCAGTCTCAATAGATAGTTTTCTTATTTCATGGACAGGGCTTTATTTCTATGCCTTTCCTCTATTTAGTATAAACAATAAAACTATAAAAAAGATTACAAATGATAAAGCAATAGTAATGTTAGTGGTTCCAAAATGGCTGTTGTTATTTGTTTAATTAGATGCACAATGGGTTGAGTTATTACAACATAAATAAAAACTACTTGCGTACAAACGACATAATTTGTTAGCAACGAGAAACGAAACGACAGAAACGAGAAGCATACTCTTACCGGTGCATCATTTTATTTAAAACCGACTGGCTGGCTAGACACCTGCGGCGTCATCACACCGTCTCTATTTTAACATGAAAGAAGTGGGAGACAAACATTATATTAAGGGCCCCATAGACTTCGTTCAATTCGCGCGAATCGGGCCGTACGGGCATGCACGAACGTACCAAATAGGCAGTGTGGGGAGAGAAAAACGGCGCGGTTTAATGTTCGTGTAAAATCTGTTTCGGTTGATTTTCTGTACGTACCGACAAGAGTGTACGTTCCTCAAACACAGTGTGTGGGCTGCTCCGTCCTCCTTTCAGGCACGCAGTTCATAGTACATAGCCGCACTAAATAGATGGCAACTATTGCGATGACTTCCAAGGAATTTTTAAGTGATTTTATTAATATGTATAGGGACTTTCCATGCCTGTGGAAAATTAAATCCAAAGATTACCACAACCGTCAATTGAAAAATAAAGCATATGAAGAGTTAGTAAATAAATTAAAAGAAGTGGACGAAAATGCGTCAAGAGAAACTGTTATAAAAAAAATAGACTCTCTGCGAGGCAGTTTCCGTAGGGAGATAAAAAAGATGAAATTATCTCAAAGAAGCGGCGCGGGCGCAGAAGAGGTTTACAAACCCCATCTATGGTATTTTAATATGATGCTATTTTTAATGGACCAAGAAATGCCTCGAGATAGCATATCGAACATGGATGATAGTAGTAGCGAGAACGGCAAGGTAAGAAAATAAACCTTCAACACCTATAACGACGGATTTATATGTAGTATAAAACTGCAAAATATAATATATTATGTTTTTTGTTTTTCACGCTGCAAAATAGGCGCAATATGGATTTTATATGCATGTATTTCCTTACAAGATCTAAGTGCTGTAGAATCACAAGATACTTTCGGCAGTCGGCACGGTGATTAAACCCGAGCAAGGACTATACTTGACGTGCCGAAAAGATTCACTAATCAAGTAAATTAAAAATGCTATAAATGCATAAAAATAATCTACTATTATTTTTTTTAGACAAGCAGATTTAGCCTGAGCCTTTCCATTTTCATAATTATTATAAGTGATAAACGTACAAATCGTATTTACCTATACGCTTTGGGCTTTGGGGAATTACCGATATGCTTTGTAATTTTTATAATTTGTCAACCGTTGTCAAATTTCCATAAAAATAATAAAATAAATGTGGTAATCAAAATTAAAGAGAGACCATTTTTTTTATGTTTGAAAGTATATACATACCTGTATATGGATTATAATGTAGAAAAACCTATATAGTAGGTATATGTTATAGAAAACACTTAAATTATGTTATATGTATTTTGTAAATACATATAAATCCGGTTTTTACCTCTAATTATTAATATTATAAGGAGATAAAATCTGTTTAAATATAAACAGAAAAAATAATCTATCTATAATAAATATTAGAACATAATATATTTTAAACATACATTATAAATGGCATATTTTTTTAAATTACTTAAGTGTTTAGTAAACATTATTTTTAAATCTAAATAAATTTATTTTGCCATTGTATAGCCCCTTCATTATTAAAGTAACGCATAAAAGACTCTCGTACATCTTTTGCATTTTCCGATGCATGACGCGAAAAACTTTTTTGAAGGTCTGTTAAGGTATTTGGCCCTGGTCTTAGGCCTAACTGGGTTGTACCATTCTCAATATCATCTACATCTAGGCTACTTGCTGGCGTATAATGATCGCCTATTTTCCGTCTTAAAAAGTTGTGTAAAATACAACATGCCATTACAATCTTCTCTATGTTTTCCAATTTAACATTAATTGCTTTGTGAAAAATTTGAAAACGTGCAGCCATAATACCGAAGACATTTTCGATTATTCTTCGAGACCTGGATAATCTATAATTAAACACTCTGCGATGTGGCGTTAATTCTCGTTGAGCATAGGGTTTCATAAAATCTGGTCTCAAGGTAAAGGCGTCATCTGCAACAAACACAAAAGGTAGTTTCATTTCAGAATTTGTGGGGCTCGAAGGCGGTGGAATTTTCAAGGTGTTTTCAATTAGCTTTTGATAAAAAACTGTGTTCTCAATAACTCCGCCATCAGAAAGTCTTCCATTGGTGCCAAAATCAACAAAAATAAACTCGTAATTCGCATTAGCAATTGCTAACAGCACCAGGCTATGAAAACCCTTATAATTATAAAAATACGATCCGCTGTCTTGTGGTGCCGTGATCTGCACATGCTTTCCATCGACAGCTCCTAAGCAGTTCTGAAAATTTCATCTAGTCTCAAATTGCCTTGCTATTGATGTCCATTCTCTTTCATTTGACGGAAACTGAAATAAAAAAAAATTGGTATCATATTTTCATCATATAATAAAATGTTTGTAATATTTAAAAAAAATATATTCAGTGTTTATTTATTTATTTATTTATTATTACAGGATCATGGTAGCGATGAGTCCCCACTTCTATCGCCTGTATCATTAGAGACACAAGCCACCGATGATTCGCTTGATGAAAGCAGAGATAGTTCATCTAAAACATATACCCCTAATACAAGGACTTTTAAAAAACCTAAACAAATAAATCTTTGCGATAGCGTTTTGCTTCGAGTGCAGCAGGAGTTGGACTCAAAGAAAGAAAAAGATGAATACGATATTGTTGAGAAAAATGTCGCAAACAAGCTTAGAGGCTTGTCTAAAGAAGTTAGCCTAGTAGCAGAAAAATTAATTACCGACATTCTGTTTGAGGCACAACTTGGTAATATAAATCGCAATACTCGTCTAAATTTGAATAATGCATCTTCTGTAGATCCATCAACATCTACAAACGTTCCTACGAGTAACTATTTCGAAATGTTGCCAGTTACGTCATTCAATTCTCAACAACAATCACAGCTACAAAATACTAGCGCCAGCACGTATTATAGTCAGTTCAACGAATTCTAATGTGTTTTTATTATACCTATTATGTTTGATAAAAAATTTTATATTTTATTTTAATGAAGAATTATCCGGAATAATTTGTCCCAGTGATTGAGGCGAAATTATAACTGAGAACTTTAGATCTTCATAACTTCTACCAGTAGCGATAAATCGCAAAGTAGCTGTAAGCCTTTCGTGAGGACTTATTGCTTCCCTTAAATGTGTATTTTGTTTGGCTATTAAAGGCGTTACAAGTTGCAACAGTTCCAAATAGGTTGCCTCGTCCATACGCAAATAGTTATGCCAATCTCCAGGTTCTAATAATAACTCGTTTAATAGATTGATATGAGAATAGGTCTTCCTTTTTAAAAGCCAATTCTTGCACCACTTTGTACGATTTTTCTTTTTTTTTTTACTGCCAGTACTGCCGCCACTGCTAGGACACACTTTCAAGATATCATTATTCGCGCGTTTTAATTCCACTGACTGAACCGTGCTAATTGTTCGTAGTGTGTGTGAGCTTTAAACTGTTCCACCCTAGTTTGCGCGATTTTGTACGTACGGGCCGATTCGCGCGAATTGAACGAAGTCTATGGGGCCCTTTAGCTTTGTTTTGGTTCCGATTTTGGGATTATTCTAGAACTGCGCGGAACTCGTTGCGCCGTAAAGTAAAATCTGGAATCGCTCCCGTTTCAATTCTGCATGGTATGGAACCCGAATGCTTGACGCACTGGCAGTAAACAGCTGATTCTGATTGTTTATTTACTAAACACAACTTTTTGAAATTTTGAATATTGCTAATTGCTTTGGTTTTGGACCTTTATATTTATTTTAAACATTAGGACTGGAATAAAAATAAATGTAACTGCATTAATAGTAGGTAATTAATTTTTTAAAGATTTTTTTTACACAATGTATTTTGGCTTATTAGGAGGAGCTTTTAACATCTAGCGATACATCAGCTTCTTCTGACGATTTAGAGGGTGTTTTGGAAGTTGTTATACCAGAAGTGTTGCAACATAGGCAGAAAAATGAAAACTATGCCGAGAGCATAATGCCCATGTATACAGAACAAGAATTCTTAGAGCATTTTAAAGTTCCGAGACTTGTGGTCATAGAGCTAGCTAGAGACTTCCAGGAGTCTGAATATTATCCTAAAAAAGACACCGGATTTTTAAGAATTGGTGCTGAAAAGTCAATATGTATTTTTATTTGGTACGCAAGTCATGAAGCTGCCTCATTTAGAGATGTTAGTGACAGATTTAATATTGCTATAAGTACGTTACATGTTTTAATACACAATGTAATTTACTTCTTAAGTAATAAGTCGAGAGAGGTAATATGCTGGCCAACAGAGAACGAAAAAGTTGTAATTGAACAACAATTTTTGGAAATGGGTTTTCCTGGTGTGCTTGGGGCTATGGATGGGTCACATGTTACTCTCACGAGATGTGTAAATGATCCAGAGAGCTATTTGAATAGAAAGAAGTTTTATTCCATTCAGGTAAGTTTTATGGTTGAATTTATACAAGGCATTAGATAGTTAAAATTATTTTTCATCCACTCGACCATCATTTCAACCTAAAATGACAGTCAAAAATGTGTGCATGTATTTTTTGACTTTGAGAATGTCATTTTGGGTTAAAATGATGATTGAGTAAACCCAAAATAATTTTGACTGTCCCATTCCTTTTTGGCGACAACAAGGTTTTATTTGACAATTAACTTAAATGTTTCCTTTTTTCAGTTTCAAGTAGTCTGTGATTCAAGCCGTAAAATTAGAGATGTGTTCATTGGCTTTCCTGGGTCGGTGCACGATGCAAGGGTGTTTAATAATTCTCCACTATTTCATAGTTTACCCGAAAGATGTGGAGAAAAAGTTATCCTAGCAGATAGTGCCTATCCTTGTCTACGCAATGTTTTGACACCATATAAGGACAATGGTAATTTGAGTGAAATTGAAAAAAATTTTAATATCAAATTAAGCCATTGTCGCATTGTCATCGAACATGTCTTTGGAATTCTAAAACAAAAATTTAGGCAGCTATACCATCTAAAACTTAGAGATGAGACATTGATATGTCATTTTATAAGAGCCTGTTGTGTTTTGCACAACTTAACTTTAAATCTAGAGCAGGAGTTGATTGAAGAGCCTCAAGGAGCTGATAATATTCCACATCCATATGTTGGAGAAAATATTGAGGAAAACATGGCTGGCAACGCTTATAGGAATTACGTAGCTGCCCTATTATTTAATCAGTAAAATAAATAAAAAACTGTTTATACTTTATTATGCCTTTTATTTTTGTCAATAAGTGTATTTTTGAGTTGTCTCACAAACAAATGGGTCACACTATTATATATACATACATATAAGTATTATGAAATAAGCAAAAGGAATAATTAACAAAAATTTACATTTCCTAAGTAATATTTTTAACAAAAAAGGAAACACACTTTGCTAATCTTAAGTCTATGGAAAATACAAATGTGTACTTAAAACTAATAAATTTCTCACAAAAAAAAAAGATTCTTATAAGTATAACTGCCGCATTGATATGGTCAACTGTATAAAAACTAGCTTCCCACCTGCATAAAAATTTAAATTCCATGTGCATAGTATTTTCTAAGGCATTGTTTGACATGTGGAATGCTGATGGTTTTTGACAGGTGACCAAATTATTGATTGAGGCAATTATAGCTACCTTAGAATTAAAAAAAAAACTTAAACTCATTCTGGAAAATAATCTTAAGAATTTTAAACAGCCTTTTTGCCTTACATAAGAATCACAGTTTTTTAAATTAAATCACAAAGCGTTCCGCCTTAAGATTATAGAGGTAATAACATAAATCTATATTATTAGGTTCAAAACAAATGCAGGTCTCATATAATGGGGTTACTAAGCACCTAGGGTTCAGAGAATACATTTCATGACTGCTTTATTTACACTATATTGATATTATTCTTGATGACAACACTTACTGTAGGTATTTTAAGATTGTTATTGTTTGAAAAGGGTGTTATGATGGAAATTATGCTTTTTACCCTATATGCAAAGGAACCCTATTTTATGGCACCTATTACTGGGTATCTTCAGTGTCTTGCCTTGCTTCCCAGGCCAGGGTATTAGTTGATTGTACCAATAACTGCAGAATATTTGTTCTACGAACCCTGTCTTCATGTTTTGCTGCTTCCAACTGTAACCTTCGTTCATCTCTAGCCGACTTCTCATTGTAAAATTTTTTTAGGTCATTCTTCATTTCTAATAAAATTTCATTTCTTTTTTTGTAGCTAGAGGTACTGCGTCTTACCGATTGTTTTCGCACTTGTTTTACAGATGGAGTAGATACAGTCGCTGAAATATTTTCCGTGATCTGCAATACTGGTATTTCAACAGGTTGTTCCATGTTAGGGGTATTCGATGGTGTACTACGAGGTGTATTACTTGGATTTATAATACTAAGCTGCTTTCTCTGACTGCTGAAAGAATCACCTCCTTGATTTTCTTTATTTACATGAATTTCCGAGTGAATTTCAGAACTACTAGAAAGTAAAATAGTAGGAGTAATGTTCTTCTTTTTTCCATAGATCTGGTCAAACTCTTCTTCATATTCAAAAATTTTGCGTGACCTGCTAGTTTTGTTATTGTTATCAATAACTTTTTTATAATTTCTTTCAAGTGTCTTCCATCGGTTCTCACATTTTGAAGCACTTATGGTCACTTTAAATGTGTTGAAAAGTTCCCTTGCAACAATTTCCCAAAGGCGTTTCATAGACTTTACTTCAAAGGAACCTAGTCTTGCCTTATATTTTCTATATATTTCAATTAATGCCAGTGTTTTCGGCCGTGAATTTAAAAATTGATCTGCTTCAGTACATTCACTTCCTTGCATTGAAGAATATTCAATTATTTCTTGATGGATCACTAAAATTGAAAAAAAAAGCAATCCGTTAAAGAGTTACACTTTATAATCTTGTGAAATTAAAATTACTTACTATCTTGATCCATTTGAGAATACATATTTCAACGTTTTATTTTAAAAAACTAAAACTTAAAAAAAATCAATTAGGTTAAGTGAAATCTATCTACAAGAAAAACAATAAACATTAACAAAGCATAAAAAATAACTTATTTACTTCTTCTTCTTCTCAAATTTGGTGAAGTCGGGTAAAATTGTAAGGATATATTTTTTGCGCATGTGCGAACTGCCTGATTCTGAATTAATCCCTACTCTCGAGCAGGGATTTTTGGACGATTCTAGGACAATTCTGAACCGGTCCAAAAAAAAAACCAAACTTTCAATTCTAATTTAACCAAAACGCATAAAACAATCTGCGCATGTGCAAAACAATTCTAGGACGATTCTAACAGGAACCAAAACAAAGCTATTAGCTTTGTTCGCGGGTCCGATTCCGAACCAGTTCAGGGACTATTCGCATGCGCATTGGGTAAAACTGCGTTCGCGGTGAAAAATTCTGAACTTTCGGTAACAGTTCTGCGTTCGCGAATAATCTTGAACGGGTTTGTTATTGATTCGGAATCGGTTCTAGCAGTCCCCAGATTTTGGCTGGTATTATTAGTTCGGTTCTCTCTATTCGAAATTAGTCAGATGTTTGTATGACATTTGAGTTTTTATACTGTTTATTTTTGTTGTATTGTAGTTGTGTTTATTATTGTTTTTGTATAAGACTTTGGTTTTAACTCGAGTTTTAAGCATTCTTTGAAAACTTTTTAGGGTTATAACACCTATTACCAGCATCTAAACAGCTTGTATAGCTTAAATAGTAAGTAGGTATAATATTTTTTTATATTTATAATTTCTTGAACTTTTAATGTTTTAGTTGGCTTTTCTATTACTTTCCTCATAATGTCTGACCATTTGTCCTCCAGCGATGAAGATATGGAGGAATTATTGGAACTTGTTCAGGTTCCTAAGAGCAAGGCTTATTTTGAAGAAATTGTGCCCCAGTTTAGTGAAGAACAATATGTTGAACATTTTCGCCCAACCCGAGAAATGTCTAATGAACTAACAAACTGTTTTGCTAACTCTCAGTACTACCACTGGCAAGAAGACGATTCTGATAAATTAACTCCTCTTAAAATCATAACTATTTTTTTGTGGTATGCTTCAAATGAGTCAGCTTCGTTTCGAGATGTTTCTGACAGATTTAACATAACTAAAAGCACATTATTTAAAATTATAAGGAGAGTTACTGTTTACGCGCTACGTACTTTAAAATCAATTATACATTGATACTTTCTGTTAAAAATAAACAATGGTTAGTTCAGCGCGCCCTAAAGGCACCTATTCACTACCAGGCCGCCCGCAGGCCGATGCCTGAAGGCATCTAGCCCTGAGGCGTGTTCTCTCCACATACACGCAAGTCGACTGCAAGTCGAGACCTGCCGCCGTTAGAAACCCTACTGTGAATGGTGATTTCTTGTCAGTTTATGTCCGAAGGCCAGAACTTTCATCAATTTTAAAAATTCGACTGAAGGTCAGCAATTTTTTTTGAAATTTTGTCGTTTTAAACAGGATAAATATGAGCGACAGGTGCAACCAACCTGAATTTATAGGGTTAGTTGGGGTAAATGTAAACAGGGGTAAATGTAAACGCCCCAAAAAATATAGAAATAAATATATTATGATTTGAAAAACTGCGCGAAATAGACGACGCCATTTCCCCACTCTTCATATCCGGTCGGCTCGTGATGATAGGTTAACGTGTTTCTGCATTTTCAGGCCAATATCGTCACGGTGTATTTATCGATGCTTGTAAGTTTGATAGTGTGGTGAAGTTTTTTCTTGTAAATGCTTATGTTTTGAGGTAAGTACTTTGCAAGGAGCAATAAGCATGGGCGTCGTTTGGGGGGGGGGGGCGAGGGGGGGGCACTTGCCCCCCCTGTATTTACATAAAATCGTTTTTAATAGGTTTATTTTCGAAACCGGTCATGGTTTTAAAGTTACATTTTCTAAAATCTGAAGTCAAATCCTTATTTTTTGTTAAGTCTGACAACAATGTGGTAAATTTTGCCCGATCACGAAGCGCAAGGCGCAGCCGTCGTTTGCGTCAGACCGATCCGATACGGCATGGTTCGTGGCGTGTGGCGGTGCCGGCGACGCGATAATTCTGGTATTCGTGTTCGTAAAGCATCAGTAAAATTGTATCTGTCGTAACTATAACAATTTTGAGAGCTAGCTGTTTTTTGTCGCCAATCCATCCCTTTTTGTGATAATGTTGGAATCTACATCTAGGCAAAATAATAGCACTAGTAGTCAATAGTGGAGAGTAAAATGTAAAAATATTTCTACCTAATTTCTAAGTTTGTGGCGGGAGGATGGTGCTTTAAAATTTAACGTAAGTAGCAAATTTTTAATATTATCTTATGTACGATGTAGGTATCTATTGTATTTTTAGTGCATATCCGTGGAACCGTTATTTGGTCTTTATTTTTATTTAATTAATTTTTAAGGTCTTATATAACACCGATATGAGTTTTTCCATGTATATAATTGCTCGTTTTTGCACTCTTTAATGTTGTTTAACGGTACTATTTTATACGAATTTTTGATGGATTATATCCGGGGTGTTTTGAGGTAAGGGACAAAATTTACCTACTTTTTCTTTAAATGGTAAATTGTCTTTCATAATGTCTCATGAACATAAGTCCGCAAATTATAGTTTCTTTACCAAGATATGATTTAAAAAATATATAATTTTATTGTGATAAATATAGTAGGAATATGGCAGCTACATTATAATAATGATTAACTAATTTAAATTTAAAAAAGATAAACCCGTTTTTTTGTTAAATTATTTATTAGGTGTACCTACTAAATTACTATCTATAGTTATTTTTAATTTATAGCTAACTTTTGTTCTTTAAATTTTATTGTTTTTTTTTCAGTTTTTTAGATTAATGATTAAATTAAATATTAAAAACATTTTTAAAAATATTTTATTATTTGCCAATGTGGATTTTCTAAACGCTAATTCGTCTTTAGATAATGGATATCAGAAACTTTTTTGCTAAAAAAGTTGACTCGGAACCTGAACCAGATCGTGACAATTCGACTTCCCCATCACGAAAAAAAAGGGAACAAGCAGACTTAGGCACTGAACCTGAACCATTACTTGGAAGTAGTGGGGCTTCCCGTCAAACACCTTCCAATAATGAATTTGATTTGGGCTTATATGTAAAAAGTTCATCGTTGACTGACGACCTAAAATACAAACTTTTAAAACACCCCTACGTTCCGGCTACTCAATATAATTTTAAAAATGATTCTGGCCCAAATTCTAATAGATTTTTTAAAATTTCATGGCTTAATGAATATGAGTGGATGGTGTACTCTTCATATTTAAAAGGAGCTTTGTGTAAGTTCTGTGTGCTCTTTAAACCTATTGTTAAAAGGGGAACTTTGGGATCGTTTATAATTAAAGAATTTTCCAACTATAAAAAACTCCATGAAAGCGCCAGATCGCCTCAAAATTGTACATGGCATAAGCAGGCAGTAAATCGTGCTACTGATTTTACTAAAATCGTTTCTGGAACAACGGCCAGTGTCTATGAACAGCTTAACACTCAAGAACGTGAGCAAATTGCAGAAAATAGAAAAAAACTGTATCCAATTCTTTCGACAATTTTTTTTTGTGGAACTCACGACATTGCATTAAGGGGTAAACAAAGTCAGGGGGGAAATTTTAATGGTTTGCTGAAGTTTAGGGTTGAAAGTGGTGATACAGTTCTGGACAATCACCTTAAAACTTGCCATGTTAAACAAAAGTATACCTCGGCACAAATTCAGAATAATTTAATTGAAATATCTGGAGATATTATTCGGCAAAGAATTATTTCAGAGGCAAATAACTCCGAAGCAATTTCTATATTAGCTGATGAAACTGCAGATATTTCCGGGCATGAACAGCTATCACTAGGAGTAAGATTTGTCGATGTCGAAAACAATATTCGGGAGGAATTTCTCGGTTTTGAAAAATTGACCACTATGGATGCCAAAACCATAGCTAGTAGTATAATAAATTTTCTAATAAAACATGGTGTTAATTTAAATAAGCTTGTAGGTCTTGGGTTTGACGGATGCTCCACGATGGCCGGTAAGGACAACGGGGTACAAAAACTTATAAAGGATGAATACCCTAGGGCGACATATTACCATTGTAGTGCCCATAAACTTAACCTTGTGGTTAATGATCTTAACAGCGTTCAACAGATACAAAATACAATTGGCACTATTAAAGAGATAATTAATTTTTTTCGCGAGAGTCCAAAAAGAAGAAGTAGAGTAACAAATATTCCTCTTTTGTCGGAAACTCGTTGGACCTCAAAATATAAGTCAATACGTATTTTTTCAGAAAATGTTGTTGCCATTAAATCTACTTTGGAAAGTATGTCGACAGATGCTGGATTCAATTTACAGACAAAAACAAAAGCAAATATTTTGCTTACTTCGGTTACCAATTGCACTTTTCTCGTTTGCCTTAAAATTATTTCTAAATATTCATCTCAACTCGAGCCGGTAACTAATAAATTTCAAGGTGTGTCTATAAATCTTTTATCTGCAAAACAGCATATTGACCAGCTGGTAAAAATTTTTAAAAATGACAGGGAAAATTCTGAAGACACATTTTCTCAAATTTTTAGTGAAATTGAAGAAATGGCGCAAATACTAGATTTTGATGTAAAAATGCCTAGAGTGGCAAAACGACAAACGCATCGACCAAATATTCCTTCTACTTCAGCAGAGCAGTATTTCAGACTAAGTATATTTAATCCATATTTAGATTCATTAATTACGTCCCTTAACTCGCGATTCTCTGAAGATTCTAGTATTGGTTTTTCTTTAAGCTTACTCCATCCAAAAAACATCAAAAATAATATTATTTTATCGTCGGATCCAATCATAAATGTTACTCGGCAGTTTGAATTGGAAAACTTTGTAGCTGAGTACAACACATGGGTAGCATCCTGGAAAACCAAGGCGGTTTACGAAAACTTGGATTTTGTTGAATTGCTTGTTAATGAATGCGAATTTTTTCCAAGTATTCAAAAAGCGCTAAAAATATTTTTGACACTTCCGCCAACTACTTGTACTATCGAACGTTCATTCAGTACACTTAGGCGTGTAAAAACATGGTTGCGGTCAACAATGACCGAAAATAGATTATCAGGTCTTTGCATGATAAGCGTACACCGGAAGATGGTAGAAAATGAAAAAGATGAAATTATTTCTTCAGTTATTGATGTTTTTGGTGCTGAAAAAAGGAATTTAAAATTTTTATTTTCCTAAAAACCGAAGGAATATTAAAAAATATTACTGTTATTCGCTAGAGTCATTTTTTGTTTATTATTACTCTCACGAGATGTGTGTTTAATTATTATCACCGTTAGAATATTTTTGTTTTTATGTTTCTAGAATGATGTTTTTATTTTGTTGCAAATGTTTAACTGGTAAAATGTTTTGTCGGTTTTCCTATTAGAAATCAAATAATGTGGTTTTGTTCCTATATTTGTACTGTGTTTTTGGTAGATTAATTTTTTATTTATTATTTATATATGGTAAATGTTTTATTATTATAACCTTAAAAATATATTTGTTTTTATGTTCCTAAAATAATGTTTTTAATTTGTTGCAAATGTTTAACTGTAAAATGTTCTTTAATAACTAATAAATTTTTTTATATACTTTTTATTCTAATACTTTTGCCCGAGACGTTTTGTTTTTTTCTTAACGATTTTAACGACTTTTGAAACAAAAATGGGCGTGGTACCTCAAACAATTTTCGTCTGCGGCGCCAATTTAGGAAAGGTGCCCCCCTCTGCATAAACACGTAACGACGCCCATGGCAATAAGGGTTAGGCTTAGTTTAAAGTTATGTTTTAAAAATAAATGAGTGAACAATAATGTTTGTTTACATTTTAATGTAGGTGTTTATATTTATCCCAAGGTTTTGTGCTCATGGGGGAAATGAAAACAAGCTTTTGGCGTAAATGTAAACAATATTTGGAAATTAATTTCACTATTAAAATAAGTTTAAACATTCATTAATAACCTATTTTTAAGAAGGAAGAAACCAATAGCAACAGTCGTTCTTTTAATTATTGACTTTGGTTAGTTTTGTTTGTTTTTGTTGATAAAATGAAAATAATTTCTCATTTTTACTAGTCAAGTAGTGTTATTGCGAATTTCGGATATTTATGGTAACATAATTTAATATATGTTTTTTTTTGCAGCACTTACCATGCCACGGAATTATGTTAAAAAAACAGGTGGACGGTCATATTCCTCAGAAGACCTTGCACACGCTGTTGATGATGTTATCAACAAAAATAAGAGCTACCGTCAAGCCGAAATATATTACAGAGTGCCAAAAGCTGTTATTTATAATCGAATATCAGGAAGAAAAACTTCGATGAACGTTACTGGACCAGGTCGTACACAAGTTTTATCACCAGAAATCGAAAATGAAATTGCAAAATGTTTATTGACAAGGGCAAAAATGGGTCTACCCTGTGATAAGGCCGAAATGCGGAAATTGGTTGGAGAATATGTAAATGCTAAAGCGTTGAAAACTCCTTTCAAAGACGGTATCCCTGGCGAAGATTGGTACTACTCTTTCATGAAAAGAAATCCAAACCTTTCTTTAAAAAAGCCAGAACACCTCCAAAAGTTAAGAAAGGACGCAAGGAAACCAGAAGTTATTTACAAGTTTTATAAAGATCTCAAAAATGTTATGGATGGAAATAATTTGACGGATAACAAAAGCAGTTTTATATTTAATGCTGACGAGTCAGGATTCAATTGTGATCCAAGTAGAATCAGAGCCATTGGTAGTAAAGGTAAAGCGCTCTGTCGTGTATCTGGTGGATCTGGCAGGGAATCCATTACAGTTCTGGCATGTGTTTCTGCAGATGGTAGGGCCATCCCCCCACTGATCGTTTTCAAAGGTGCTGGTGTCCAAGCACGGTGGACGTCACAAAATGCTTACCCCGGAACACTGTACGCTGCTTCTACGAATGGTTGGATGGAGGAACCTCAGTTTTACAACTGGTTTACTACTTCATTTATACCTTATGTTAAGAACCTGAGAATTTCTACAAATTTGCCAGAACAAGCTGCCCTATTATTATTTGATGGCCATTGCAGCCACATGAGTGTGAGGCTATGAAATACAATATCGAACTTATGAAGTTTACAAGTCATCTAACAGATAAGCTGAGCCCCTCGACAAATGTGTGTTTGGCCCAGTAAAGCTCAGTTGGAATAGGCAATTAATCAAGTACGGTAAGTAGCAGATGGGTCGTGGTTCAGGGCGATTATCTAAAACCGTGTTTTCTGAACTTCTCGGCTCAACATGGACAGAATCTATGCTGGCTAAGAATATAATATCAAGTTTTAAAAGTACCGGCATATACCCTGTTGACTCAACCATGTTTCCTGAAGAGGAGTTTTCCATAGAAGATTTGAAAAAATTCAGAGAGTCTTCACAAAATTCACAGAAAATACAACATGAAAATAAACCTGCAACTGTTAATATTTCATCCAACACAACAATCTCTAGAAGCGAGGGAGACCGGTGTGTTTCATGTCAAGATGCTCAAACAAGTTCAAGTGGAACTATACATTCTCCTCAGCCATCAACTTCGTTTGAAGCTTCCGAGAACTCCCAACCATTAACCTCATCTCACGCTTCCGAGAACCCCCAGCTATCAACTTCATTTCCACTTTCCAAGAACCCCCAGCCATCAACTTCATTTCAAGTTTCCGAGAACCCCCAGCCATCAACTTCATTTCAAGATTCCGAGAACCCCCAACCATCAATATCTGCTGCAACTAATATTACCCTTTCCCGTATTTTTATCCCTGATGAAGTCGTGCCCTTAAGAGATACAAGATAAGTTGGTAATTCCTAGATTAAAACAACAAACTTATGGAGAAGTTTTGACCTCAAGTGAAGTGCTCAAAAGACTAAGAGAAGCAGAAGAGAAAAAAAAACCCAAACCTAAGAAGGGTAAAAAACGAGAAACAACCACAGAAATAACAGCACCAAAAATAGGGACCCAAACCAAAAAGACAAAAAAACAGAAAATAGAAACAACGGATGATGAAAGTGAGATAAGTTTCCATAAGAGCGATGAAGATTCGTGCGATGAAACATTTAATATAGATATAGACATTGAAAAAGTAGAAAATATTTCTCAACTATCTAAAGGCCAATTTGTATTGGTTTCTTTCAAAGGAGGAAAAAGGAATAGCACCATATTCAATTATGTGTGTGTGATTGAAGAAAATGATTCAACAGAAATAAAAATCACAGGTCTAAAGTCCTGGTATTCTTCTAAAATGCTGTTTGCTGTTAACGAAAGCGATGTCAGCTACATTTCTATAGATCAGATTGTAGGAATACTTCCAGATCCCCGGATTCAGATGAAAGGGGAAAGAATTTTGTATAAATTTTTGGGACCTGTGCCAGTACAGGAGAGCAATTAGTTAAATATCTCGGCAATAAGTTGCGTTTGTATTAGTTATTTAGTGTACATTTTACTAATTTTTAGTTCATTTGTATAAGTTTATATGTATAAGTAAAAGTTTGAAAATAATGGTTGTCTGTAGCCACAGATTTTGAAATAAAATAATCAAAATACAGGTTTGTTTTTGTTAGTATGGGATAATATGGGGTAAATGTAAATATGCCTTTAAATTGTATATGTGTGTCACAAAAGATATGAAAACTACTTTGTTCACATTTGCCCCATGATTTTATGTGATGTAATGCTCAACTAAGCAGGAACGTGTTTACATTTACCCCGTCAGGTCTGGGGTAATTGTAAACACGACATATGTTAACAAATTATTTTTTTCCTAAAACACGTGTATATTAATATAAAAACACTTATAGCCCCCTTCAAGAGGAGGGTTTAGCTTATTTATATTCTAATTTTTGAGTTAAAAAGACGTCATTTAAACTCAAAAACTTACCTCAAATTTTAAAAGTGAGAAAACCGTTTCCAATTACCCCAATTGACCCTAACTGGATTGATAGATATTTATAGAAATCAACCGTGTTTATGGAAAATAAAATCAAAACATTATTCCAACCGACAAATGCGGGAACAAGCATATTCTGCATTATTGCAGTATTATAAAACTGTCGATGAAAAAGCTACAGTGGATACAGTAAAAAATAAAATAAATAATCTAAGAAGTTCATTTAGAAAAGAACTGAAAAAAGTAAATAAAAATAAAAAATCAGGTAGCGGTTCAGAACAAGTATATGTACCCAAACTTTGGTATTTCAAGTTACTTATCTTTACATCTGATCAGGAAACTCCGCTGAAACCAATTTCAAACGACAGTGATTACGAACATGACACAGAAGAAGAGATTTCTGATAACGAGGTAAGTGAAAAAACGTTTTTTTTCTTAGTTGATGTTGCAATCTTTGGCGTGTAGTGCATAACACTGTGTTGTGTGTTTTTTTGCACAAGGTGTTTTGTAATTTTATACATAATAATATATGTTATGGCTAATATAGATACTTGGGTAGTTTGCATCTGGCTAGTTTGCAATGTAGCTGGCTATATTGCAAACTACCCAAGTATCCATATTAGCCGTAACATTAATAATATAAAAACAAGACCATACCATACAGTATGGTATTTTATAAATATCTACAAAAATAAATACATAAAAAAAAATAGTTACATTACAAAAAATTATCTTGCCAGGACACTTTTCCTCTCTGCATAAAATACTGTTTGTAAGCATCGCGATTTTTTTTGCCATGTGTGATGGATTCCTACCATAACCTAGTTGTTATTTAAGGTGTTTTCGCTTCTCCAATCTCCCGGTATTATGTCCCCAGTATCAAGGAGTACACTATCAACGATGTTTTTAGATAAGTAGGCGTTTGTTGCATGGCGCCGTAAAAAGTTATGTAGGACACAAGATGCGAGGACAATGTAATTTATTTTTTCAGGCTTCATATTAATTGCAGTATGAAAAACGCGAAATCTGTTAACTAAAATGCCAAACGCGTTTTCTACAGTACGCCTGGCTCGACTACATCTATAGTTAAAGATTCGTTCATCCGCGTAACGTAATCGGCGTTAACCATTGCCATTAAAACGACACTGTCATAACATTTATAGTTATAAAAGTATGATCCACTATTACATGGCTTGACAATTCTAATATGCTTCCCATCAATGGCACCTCCACAGTTGGGAAAATTCCATCTACTCTCAAAGTTTCTTGCTATATCTTGCCATTCCTCACGGGTTTTGGGAAACTAAAAAAAAAATCTGCCATGAAAATACCTAAATTTCGCCTATTTTTATTTTAGAAGTTTAACATTATTCTAGATAATAATATACTCGTATTTTACAAATCTTGCTTTATTTTTTTAGGCCAAACATATTAACGAAGAATTTTCGAGTCCTGGTATTGGTTTACTGATGGATTAGTACTGGTATTGACGAATCTGAAGATACGAATACCGTACCAACGCCACTAACTTCCCCTCAACCGGCTGTTTTGGCAAGTAATAGCAGATGTTCCTCAAAACAGAGTATATTACTCAATACAGAGTATATTACTTATTAAGTCAATAATTAACATAATGGTCTTTCAAGTCGAATAATAATCAGTATTAAGTGCAAAAACAAGTATTTTTATCCGGATTTCTGGCAATTACGTGGTGTAATTTGCATACAATAACAGAGGCTGTCCTGTTTGGCGCGTGGTTTTGCTGGTTTAATGGCGGGATTGTTACACTGAAAACGTCGTTGTTACGTTTACGAGGAAAATGGTACAAAAAGGAAAGTGATGCAGTTAAGTAAAGTCCGCTAAGAGTGAGTATGTATCCTTTTGATTCCTAATTGTTTATTTCTTGATGCTGATTGCTGTTTCGATCTGTACTAAAGTGTTTTAAGCTTGATATGCTTAATTGTTACATTACTTAAATAGCTGCAGGCTTCAATTTCTTTTTATAAATAATAAATTTGCTAAAAAATTTTAAAAAAATTGCTACAGAAGAGCTTAAACGTAAAAGAGGTGCATTAAAAAGTAAGATTACAAATTTTTCTAAATTTATTACGCCGTTTTTGACAAAAAATATTGAGGATATTACAGAAGTTGAAGTTATAAATATTGAAAAACGATTGGAAATGTATGAAACGGTTATTCATGAATTTGACGGCTTGCAAATGGAAATCGAATGTTGTATTACAGGTGAGGATGTAGACGCACTGTTGGAAGTTGAATATAATGAAAGGGCAAATTTTGAGGGTAAATTTTATGAACTTTTAAGTTTAGTAAAAAGTTTAGTATTAAAATTAAATGTAAACAACAGTTCGTCTGCATCCCACAAAAGCGAAAGTGTTGCCAGTAAGCAAAGTGAACAAAATAACTTGACTAACTTGGTAAAATTGCCCAAAATTTCAATGCCTACATTTCGGGGAAAGAATCTAGAATGGTTAGAATATCGTGATACATATGAATCCTTGATCCATAACAATGAAAGTCTTTTAATTTTCACTTAAATTTCATTATTTACGCGCGTCCTTGGAAGGTGCTCCTGCCGAAATTCTCAAAACTATGGAATTTAGTGCTCAGAACTACGGTACGGCATGGAAATGCATAATAGAACGTGATAACTGTCCTAGATTATTAATCGATTACCATGTTAAGGCATTACTTAATATCGTACCGGTAACAAGGGATTGTTCTGCTGAATTGAGAGCTTTGAGTGATACCCTAATGAAAAACTTAAGAGCCTTAAAGCAGTTGGAACAGCCTACGGAAAATTGGGATGTATTAATAGTGGCCCTACCATCGGAAAAATTAGACAAATCAGCTAAATTTGAGTGGGAAAAACTTAAAACTCGTAAAAATACTGTTCCAACGTTTGAGGATTTTAAAGTTTTTCTAAGATCGAGAGCGTAATTACTAGAGTCACTTGAGCACAATATTTCTACAGGTGCAACTTATAAAGATAAACAATTAGAAAAGCGTAAGCCAAATATAACTCGCGGTTTTTTGGCCACTGATGGCAACGATAAAAATATTTCTAAGGTTCAGTCTTATACCCCTGTTTGTCAGTTGTGCAAAGGCGCACATTTTATTAAAAATTGCTCAGATTTTTTAAAGTTATCAAATGAGGAAAGGTGTAAAAAAGTTATATCTCTTAAAATGTGTTTAAATTGCTTACGTTTTGGACATCTTTCTAAAAATTGCAGAAATTCTACATGCAGAAAGTGCCACAGAAAACATCACACCTTACTGCATTTTGAGAATAGCTCCGCATTTAATCAAAATTTCTTGAATACTGAAAATATTACTCACGGTGATGACGAGGCAAGAAATATATGAGTAAACATTAATACAAATGAAAATACAGCTAGCACTAATGCTCTTTCAGCAAGTGGTTTGATTGATACTGTAATTTTGTCCACAGCATTTGTAGATTTATTAAATAAAAACGGAAAGTTGCATACTGTTAGAATTCTACTCGACAGCGGTTCTCAGTCGAGCTTCATTTTACGATCGTTATGTGATAAGTTGGGTTTAAGTTTGGAAAAAACTAATATATCGGTAAAAGGTCTAAATGGTACTCTATCAAGCATCGAGTTTAAATGCAATGTTTCACTAAAATCACAATATTACAATTTCTCAGAAAATATTTCTTGTTTTTTGTTAGATCAAATAACAGAAAATTTACCTAATATAAAAATTGATGTAAGTAAGTTAGATATTCTTGCCAATATAAAGCTGGCGGATCCGACATTTTAAGTACCTTCTAAAATTGATATGCTTATAGGTGCGGATCTATTTTGGAGTTTGATAAGTAACGGTCAACATATACTGGGAAAAAATAAACCTATATTGCAAAAATGATATGCTTATAGGTGCGGATCTATTTTGGAGTTTGATAAGTAACGGTCAACATATACTAGGAAAAAATAAACCTATATTGCAAAAAACTAGACTTGGGTGGATTCTCTCCGGCCCTGTGACCAATCTTCAAGGTCCATCTTATTCCTCTAGATCCATTTCATGCAACTTTTCGCAAAGCTTTGAAACAAGCATTCAAAATCAATTGTCACGGTTCTGGGAAATTGAGGAGTTGCCCAACGTAAAACCTTTATCTCAGGAAGAGGCTTTCTGTGAAAAAAATTTCGAAGATCATGTTAAGCGTTTACCTAATGGTCGCTTTGTGGTTTCACTACCCTTGAAGGATTCTGTTTCAAAACTTGGTGACTCATACACTCAAGCTAAAAATCGTTTTTTTAAATCTAGAAAAGAATAAATTACAAAAGGACCCTATTTTTAAAAAATTATATTGCGATTTTATGGAAGAATATATTACACTAGGGCACATGAAAAAGGTGACAGATAATGAACAAAATAATAAAATTACATATTATATGCCCCACCATGGTGTCCTTCGGTAAAATAGTCTAACGACGAAATTACGTACGGTTTTTGATGCATCTGCACCTTCTTCATCCGGTTATTCGTTGAATCATTTACAACCTACTGGCCCTACATTACAAGATACTTTGTTTTCAATTTTAGTACGCTTTCGAAAGCATAAGATTGTGATATCTGCGGATATTGAAAAGATGTACAGAAACGTGAATATTTCTAGTGAGTGCTTGCCTCTACAACGAATTTTGTGGAGATTTAATCCTAATGATAAACTTGAAGTTTATGAACTTCAAACAGTTACTTACGGTACAACTACTGGGTCTTTTTTGTCAATTCATTGTCTTTTTCAAATTGCATTGAAGAATGAAAATTCAGAAGCCGAGCTTTCAGAAATTATAAGGTCGGATTTTTACGTGGATGATTTGCTGACTGGCGGTGAGTCAGTTAAAAACGTAGTTCGCATATGCGTTGGAGTCTCTAATATTTTGAGTCAAGGTTGCTTTAACCTTCGAAAATTCATGTCAAATAGTTCGGAAGTTTTGAAACAGATTCCTGGTAACAATGAAAATATAAAAATAGTTGATTTAAGTGAAAATGAAAATGCAAAAACATTAGGTTTAATTTGGAACCCATCTTCGGATAAGTTAATGTATAAAATAAGTAAATAAGAAAGTAATTCCCCTGTAACAAAACAAGAAATCTTGTCGCGAATATCTCAAGTCTTTGATCCTTTGGGATTATTGAGACCCTGCATAATCATTGGGAAAATTCTAATGCAAAAGTTATGGTTAGAAAAACTCTCTTGGGATGAGGGTATTCCATTACATCTGCATACAGCTTGGATGGTTTTCAGAGAGGAACTTCCTTTACTTAACAGTCTAAAGATTGATAGACATGTTATTTGTGATAATCCTAATTGGATAGAATTACACGGTTTTGCAGATTCTAGCGAGCGTGCTTATGGCGGCTGTTTATATATCCGATCAATCGATAAACTTGACAGTGTAACCGTAAAATTACTTTGTGCAAAAACAAAAGTTGCACCTCTGAAAACAATCACAATGCCTAAATTGGAGTTGTGTGGGTGTTTGGTGGCCTCAAGATTAGCGGAGCAGGTGGTTAAGTCTTTTAAGTTATCATTTGATGCTAAATTCCTATGGACCGACTCAACGGTTGTGTTGGGTTGGTTAAAAACCGAGGCTGGTAGGCTAAAATCTTTTGTAAGCAATCGTATAGCTGAAATTCAAAATATTACTTCCACGTATTATTGGAATCATATTTCTGGAGATGTTAATCCGGCAGATATTTTGACGCGCGGGGTCAAACCAAGTGAAATAAGAAATATGAATCTTTGGTGGTTTGGTCCAAAATTTTTAATTCTTGAAAAATCGTCTTGGCCCATCAATACTGTTAAGCCTGACGATCTTCCAGACATGCGTAAGCCTGATTCTTTTTCTTTTCGACAAACAGTTGCATGTAATTTCATAAATGATTTCTCTTCATTAAATAAATTAAAAAGAGTCGTTGCATATATATGAAGATGGAAAAATAACCATAAAATATTAAAGGAAAATCGGGAAACAGGCTTTCTTAGTGTTTCAGAATTAAATAGAGCATTTATTGTCATTTTAAAAATTTCTCAAAATGAAACGTTTTTTGAAAAATAAAAAACTTAAGGATAATAAATCAATTCCTTATGATAGTAAGATTCTTTCTTTAAATCCTTTTTTGGATAAAGATGGCATATTGAGGGTTGGGGGTCGTCTAGGATCCTCCAATTTTAAGTATGAGAAAAAGCACCCTATTATGTTGTCGGAAAAGCATCATTTAACAAAACTGATTTTAAAAAATGAACATATATGTTTATTACACTGAATATATAATAGCAAGCGTTCGTAATAAGTTTTGGCCAATCAATGGCAGATCATTATGTAGAAAGATTGTGCACAAGTGTATTCGATGCTTTAGATATAACGCAAAGCCTTTTGCACCTGTAATGGGTGATTTACCTCGTGAGCGTTTAGAATCAAGACAACCATTTGAGGTCGTTGGCGTAGATTACGCGGGTCCAGTTTTAATCAAAAATAAAATTGGTCGTTCTTCTCGATCCTCAAAAGCATATTGCATTTGTTCGTCTGCTTTATCACCAAAGCGATCCATTTAGAGTTAGTGTTAGACCTCTCCAAAGAATCCTTTTTAATGTCATTCCGTAGGTTTTGTGGACGACGCGGAAGGCCTTCCATGGTATTCTCCGACAATGGAAAAAATTTTGTAGCAGCTTGTTCCGAGCTGCGCGAATTGGGTAATTTTTTCAAGTTAAATCAAGAATGTATTGAAAAGGAAATGACGAATGATAATATAACATGGAAATTTATTCCACCGTACTCCCCTCATTTTGGTGGGTTGTGGGAGTCGGGCGTACGTTGCACCAAACATCACTTGAAAAGAGTAATCGGTGAAACTTCTTTAACATTTGAATGCTTGTATACGCTTTTGATCAGACGACTACTTACCTTTGACACCAGCTCACGGCTTAGTCGGCAAACCACTAAATTCTGTACCCGAATATGATACTAGTAATATTCCCGTTAATCGCCTCTCCGTATTCCAACACATACAACAAATGAAATGTCACTTTTGGAAGAGATGAAGCAAAGAGTTCGTCTCGGAGCTTCAAACACGAGTGAAATGGAAACTTAATCAAAGTTCATTAAAAGAAAACACTCTCGTCTTGGTCAAGGAAGACAATTTGCCTCCTGGTCAATGGAAGAGTCCTAGAAGCCCACCGTGGAAGGGATGGAATATCGCGAATGGCAACCATCAAGACTTCTAGTGGAGTAATAAAGCGCGGATTTCAAAAACTGTGGCCGTTACCTTTAGAATAGACTGTTGAACTCATTACTTAGTGTTAGTTTGTGTTGAAGCTGAGAGACTTCAAGTCGGGGGGTATGTTTACGCGCTACGTACTTTAAAATCAATTATACATTGATACTTTCTGTTAAAAATAAACAATGGTTAGTTCAGCACGCCCTAAGCAGGCGAATGCCGTCCCCACCTAATGTTTATTCTCGATTCCCTTTTGTGCGGCTGTTCGTCGCCTGCCTTTTGCCGCGAGAGATGGAGAGAAGAGACGGACCAATAACACCTCTACAAAAGGACAAAGCGCTCCAAAAAATTTTGCTCGTGACGTCACACGTTTGGGCCATGCACTTACCGGGTTGATTTTCGCGTGAATTCAGCTGTTGACGCTGCCGGTGTTCGTCCACGGAAGGCTGCCTGCAACGCTGCCAGACGTTGCAGATTGCCGTGAATGTTAGGATGATCTATTACTATCTTAAAATAATTAAATCTATATCTTTAACTGCTTTTACTTTACAATTTAGTTAAAAAAAAGAGTGCATCCTTATTTCTCTTTTTATAATTTAAACTTCCATTTTTTCAAATTTTATCATTTATCTAATACCTTGTTAGTTGCCAATAGGAGTTCTTTCTATATAAATCTGACAACTGCGCATCACTAGTTGTGCGACCTGATGAAACGAGAGGTTAGGTTGTTTATATTTATGTTCTGTGGTTGCCGGTATTTCTGACGAGATCCGCAGTAAATATTAGCCCATTTTTGTGTTTTTTTCTAAAATCGGAACTGTTTATTTCCGCGAAACGTGTATGTTATATTTATGTAAACTCTTCGCGTACTTTTAAATCGCAAAATCGTAATTTCGGACTAGAAAGATCCTCGGAAAAACCGGTTCTCGGTCGCGGTTTTATTTGTTTATATCAGACTTTAATACTTTAGTTCGTGTTTAATTTAATGTTTTTCTCCTCGTTCAGCTTGTAGTTTATACCAGAGTGTAAATATGCCTCAAAAGTGTTGTGTTCCGGGTTGTAACGGAAACTATAAAAACGGACCTAAAGTGCATGTCTTCGGTTTTCCTAAGGATATACCTAAATCTAATGGGAAAATGGGTAAAAGCCAAACACAGAGATGACTTTGAGCCCACAAACAACACCAAAGTATGTGAAGCTCATTTTCCTGAAGGTAGTATAATAAAGAGTACTTTATTATACGTTTTATTATACATATTAAGTTCAAGATTCCAACACAGGTAAAATTTTTACAATAGAATTACTAAAACCATGACTGAAACTTTTGAAACTTTTTTATATAGCGAGCCAGTTTGTGTTTTAACATCAAAATTTAAAACTCCATACACTTCCCATAGTTTAGATGATTTATATGCAATACTTGAAGCAATAGACCTTACTATTATTACCCTGCCTTTGGAGGAAAATGTTACCAATAATGACAAACCCGACTGTGACTTAAATCTGCCACCCACAAATACTGCTACCGAGACTGCTACCAATACCCTTGGCAATACTATTCTCGATCATGCCAAACCATCAAAACACATAAATAAAATGAAACGTGTGTTCGATTTTGTGTCAAACATACTAAAAAGTTTTAAAAACATTGAAGACAACAAAATAGTGCATTCTTTAGATTTTATTTGTGAACAATTAGCTTTGCTTACAACTGCAAAAGAAAGGTACAGATATTCGAGTAGTACAATAATTTTGACTTCTATAATCTATACTATTAGTCCTCATGCATACAAGTATTTAAGAGATTATGGATCCCTAATTTTACCACATCCTCAAACTATAATGGGTATTTGTAACAAACACATGACCGATCCCCACATAGATGAAAAAAAAATGTTTTTAACTTATGCCCAAAATGTGTTTAGTTTACTAAAGGATCATGGGAGATTTGTGACACTACTTTTTGATGAAATTCATATTGACCCTTACATGGACTATAAAGGCGGTAATATCACTGGAACATCAGTCAATAATAAGTCTCTAGCTTCCTCGGCATTTACTTTTATGATTACAAGTGTGTGTTCCAGCTTTAAGAGTAGTTCACATAGCTCCCATCTCCAAAATTACATCAGACATACTTTATAATTTTATTAAGACAATTATTGAAAATTTAGAGATTGGGTACATAGTTTTTTAATAGTGTGATAATAATGCCATTAGTCATTTTTCAACTGCAGACCAACTTAGCATTGTTTATCCTCATCCCATAGATAATCAGAGACCATTATTTTTCTGATTTTGACACCTCGAAGAAAAAATGTGCTTCTTTTTCTGCAACTAAAAAATTACATGAACTGGAGTATACCTAAGCTTTTTAAGCTTTTAAAGTCAATATATGTATTTATGTGTATATAATAACATTTTTTACTCCTTAATGGTATAAAAAAAAATAAAAAAATACCTAAATATGTATGTTGAATTTTGGCGCAGATTTAGAGGAGTTGGGAGTCTGCATTTAATATTACACCATAATATTTAACCTGACATTCAACCAGAACTAAAACATACCTTTGAATGTTTCCTGAACTCTATTCTGTTCCTAGCATTTTTTAAAATAAGCCAAATATTGAGATATTAGCATATGAAATCCCTTGGTTTTTAAAAATCGGTGGCCCACATCGATGACGTCACGCGCCAAGCACTAAGGCCTTGTCTTTGAGTGGGTGTTGGACGGACTCAGGGTTGCCAGGTGTGGCGCATTTGCGCCAAAGTGGCGCTTTTAAATTTCAAATGGCGTGTAAAATTTTGGTACATGCGCCGGGCGCCTAAAGTGGCGCTTTTGTATTTTGTATCGTGCACCTTGATTGTAAACTAGTCAAAAGAAGCATTGGTTTTGGTTGGTTCTTAATACTATTAATTTCATAAACAAATCCAACTACCAAAAGGGATCGTCTGCCATTCGCCTTTGAATGAGCGTGAGCGTAAACTGGACTTTAGCACTACAGATGCTTATGACAACTTTGCTCGTCAACCGTCAAACCGTGACAGTTGTCATGTTGACAGTTGACATGGCGGCAACATTATTGTTTGTGGTTTATGTTTTGAATTGAAATTGATTGATTTTGCTTTATATATAGAATGTTTTTTTTTTGTTAAATATTTTAGAATATTTAATTTAGAAATATGTAATATTTTTGTTGTCATTATTTTTATGAAAAAAGTTATTTTGTAGAATTCCCATTTATTTTATTCCTATATTTTTTTAAAATAAAGTATATGAGTATTTAAACACATTATTTTACATTTAGCTGGGAAATTATCTTCTGGATGTTTCGCAGTAAGAATGGCAAAACAAGAGCTGGGAGGGGTGGTTGCACGTTCAGTGTACTTTTCACTTATTGAATCTCATATTCGGTATGGCTTGCCTTTTTGGGGTTTAACCAATAAGGGGCTACTTAACATTATCTTTGTTATTCAAAAAAAAGCAGTTAGATACCTGTGTTCTGCTAAGTTAAGAGATTCTTGCAAACCCCTCTTCATTTCTGAAAAAATCCTAACTCTTTTTTCACTCTTTATCTTAGAAACAGCTGCTCTTATTCACAAAATTCCCAAACTACCCTCTGACACTGGCCATTTGACTCGTCGTGTAAATGATGTTCCCCTACCTATTCCTACGTCTTCCCTTACCAAAAACTCATTAATTTACATAAGTAAAAAAATTTACAATCATGTTCCTCTGTGTGTTAGACATATATCGGATGTTAAGAAATTTAAAAGAGAATTAAAGTCGCTTTTATTGGCTAAGGCATATTATAACCTGGATGACTTTTTTAATGATAGGTTTTAACCTTGGACATGTTGAAAAGTTTTCTTTTTTTCCTTTTTTCTTCTCTAGTTTTGTCAACAAGTTTACCTTTATTTAGTAATTGATTGTTTTATTTAGTTATCTTTAATTTAAGTATGTTTAAAAAGTTTTGTCTTCTTGTGTTTAATTTTGTTCATTGTTTTGTCAATTTTTGAAATTGTATTTGTGTTTTGTTTTTTTAGCTTGTAGGATGCTTGTACACAAGATTATTCTTACGTAATATAGCACATTTTCTTTCTTTCTTTCTTTCATTTGTTTCTGATTACAAAAAAAAAACAAATTAAAATTAGGTAATTACTATTATATTTAATAAAATAATAAATATGTATATCTATACCGGGTGCTGCATCTCATTACGCACCATAGGAATTACAATGCAAAAATAAAGAAATAGAAATTCCTGTTTCCCTAATTGCTTTAGCTAAAAAGTTTATAGGACCTTTTTTGTAGCAAATTAATTTTGTTATTAGAAGGTATTTTTATAAAACAAAATATTTGAATCGTGGAGGCAAAATTGTCGAAAATGTTCTTTCCCTTTTCTCTTTCCATCACCTGTTTGCTAATTAAGAAACAAACATTACCTTTTTTGAAACTTCAAAAATCTGGTCCTATAGACTTTTTAGCTAAAACAATTAGGGAAGCAGGAATTTTTATTTCTTTATTTTTGCATTGTAATTCCTATGGTGCGTAATGAGATGCAGCACCCGGTATAGGAAACTGTGAATAAAAGGAAATCCACATTTGTCCAATATTTGAAACTCCCGCTAATTTTTTAATAGTTTTTGCGTCCTGTCAAAAGGTGGCACTTTGGTGGCGCATTTTAGTGTCAAAACTGGCGCGTGACAGTTAGTAGTACCTGGCAACACTGGACGGACTGATCAGTGTGTGTTTTTATATATTACGATAGACATATTACTTTGAATCAATTTTTATTTTTGTTTGTAAACCATATCAATTTTGTTCATTAAAGTTTTAAATAACACATCTCTCTTGTTTAAAATTACAGAGTATATTACTTATAAAGTCAATAATTAACAGTTACATATTTTTTAAGCAATTTGTCACCTGATGTCATAAAATGGCCTACTGTCATAGAGAGAGAAGAAATAGAGGCACATTTTGCAGCTAATAATTTTCCTGGTGTCATTGGAGTGATAGATGGAACACATATAAGGATTGACAAACCATCAGAAGATCCGGATTCCTATTTAAACCGGAAACAATTTTTTTTAATTCAGGTAATGCCTTTTGACATATAGTTGACTCCATCGATATTTTATTTTGGTCACCTGTTAAAAAACTTGTAAAACAATCCTCAACAATAACATTGTTTGACAAGTGGAAAAATTGTTTTTTGACAGCTGGCCAAAATAAAATATTGATGGCGGCAACTATACTTTACCCTAGGTTACAGTAATTTTATTGTGTTTTAGGCTCAAGTTGTGTGTGACCATAAAAGAAGAATTCGGGATATATTTGTCGGTTATCCAGGATCAGTACATGACAGCCGTGTTCTGAGAAGCTCACCTTTGTACAGGTCCATGCAGGAAAAATGTGGAGAATCATATATTCTTGGTGACAATGGGTACCCTTGCCTAAAAAATTTATTAACCCCTTTTAAAGACAATGGTCGTTTGACTAGACGACAAAGAAATTATAATTATGTTCTATCAACAAATAGATATGTTACTGAACATTGTTTTGGTATCCTTAAACAAAAATTTAGGCAACTCTACCATATTAAGCTACGGGATACAGAATTTATTGTGCATTTTATAAGAGCCTGCTCTGTCTTGCATAATATATCTCTAGATGTCGATTTCAACTTAGATGTACAAGCCTTAGGTTTACTTGCTAATGACAATAGAGATAACTTATTTAATGAAGAAGTTCAGCAGGATAGGGATGACGTGGCTGGTGCAGTCGTTTGAGAACAGGTCATGAATAACTTAAGGTTTATTCTTGAATAATAAAGAAATATACAAAAACAAAATTTGGTGTTTTTATTTTTATTTGTAAGTAAAGAAAATATTCTTCAAAAATTAAATTATAACAAAGAAAATTGGTCAGAAAAACAGATAAGTTAAACCCTAAACAACAACTTATACAACAAAAACAACTTATCTAACAAAATCAATTTATACAAGTACAACACTTTGTATTTATACCAAAAATAAGCCGAAAAAAAAACTTTGCATATTCATATAAATCTGTAGGGTTGGGGTTTCTTCCTTCACATTAGACAACAGTCATTATTTGGTATAGGTTATGGAAAAAAAAACAAAATAAATATTCTTTAGAAACTAAACAAGAAAATCACAAAAAAACAGGTTGGTTATACTACTCGGTAATGAGTATTAAAAATATTGTATTAGACATTAATATTTTCTCTGTTTAAAAAGTGTTCTGCTTAAACAAATACAAACATCCAAATAGATATTATGTCTACTTGTTGAAAACAGCTGTGGCAAAAATTGACAAGTTGACAAGAGACCGGCTAGGACTGGGTCGTTCGCGGTTAATTTATAATCCCGAACCGATAACAGACCGCGCATGCGCTCTCAAACAATCCTTGACTGTTCAAGTTCAGAATCAGTTCATTTTGCGACCCGCGAACAAAGCTATTATCTGGTTAGGTTTATTACAAGAGCGAGGGAATAAATTTATGGTTAAATATAAAAGAAACTAAACAGCTATTATTATAAAGTGAACGCTGTACTCGCTGTATTTGAATTAAGTATTTCAACAATGGCTAAGTCAACCGTGGTACCCCTTATTCCAGAAATTACTAATTTGCGAACCACTATATTTTGGTGGACAGAAAAATCAAAGATTTTTTCCAAATTCTGTAATAAACCCATACTACCAAACGATTCTGATTTTACAAAGAGTTTCTTAAAAGGGTCAGATATTAAATAATCCTTTTACACTAAAAATATAATTAGTATTTAGTATTAGTAATTATTGTAAGTTAAACTATACGGTACGATTAATAATTATCATTATTATACTCGTACGTTATAATAGTATTATTTTTCTGATAGTTTACTCGATATACTTAATTATTCGTAGTTGTATGTATAAGTCTGTATGACATTTATGATTTATTATTATTTTAGTCAGTGGCGGCGCCTGACTTTAAGGAATGGGAGTGCACAATTGGGAGGGGAAAAATAGCGAAAAATTTTTGGGTGCTACGCCCTATATTTCCTTTTGAGAGCGTAAAAAATGCCAATAAACCAACTCTAATTTCCCTATATATGTTTTATTGAATATAATACTGTTTCACAAAATTAAACTTAAAACTAATTAAACTAAAACTAATATTTTTTTAAATTTAAACATAAGTTTTGTACTGAAAATGAAGTCGTCTGTCCTTTTTTGAAATATACTCTTCACCAATTCGTTGAAATTTGGAATTTCTCGAATCATATCTTTTTCAATGGATAACATTGCGAGTGCAGTTAGTCTATCCTGGCCCATAGTACTTCTAAGAAAAGTTTTAATTCGTTTTAGTGTAGAAAAACATCGTTCGGCTTCTGCGGTTTTCATTGGCATCGTAACAATTATTTGCAAAATTAGAATGGTTTCAGAAAAATCTTCTTGTAAATTGTTTTCAATTAAGAATTTTAGCAAATGAGCTGCTCCAGAAAGTTCTCTAAAATCTGACCGTCTATATATTATTTCCAATTCTGTTCTTAATTTGTTTTTGTTTAAAAAGGGGTAATTGCGAATCGCTGATTCTAAAGGTAATATAGGAAAATTTAAGGTGTAAATTTCAAAATTTTCAACTAAAAACAAGTTAGCAATTTCCAAGTGACCTGTAAACAAAAACCTTCTTTTGGTTTCCGATATAATGGTATCACAAACTTCATAAGCTTGAACGGTAGTGGAGACATACGAATTTCTGTCATCCAATCTTCTTCTTTTTCTTGTTTGACTTTCGTCAATATCTGCCAACTCGATTTCTCTAATAGTGTGTATATTGTCCCTCTCTTTTTGAATATTTTTTTCAAATTCGGACATGTATCGTTTTATGGTTACAGAGTCAGTACTCCGTTTTTGCAGTTGAGCTTAGAACATTGAAAGGCTAGAAGTAGCATGCCGTGGAACTATGGGCAGGTTTGTTTGCTTGCAACATCTCTGATGCAATGATGCCAAATGCTTATAGAGAAATGGCAAGAATCACTTTATAATATCATAAAAATTTTCAGTTGTTTCCGAAGGCTCAAAACAATACTACTGCTCCCCTTTAATAAAATATCAAGCATTTTTTTAAATAAATTTGATAAGATACTCTATATCGAAGTCAATATACGTTAAATAAATGAAAATAAAGTACGAAGCAACGAGAAAACGGTAATGGCACCGCAACGCCGCTCGATCGCATTGTTGATGCCACCGATACAAGCACTCTCTACCAGTGACGTCGTCAACAAATATTTACCTGATAATTTTTTATTAATTATTATAGAGTTTGAGTATAAGTAATATTACCATTTACGAGCTATTTAGAGATTTACGAGCTGTGTTTTTTTAACGGACTTCGTTAGAGGAAGATCCTAATAAAAGGCAGCATTTTTGTGAAAGCATTTTTATGGAAATTAAATATTTTATTAATATCATATTATAGATTTCTTAATAAATCATATTTTAAGACACAATTTTGCATAACTTTATTGTTATTGTTATATTGGACAAAACTCAGTTTTATTTTACAATACAAGCCTTACAGGTAAATAAATACCCATCTACAAGGCAGGAAAGACCTTCAAATACATAAATATAACTTATGCTAACTAAGAAAAATGTATATATAACTTGTTACAAAAATCTTCTAAGCTAACTAAAACTAACTAAAAAATTACATAAAAAGTAATAAGAGGCATAGAAAATAAGTAACAAAAACGATCAAAACCTAATGTGCTGACTATAAACCTCAATTTTTATTAACGGAAATGGCTATATTATTTACAAAAAATAGCTTAATACAAACTCGTATTGGATTTGTGCGTATTAATGTAGTCGTATTTAAAGCGTAGTTAAATAATAACGGTTTTAATTTGTTGGCATATGTCATAACATTACATTTAGAAACATTCAACTTTAGACTATTTTCTACACACCAAGCATTTACCAAGTCAAGATTATACTGCAATCTATGACAATCTGCGAGATTTCTTATTTTATTATATAACTTGATATCGTCTGCATAAAGTAAAAAATCGCAATCCAATTTATCACCAATATCGTTAATAAAATAGTTAAACAGTAGCGGTCCAAGCACAGATCCCTGCGGGACACCAGAAACTACATCATAGGAGCTTGACCTTTCGCCGTATAACTCCACGTACTGACTTCTACCACATAGATATGAGCGAAACAATTGAAGAGAGACAGCTGAAAATCCAAAATTACTAAGCTTATCAACAATTAAACTATGATTCAATTGATCGAAAGCCTTGCTAAAATCCAGGTATATAACATCCATCTGTTCCCCATTATCAACTGCCTCAGCAATATTCTGAGTTATAAGCAAAAGGTTTGTGTTCGTAGACCTTCCTTTAAAAAATCCGTGCTGTTGGGGAATAATAATATTTTTGGTTAACGGAAAAACTCTATCGTGAATTAAAAATTCAAAAACTTTACAAAAATTGCAAATTATAGATATAGGTCTATAATTACATATATCGGACTTATTACCTTTTTTAAATACAGGACAAACCTTGGAAACTTTCCATAATGCGGGAATAGACCCCGATAAAAGACAGTTGTTAAACAAAACAAGTAAAGGCTTTACAAGTATATGCCTACAGTCCTTAATAATAAATGCAGGAATAAGATCCGGTCCTGTTGTAAATTTAGGTTTTAATTTGTTTAAAGCATTGAGTACTTCGCGTTCTGAAAAACAAGAAATATTTATATTAAGAGAGTTATTTGGGGTATGATGAGAATTAGGGTGTAAATTATTATTTAAAAAAGATCGTTTAAAGTAGTCAGCGAAGGAATTAACTATTTCAAGGGTGCCCTTTATAGGAGTGTCTTTGTAAAACATATCTTTAGGAATATCTCTTGTATTTTTTTTATTCTTTATAAAACTCCAAAATTTGTTAGGATTATTTATGATACTGCTTTCCACATTTGAAACGTATTGATAGTAAGATTTAGATATATCTCTTTTAGATTAATTGCGTAACAATTTAAACGTGTTTATATCATCGGTTCTTCCATATTTTTTAAATTTGTTGTAATGAAAACTCTTAAGCTTTATATCCCTTATAATACTATTTGTGAACCAAGGTGGAAAATTTCTCCTAGGTATATTAGGATATTTTGGTACAAAACTGTCCAATTCCTTTAATATTAAATCATAAAAGACCTTAAACTGATGCTCCACAGAAACCGTAGCTTCCATAAATGACCAATCAGTCTTTGAAAAGGCATCATATAAATTAGGAAAATTAGCTTTTTTAAAGTTAAATGCATTTTGTAGGTTAAAAAGTGTCTTATGCTTAAAATTCATAGAGTGGCAATATTTTAACGAAATATCAAGAGCAGGATGGTGAGTATCTTCGGTTAACAACGGATCCAAAGATTTTTCCACTATGCAATTTTCATTATTGTTTATGACCAAATCAAGAATTCTGTTATTTGAATTTTGTATAGAGTTGCTTTGATTGCAATTAAGAAAAGTTATAAAGTTTTGCAGTATTAAAATATGCTTATCTTGAGAATTGTTACAGTTAACGTAATTAGGTAGATTAAAATCACCCAATATGCAAATATTATTACCAAAAATGCAGTCAAGGGATGTTAGACACTCAAACAGATTTTCCAAAGTTTCAGGAGATACTGGAGGAGGAAGATATACAGCAAAAACTAAAATTGACGAGAAATCTAATACAATCTTAACACCAACAATATCTATACCGGGCTCAAGATCAACACTTTGATTTACATCTATTTTAAAAGCATTAAACTTTTTATTAACGGCTATCAGACAGCCCCCACCTCGTGATTTTCCCTTATTTAGAAAATCTCTATCGGCTCGAAAGACATTGTACACAGCCGCAACCACCCCACCATCAGATATTGACGAATCGAGCCATGTCTCAGTAAGCGCCATTAGATCATACCAACACGCAGAGGTGCTATTAATAAATCTGCAGTCTTTGTTCTTAAGCCACGTACGTTCTGATAATAGATCAAAAAGCGCTTACTAAGTCCGGTACTCGGTGCAGTATAATAATTTTGGTTGCTCGCAGTAGGCGCCATCAATACGGGCGGGGTCAATGCAGGAGCATAGTTCAAAATCGTTAGATGGGCAGGTACTTTATATCATTTACATCACTTACTTTATATCACATAATATATACTTCTATGGTGCTGACTTTTTCAAAGGGACAGTATTGCTTCAGCGGAAAGAGTTAAAACTACAAGGATGTTCAAATTGTGAAGGAGTTGCAGGTTTTTTATAGGTTATAAGATTTTTATTATGAGTATTTAGCCTGTACAATGGTTTTCAGACATTTAACAGTGACCTATATAATACCTAATACCATTTATATCATATTAATTTATACTAAAAAACAAAGCTTACCTAAGAATAAAGACTATGTACAATAGATTAGATTAGATAGTTTATTAGTAGTAATATACAGACAAGTACTTTTACAAGTCAAATAAAATATGTAGTATGTTGGGCTTTTTCGAAAATCATGTTATTATTTCTTAAGTATTTTAATAATGACCTGAGAAATCTAATTCAATTTCTTTGGCGCAAATTTCTTTGTTGCAATCTTCGAATTAACATTTTTTGTTCTTTATTTTTTTTCCCATAATTTGATGAATCATCAGTGCTTAGGTCCTCAGGATATCATTTTGATTTTACCCTAGAATAATATACATAAAAATATAGTATTACCAAAATTAAAAAGAAAAAATTTTAAAAATTTATTATGATAATCCAATTGATCAATAAAATGTATGTTATAAAGAATCTTTGTAATATCATACATTTGATTAATTGCATTTATTTAAACAAATATAACATAATAGAATACTATATCACTTGTAAATAAGATATATAGAATAGGATGATACATGGCATAAAACTAGTAGTCTATTTTGAGTGTATTTTTACCTTTTCCTTGGCAGATACAGGGAATGTGTAGCAGTTAAACAAAAACGGCTTGGATGAGAAATAGTAATTGTTGACCTAGACCTCACGGTAACTATTAATCTCAGATGCAGTTATTGTTGATGATGAATAATCAGATCTGTAATTATACAAAATTTGGAGTATCAAGAATATTAATCTATTTTAATTATCCATACTTGTCTATATTAGCTTCACTGTTTGTACTATATACTATTTTGGAAGCTAAAGAATTTTTTGCACTCTTCTGGAAAACTACCCCTGCAGCTTTGAAGGGTAAATCACTTAAATTAACTGAATTATCGGCTGCTGTGTTTTTAACCAGTGCATCAGAAATCCTAGTAAAAAAATAGTTTTACACACATACCTACCTAATTTAATAAGTATTAGGTGTAAATAAAGCTTATATGAGTAACACTAATACTTTTTGTGACGATTTTTTTATACTAGAAAAATATATTTAAAAAAAAATTACCTTTGAGGTAGAGCTGATTTTTTTAATAAAGTCTGGCTACTGATAATATTATCTTCCTTATGTAAGAAATCACTTCTAAGGATGTGATCTGAACAAACAAATATGTTCTTTTTAATTATGTTGATTTCCATTAATGAAATCCATTGTTCCCTTTGGGCATATATTAGGCAATCTATAATAAGTATTTGATATTTAATCAAAAAGCAAAAAAAATTACAGTAATAAATTAATATGTGGTGCCAATTATTATGAAAATGTAAATACGTTAGTTATTCTTCTAGTTTTTGTACAATTTTATTAGTATTCTGTAGTTAAAGTTGATTCGTAGGGTTTCTTTAGGGTTCTACTTACGTTTGGTTTATTATTTTCATCTATAGTGTTTAGTTTTTAAGTAGTTCATCTTGTTCGAGAGCCCCATTTTGGCCCCAATGTAGGTTATTTAGGTTATATTATTGTAAATCCCTGTAGTTCTAATTTTCTAGAATTTGTATACTTGCTTGCTTTGACTGTCAGTATTCTCCTAAAATTATTGGACTCTTTGGGCAAAAACAATGAAGATAATTCTAAATATTTCGAAACTGTTCCATCGGCTTTTAAAAAGGACGCGCTTCGTGACAATTCATTCAGTTTTAATTGTTTAGTCAGTTTTTACCTTGGAAACAATTAAACGACAGTCAAGGCGAGTTAGTGTCTTTGTTGTCTTAGTTAGTGTTTTTGAAGTTGACAATAAAAGTGTGTTCCCGAATTTCGTTACAATTGGTATCAGAAGTAAAGGATATTTGGAAGCTCATTTTAGTGGATGCCTATAACAAGAAGTCAGGCCAAGATGGAGACCGAGAAATTGATGGAGCTGCTATTAAGGAAGTTTGACGAGCAAAAAGTAGAACAAGAAGAACAAGACCGTAAACAAAAGGAAGAACAAGAAGAACGAGACCGCAAACAAGAAGAACGAGACCGCAAACAGAAGGAAGAACAAGAAGAACGAGACCGCAAACAGAAGGAAGAACAAGAAGAACGAGACCGCAAACAAAGGAAAGAACAAGAAGAGCGAGACAAGAAACAGGAAGATTTACTAAAGACAATTAAATCTGACCTGAAGAAGGAAAATGAAGACCTAATAAGGACCATGAAAGATGACCTAAAGAAAGAAAATGAAGACCTGATTCGAACCATGAAAGATGACTTACTTAATTTAAAAGATAATCTTAAAAAGGAGCAGGAAGAACGAGTTCTACAACTGAAAGAAGATCTGGAGAACAGTCAGAAACAATTAATGACTAACTTTGAAGCAACGGTAGAAGAAGAATTGGGGCAAGTACAAAAAAAGATCCAAGAACTAGAGTTGAAAGTAAAACGGACTCCTCTTCATCTCGATCCTGGAATGCAAATAATAATGAAAGTAAAGCCACCAAAATTCGACGGCAAAGAAGCATGGAGTACCTATTTGAATCAATTTGAGGCCGCTGCAAGGGGAAATCGCTGGGATAACGAAGAAAAGGCAATCAATCTTTAGCTAAGCCTTAGAGGAGAAGCTACAAAAATATTAAGAATGGTGCCATCTGAGTATCAGCTCAATTTCGACGTACTGGTGCGTACCTTAGAGATGAGATACGGTGAAGCTCATCTACAACAAGTGTACCAGGCTCAATTGAAATCTAGAAGACAACAACCCAAGGAAGGACTCCAACAGTTTGAGGCCAATGTTGCTCGATTAGTAAATCTGGCTTACCCTTCAGCCCCAACAGAGTTCCGAGAACAAATTTCTATAAATTGTTTTATTGACGGAGTTCGAGATCCAGATACTAACCACGCTCTAAGGATGGCTCATCATGAAAGTATATCAGAAGCTTTGGCCCATGGACTAGAGTATGAGGCAGCTTTTCAAGCAACTAGAAGGCAGACACGAATAAGGCAAATCAGAACTTCGGAAAGTGATCTCGAAGACCGCCTAAAGAAGATTGAATCATTATTAGCGAGGAAACCTAAAAGACCATTGCAATGCTGGAATTGCAATGAGAAGGGGCACCTTAAACGTCAATGCCCCAAGCCTTTAAGAGATCCAAGGAACCAGGAAAACTTTAACTAGTCAGCTTTATGGCGCGCAGGCTGGCTGGGTGCTACCAAGCCCCACGTATAAGACTAAACCGGCTGCCACATCCTGGAGAGAGCTTGGTAGTACCGGGAAAAATATGCGGCCGTAAATGTGGGATAATAGTCGATACAGGATCAAGTCATACTATCGTGAAACCAAACATCGTAGCACACTGCAGGCTTTCAGCGGGGTGCAAAGGGGGGGAAGATGGAGCACACGAGAAATGGCCTGTAGAGTGGGGCGCAAAAGTGCGTGAGTGAGGCACCGAAGCGAGACGGGCCTGACGAAATCAGGACGGGGCTGGGAAAAGGGGGGAGGGGGGAGAAGCCTTTCGCGTCGGGTCACTACTGTGAGCTGGTCCTGGAGCCAGCCGGGTCACTACCCGACACCCATCAGTCCCAGGTGGGAGGAAGGCTTCGAAAAACAGGTGACAAGCGAAGAATTAGAACACCAATAAAACTGTAAACAATGAATAATAAAAAATGTAAGATAAAACCATTGTTGCGTTTTTATACATTTATTTTTGCCATTAACTAAAGATACAAGAATTTTAAACTCGTGCGCATTTTTAAAAAAATCCCTACGGCATCGAGGCTGAAGCGTGAGTGCGCGGAGTATGGTATTTGTACTGAATCAATCGCCCGGTCAAGTCGATTGTGACCGCAACAAAGTTTTCTCGTTGATTGACACGTACTTCGGCGTGTCGCCGCAGAGCCCTTTTGGGCATTTATATTACCGGACAAACGGTGCAAGGCCTTGCAGGACATCCATTCGAGCCAGTCAGGTAAGCCCTTTGTTCTGGGATTTTTTCCGCGAAATTTATTTTTCTTTACCCGCAAAATTTAAGTAAAATTTTATATTCAAATTTTTGAACCAGCTTAAAGCTACAAAACATTTTTTTTTGGTCCATTCGTAGCCGGATTGTTTATTCAGCTTTATTCTATTTATTGAACTTTGTTTGAATTAAATTGATGGCAAAATTAATTAAAAAGTTACTTTAATTATTTGTCTTTTAATTAAACATCAAAACTGTGTATTTTCCATTCCATAAAGCATACATTTCGCAATTTTTGACAAAACACCAAAGTCATTTGTAATTTTTTGAAAATATTATTTACTAGTAAACCTAATTATTAAACCAAAAATAGCCAAGTTACCGAGCATTGTTCGTGGCCTTGAAGGTGCTTCGCATTCTTCCAACTACGTTTTCAGTTTTTTATTGTTTTGGAATTTAGGCTTTGTAGTGCTTGTTTATTTTTATTTTTTTTTAAAGATTTAATTAAAATTAAAATTTTTTTTTGAAGGTTGAAACTAGTACTGACAACTGGCTGTTCTCCTTATTGACATAAAAATAATTTGCTTAATTTAGCAGCATTAATTAAGTCATTTTTTTCTTATTTAAATAAGCAAAATGAGTAATAAACAAGAAAAACTTGAAGTTTTAAAGACTAAACGTTCTGTTGTTGTAAATCGATTAAGGGTAAGTTTATGAACTTGCAATAAATTGTATGGGGGATGAAAAATTAGAAAGAAATTTGCAAGTGCGTTGCGATGATTTGCAAAAATATTTTGATTATTTCGAAAATTACCATTTTGCTATAATAAGTCATAAAGATATGGAAGAAGAGCAGTTAGAAGTAGAGGAGAATGTTAGAAAAGAGTTCGATGACCAATATTATTCTATAAAGACTGTTCAAAAAGAGTTATTAATCAAATTGGAAGTTAAACCTAATAATTTAAATGTCTCTAACTTTGTTGGTCAAGCTCAGACTCTTAATGCAAAATTGCCTAAACTAACTTTGCCCATTTTTGATGGCAACTTTAAGCAATGGCCCGCCTTTTTTGATTTATATAAAAGTCTTATACATAATCAAGCCAGTATTTCAAATACCGAAAAATTTCAGTATCTATTAACCTTTTTACGAGGTGAACCATTAAATTCCATAAAAAATATACCACTAACTAGTGACAATTATGAAATCGCACTTGATACTTTGGTAAATAGGTATCAAAATAAAAGAATTCTTGCCAATACTTATTGGAATGAAATAACAAACGTCGTTTCCTTAACAAAATCTCAAAGGCCATCTCATGCGGCTTTGAGATATATTTTAGACATTTTTTCAGAAAATCTCGAAGCTCTTAAATTGTTGGGGTTTCCAGTAGGAAGTTGGGACTTTGTCTTATTTAATTTACTTTTGCAAAAGTTAGATTCAGAACTTATACAAAAATTTGAGCTTGCTCATGGCCATTTAGAGATACCCACATATAGTCATTTGCGAATATTCTTAAACAATCATTGTAAAGTTTTGGAAACACTAGCAAATTCTTCATTTGATATGCAAAAAAATAATAATTTCTTAAAAAGTAAGAATAAAACTTATGTTAATGCTTACTCGACCGCAATTCAGCCTAATTTAAAATGTAAAATATGTAAATCGGCTCATACATTATCAAACTGTTCACATTTTCTTCAAAAGAATCCAAAAGAGCGCTATCATATGTGCAAACAAAATAAAATTTGTATAAATTGTTTAAGTACTTTCCATACTTTTTCGAAATGCAATTCAAAATCTGTCTGCCGTACATGTCAATCACGCCACCATACACTTTTACATTTTGACAACTCTTTTACTTCTGTAGAACAAGAGCCCTCTTCTAGTACCTCGCACCATGCGACCCTAGACTCTGCGCCAAATTTTAGACATAATTTGCAAAATACGCACATGTCCAACCCTTTTCCAGGTGTTAAACCTAGTACATCCACTGCTAATTATTTAAAAGGCTCATCTGATCAAGAGGCTTCTCAAAATCATGCCTGTAATTCAGCCCCTAATTTATCCTCAAAACAAGATATTAATAGCTTTTTTAGCTCAATGCATAACGACTCATTCGTTTTATTGGCAACCGCAATTATTGCAGTTTTGGATGCTCAGAATAATCCACACCGTATTCGGGTGTTGTTGGATAGTGCCAGCCAAGCAAATTTTATTTCCGAGCGATGTTTTAAACGGTTAGGATTGAGAAGATCATTTTGTAATATTACTATAAAAGGCGTAGATCAAATGAATAGTATGTCGTCAAAAGGTTGTACCTCTCTTACCATTAACCGCTAGATAAGCCACAAATTTCAATGTCTATTGATGCTATTGTTCTGCCTCAAATTTGTGCAGATTTACCGCATACATTTTTTAAAATTCCGTGGGACCATCTTAAAAATCTCCAGTTAGCTGACCCTAAATTTAATATTCCCAGTGGAATTGATGTTCTCTTAGGTGGGGATATATGTCCTTTAATTATTCAGCCTGGAAAAGTTTTAGGCAACGCAAATGAGCCTATTGCTTTAAAAACTATTTTTGGATGGGTTTTAATGGGTAAAATTAACTTGTCACCTAAGGAACCAATGTATTCCTTTTGTACATCAGCTCTCGATAATTCCTTAGATTGCCTTCAAAGGTTTTGGGAGTTGGAGGAAATTCCAAAAGTTGTTCCTTGGACCGCAGATGAGCGTGCGGCAGAGGAAAACTTTCAAAACACTCATAGACGTACTCCATCAGGTCGTTTTATTGTAAATCTACCCTTCAAACAGGGAGAACCCTATTTCTCTGAATCTCGTGCTTTAGCTGAAAGGCGTTTTTATAATTTAGAAAAACGCTTAATTCAGAATCCCATTTTGCATGAGGCTTATAACAGTTTTATGAGAGAATATTTGGATCTTAAACATATGGAACCTGTTTCTTATGACCCTAATTCAGAAAAGATGTACTATATCCCGCATCATTGTGTACAAAATTTAAATAGTTCTACCACCAAATTACGTGTGGTGTTTGACGCTTCCGCTAAATCTCCTAAACAAGATTGTTTAAATGATGCCCTTCACATCGGTCCTAAATTACAAAAGGATATATTTAATATTTTATTGGCTTTTAGGCAACATCCTATTGTCTTTACGGCGGATATAAAAATGATGTATCGTCAAATTCTTGTTAATCCTGCACATACGGATTACCAGCGAATCTTGTTTCGCTTCTCCCCTAACGAAGAACTTCAGGATTTTCGTTTAAAAACTGTTACATACGGTGTTTCTTCTGCCCCTTTTCTTGCTCTACGATGTGTTCAGCAGCTAGCCATCGAGGGTAAAAATCAGTTTTCTAAAGCTTCTAATGTTTTATTTAATCATGTTTTTGTTGAAGATATCGCCTACAGTTGTAGTACGCTCGAGGAGGCTTTAGAGACCAAACAGGAGTTGATTACACTTTTGGCCCAGGGTAATTTTGAGCTCAGAAAATGGTCAAGCAATAATATTGAATTTTTAAAAACTATTCCTGAAGATGTTCATCAGTCTCGCTTCTTATTGGAAGGTGAGCACCATACGTATTTAAAAGTATTAGGACTTCATTGGTGCCCTACTGAAGATATTTTTTCATATAAGATTAAAGTTTTTAGTACTCAATGTACAAAGCGAGCAATACTTTCTGAAGTAGCCCGCATTTGTTTTCTTTGTGGCTATACGTCAGTGCACCTTCATGGGTTCGGAGATGCCTCAAGTATTGGGTATGCTGCCTGTATTTATTTTCGGCTTGAATCTGTTCAGGGAATTTCGACCTTTCTTGTGTGTGGAAAAAAGTTTAAAATCCATTACTCTTCCAAGATTGGAACTATGTGCCGCTTTACTATTGGCCAAACTTATTGAGTCAGTTTTAAAGTCTTTCCCCGGGGTACATTTTCAAATTTTCGCTTGGTCAGATTCGTCAGTAGCCTTATCGTGGATTAAAGCACCCCCTTATAAATGGAAAAATTTTGTTGCCAACCGCGTATCCCAAATTCAGCAAATAGTTGCCCCAGAATATTGGTATCACGTTTCGTCAGAGGACAATCCTGCTGATTGCGCCTCTAGAGGATTGCTGCCCTCGAAACTTCATGATTTTCATTTGTGGTGGAAGGGTCCTCATTGGCTTTCCAAGCCAGAAAATGCTTGGCCACAATCAAAATTTGTTTATATGGCTGGCGAAGCTCCATCCAAAGAGGAAAAGAAATTAGTCTTTTGTCTTATAAAGGATGACCATCCTTTAAAGGGTTTATTGCAAAAATTTTCATCTTTACAGAAAATTCTAAGAATTGTGACTTATTGTTTAAGGTTTTTTAAGGCTTTAAAATTTAAAAACAAAGAATTTAATAGGTATCCCCTTGACCAACCTGAACTTTTTGATAGTCTTCTTATTATTGTGAAATATGCACAAATAGAATGTTTAAATGAGGATATTTCGAGTTTGATAAAAAATGGTCGTTGCTCAAAACCCTTGCAAAAACTTTCTCCCTTTCTTGATAATCAGGGTCTCCTCAGGGTGGGCGATCGACTAAGTTATTCTTAATTAAGTTTTGATCAAAGACATCCGTTGCTATTACCGCGACAACATCGATTAACAACCCTGTTAAGTGAAGACTTTCATAAAAAATACTTACATTGTGGAGTGCAAAATCTTCACTTTCTTATTTCTCAAAATTTTTGGATTATAGGTGGGAAAAGGGCTATAAGGAGCATTATTTGTAAATGCTTAAAATGCTTTAGGGTTAAACCAACCCCTATATTTCCCAAAATGGGAGACTTACCCTCGTATAGAGTCACGCAAATCAAACCGTTTTTGTGCACGTCTGTTGACTTTGCAGGCCCGTTTTCTATAACTCTTGCAAGAGCCCGAGGTGCTAAATCTCAGAAAGCCTACATTTCCTTATTTGTCTGTTGTTCTACTAAGGCCATTCATATGGAGTTAGTTTCGGATCTCTCCACGCAAGCATTTCTTGCTGCCCTTCGGCGATTTATGGCACGTCGTGGCAGAGTAAGATATTTACATTCAGACTGTGGCACAAATTTTGTTGGTGCCTCGAAATACCTTCTGGAAATTTGTGAAAAGGCTAGTGCTGAAGAAAAAATAGCTTGGCGCTTTAACCCCCCGTCTTCTCCCCATTTTGGTGGATTACATCAAGCAGGTGTAAAAGCAGCAAAATCGCATTTAGTTCGTATTGTAGGCGAGCAAATACTTTCCTATGAGGAGTTCTACACATTTTTAGTACAAATTGAAGCTGTGCTGAATTCTAGGCCTCTAGGACCGTTAAGTTCCGATCCCAATGATTTTTTGCCGCTTACTCCCGGACATTTTCTCACTTTATCTCCCTTATCAACTATTCCAGACCCAGACTTAAGTACCCAAAATATTAAAAGACTTAATCGCTGGCAACTTTTAATTCACTTTCATCAGGTTTTCTGGAAACGTTGGCATTTGGAGTATCTTAATACTCTCCAGCAACGCCAAAAATGGCAAAAAACTGTCCGTGATATAACCCCAGGTACTATGGTGGTAATTAAGGACGAATTGAGTCCTCCCTTAAAATGGAAGCTCGGACGAATAGAAAGTACTTTTTCTGGCAAAGATGGCGTGTCGCGTCAGTAAAGACTAATAAGGGTGTCTTTACTAGGCCAGTGGTAAAGTTATGTCCCCTTCCCATTTATGAAGATTAATTTTTTTTCTTCACTTTTCTTAATTAAAAATTATTATAGTTTAAAGTGGTGGTATAATTTGGTGGTATTGGTTTACATTGTGAATTTTTTTTTGGAATGCGATGCAAAGTATTATGATCTGACTTGCTTATGTTATAAATGATTTTGTTTTATTTTATTTAGATGGTTATATTGTTTTTTATTTTTTTTGATTTTCAAGATTTTCAAAAAAATGCTATACATTTTGGTGGGCGGTTTATGTTGCGTTTTTATACATTTATTTTTGCCATTAACTAAAATTACAAGAATTTTAAACTTGTGCGCATTTTTAAAAAAAATCCCTACGGCATCGAGGCTGAAGCGTGAGTGCGCGGAGTATGGTCTTCGTACTGAATCAATCGCCCGGTCAAGTCGATTGTGACCGCAACAAAGTTTTCTCGTTGATTGACACGTACTTCGGCGTGTCGACGCAGAGCCCTTTTGGGCATTTATATTACCGGACAAACGGTGCAAGGCCTTGCAGGACATCCATTCGAGCCAGTTAGGTAAGCCCTTTGTTCTGGGATTTTTTCCGCGAAATTTATTTTTTTTTACCCGCAAAATTTAAGTAAAATTTTATATTCAAATTTTTGAACCAGCTTAAAGCTACAAAACAACCATAATTATTAACAATAAAATAAACCACATAGAAAATAACATAAAAAATAAGACATACTAACCACATAATCATATAAATTATCATCACCATTGTAACTTAACAAGAATAGAAAAATGTACTCACCTCTCTTAAACCCCTATCACTTTCTTTTAACAAATTCTAACTAAACTGCTTATATAAACTAAAATAATTAATGTATTAAGGACGCTCATAAAAACGCTTTAACTCGCACGATTTATAATAGCGAAAATAATAATAACAACCACGCGGTAATGCTTACGCTTATTAACCGAATCACGCTTTCCAACAACATAACTCACTATCATACATTCAGGCATCGTAACAAATCATCATTAAACTCTGTAAATTTAAATAAACTACCAAACTAAAAAGTATTTAATCTAACTTAACTGTCTCACTTAACTTAACCTCTAATCATAAAAGTAATAAAAATAAAAATAATAATAATAAAACAAACACACAAGTAACTGAAAAACCAACCAAAGCGGAGATGGAGCTAAAATGGGAACTTAAACAAACATCTGGATAAAAATATATCGACCTCGGCAAAGAAATAAGGAACGTTTTTACCACTTTTTGGTTCAAAAAGGGAAAATAAAAATTTATGATGGAACAAAACTGCGGAATTAATACTACTGCACAGAGGGACTCGGACACCTCAGTGCCGGTCGGAAAGGTTGGTAAGCAAGAGGGCCACCACCGACCGTCAGCCAGCTACCTCAAGAGTAACGATATTATAGAAAGTGACGACCAGAAACAAACAGAAAGAAAAATGGGGAGGCAAGAGGACGACCCCAGTTTCAGCCCATTCGCCAGAAGGGCAAAAATCAATAGATCGCCCCAAAGACGAGCGAACTATCAACAGCTCTTAATAAACAGAGCCCAAAGAAAAACTGAAATAGGGGCAGAACAAACAACAGACACGGAGGGAGAAGTTTACAAAACACCAGAAAGACAAGAGACACCAAAAAACAGAGACAGACGAAATAATGACACAGAGAATAGAAACAAGGACGACACAATAAGAAGACGAGAGGATACAGAGGAAGAAGAGGAAGAGGAACAATACGCGACAAACACAGATTCAGAAATAATTGTAAGCACGGACATAGACACTAAATCAATAGACTTAGATACCATAGACTTAGAAAGGGGCGGGGTCATTGAATTAGTAAATTTGGCCATAGAAAATAAAAACAATATCCTAAAAGCGACATCCAGATACTCCGGAACAAAGCTATCTTTCAACAAGGAAGATCAGACTACGGTCCGGAGTCACCTGGAAAGTCTGACAGATATCTTGATTAGACTATCGGTTAAAGCGGGGGAAAATAACAAAATACAAAGATTAGAAAAACAGATAAATGAACAGAACCAAATCATAAAACAATTACAAAAAGATATGATACAAGTAGTTAAAAACACGACGAAAACAACGACACATAAAAGAAAAGACACAGACTTAAGCATCCAACAAAAAAGTATAACAAACAAAAATGCAGAGGAAAAAGAAATGCCATCCACATCCTACCAGAAAAATACAAAGACAAATAAAAAACAAAAAGAGATAATCTCGCAAACATATACACAATCACAAGTAAAAACACAAACAAGAACTAAACCACAAAACCAAATAGATAGTGACAAAGACAGTGAATGGGAGATAGTCTCAAGAAAAAATAACAATAAAATAAATAACAATCATGAAAAAGGAATAACAACAAAAAAGACATACGCAGAAATAATTAGCAAAAACAAACAAGTACAAAAAGAGCCCGATAAATGGAAAAGCCCAACAAAAAGAGTAATTACAAACGAGACAAAAACAATAATCACACAAATCGAAGGACAAAAAGACGGGAAAGAAACCTTAAAGAAATTTAAGCAAGACTTCAAACAATACAAGAGGGGTATAGTTGATGTAATAATTCTTAGGGAGGGAAAAATATAAATTATAATGACACAAGACATATACGAATAAATAGCTTAAGAACTAAAAGAAAAGAACTACATTCCAGAACAGAAAAGAACAAGAAAACCAAAAATAAAAATAACGGGGGTAGAATAGAAAGGATATACAGATGATGAAATTATACAAGTAATACAAGAAGACAACGAATTATTAAACAACCTATACCCAGAGAAAATAAAGGAGTGGAAAGTAATGGCCAGAAAACCATTCATGAACCCACACAAAGAAAACATAATAATCGAAATTGACCCTGACACAGCGAAACATGTACTAAGACGAGGACAACTAACAATGGACTATAGACGATACTACGTAAAGGAAGACATAAGCGTAGCCTTGTGTTACAAATGCCAAGAATTGGGACATACGGTAAAGTACTGCACAAAAGCAGAAAATACATGCTATAAATGCGGAAAAACAGGTCATGAACCGGTCAGTTGTAGAAACCTCTTTGACTGTAAAAACTGTAAGTTGGCCGGGGTACACAGGGACAACAAAAAAAAGCAATAAGACGAAACATAGACTACGGACAGACAGATGAAGAGACAAGAACAATAGACATGGAATAAAAATGGCTCTAGTAATAGTGCAATTCAATGTGGACAAGGGTAGAGAAGCGATGATACTTCTAGAAAACAAGATAAGAACAGAGAAACCGGGAATTGTGCTATTGCAGGAACCATATAACAAAGGACACAACAGGATATACGAGACACAGACTGGACATAAAAGACAAGGTAGAAATTTGGGTGGACAAAAACATAACAGCAACAACTAGACAAGACTTATCTACAAACAACTGTCATACAATACAAATAAAAACAAAACAAAACAAACACATACTTTTTTCTTTAATCTACGATAAACCGGGAGGCAGAAAAAACAAAAGACTAGACGAAATAGACAAACGTATAAAAAATATAAAAGAACAACACATAATTGGAGGAGACTTTAACGCACATAACGAAGCGTGGGGAGGGACAATAACAGACGAAAGGGGAACAAAAATAATAGACTGGGCAGCCGAACGAAATTATAACATAGTAAATAATAAAAGGGAAGGGCCAACTTTCAGAAGTTCAAGAGGTAACAGCTACATAGATCTGACCATGACGAAAAACATAAATATAGAAAACTGGCGCGTGTCACAAGAGGAAACTCTGAGTGGGCACGCGTATATTTCTTTCACAGTAAAGACAGAATGTAACACAAGGCGGCAAAGACAAGAACTAGACTTTGAAAATACAAACTGGAATACGATAAAAAGAGAATTGAACCTAGAAATAGAAAAACACACATGGGTAATGAACAACACAAGAGAATTAGAAACAAATGCAAAAAGACTCCAAGACATATGTAGCCACGCATGTAGAAATATAGCAAAAAAATGGGTAACAGAAGAGCAAAATGAGTGGTGGACCGCGGAATTAGAAATGAAAAGAAAGCAATTAAGAAGACAAAGACTGATTATGCAAAGAATAAGAAACGAACATAACAGAAAAATATAAAAAAGACAGAAACGACTACAAAAAATTAATAAAAATCGCAAAATTAAGATCGATACAAGATAAAATCGGAAATACGACAGAAACAGACCCGTGGGAAAAAGTATGGAAGTTCCTGAGAAGAACATCCAGACCGCCAAACATGAACATACAAAGAGAAGATGGAACTTACACCATAACGGAAGATGAAAAAAAATGACTATTTAATAAAGAAATATTTCCCGAAAGACGACATAGAAAATGATACAACTGAAATGAAACAGATAAGAAATAAAAACAGACAATACAGAGAAAGAAAAGAGCCGAAAATAGGCAAACGAGAAATTGAAGTAATAATTAGTGAATTAAAAAACAATAAAGCAACAGCGGAAGACAAAATCCCTAATGAGGCTATAAAACAAATATGGACAGAAATAATAGATAAGCTGGTAGCAATATATAACAAATGCCTAGACATGGGCGTTTTTCCCCAATGTTGGAAAAAAGCAAATATATGCTGGCTCCCAAAAAGTGATAGCGGAGCAAGACCAATAAGCCTGTTACCCACACTAGGAAAAATACTAGATAAGATAATAAACAAAAGACTGCAAACACACTTAGAAAGATTCAATAAACTAGATGAAAGACAATTCGGATTCCGGGAAGGACGAGGGACCATAGACGCACTGCACAAAATAACACAAAAATTAAACAAAAAGACAAGTAGACACTTTTTGATGGTGGCCCTGGATCTCAGCAATGCTTTTAATAGCGCCTGGGAGCCTTTCCTGAGCAAGGAAATGGAAGGGGCTGAGATCTGCGGGTCACTAAGAAGGGTATGTGAAAGTTTTATGACGGACAGAAAGATAAAGACGGGACGAGAAACAAGACAAATAGAAAGAGTACGTCCACAAGGATCTAGTTTGGGACCAACCCTGTGGTTATTGGTTATGCAGGGTTGGTTCAGAGACCTGGACGAAGCAAGACAAGACTGGAATAGACAATACGAACAACAACATATAATAAACGAAAACTGGGAAGACGATCTAGTACACGCACAAGCATACGCAGACGACCAACTACTACTTATTCCTGGTAAATCGGCAAAAGAAATAGAAAGAAAATGGAAAATAGTATGGAAAGCGTGCAAGAAATGGGAGCAACAATCAAAGGTGAAATATAATGATAGGAAAACTGAAATAATGTTCTTACCCAAGGGAGGAAACATAAGACCACCAGTAATAAAGACAGACGGCACAAACATAGAACAGAAAGAAAGCTTGAAATACTTAGGGTTAATAATAGATAAAAAACAAAATTATATAGAACACATAAAAAATATAAGGACAAAGACACAAAAGGTATCAATGAGAATAATGGGGCAAATTACAAAAAAATACGATTATAAAAAAATTCTAAAGCAATTCTACCAGCCATACTGTATGCATCAGAAATATGGGGAACAAAAGCAGAAAGTGTCTTTGCAAAAAGACACTTAGAGGCTGCAATGAGACCATTATTAATAATTTGTACCGGGACATACAGAACGACGTCAAACGCCGCTCTACAAGTATTAGCTGGGGTGGCACCAGTGTGGATAGAATCAAAAGAGAGGTTCAATTCATATGAGCTAAGTAAAGAAGACATAGAAAAAGCTAAAATCAGAACAATAGACAAACCACACCCAAGTTACCTAGACAAAATAAACTATATCAATCAAAATACAGCGGTCCACATATACGTAGATGGCAGTCAAGGAGAAAATGGAAACGGAATTGGTTTAATAATATTAGACAATGAACAAATAGTAACAGGGGAAACAATAACAAATTTAACTCAATACAAGTAGAAAAAATAGCGGTCTGGAAAGCAATAAAAATAGCACTAGATAGTGAACTTTATCAAAAAGTAATTATAAATACAGATTGTAAAGTTATTATAGAAAACTGGGATAGCAAAAAAATAAAAACAAGATTGGACGGACACATAAGAAAAGATATAGAGAAGCTAAGAGAAAAGAATATAGACATAGATATAAAATGGAAAAGCAGAAAAGACAGATATATAAAACGAACAAATTAAAGAAAAATGGCAAAGTTACTGGGAGAGTGTCGACAAAGGCCGATCAACATTTAAAATCTGTGAGCAAGTGGGCGATGAGCTAATCCAGCTTACGCACAAAGCGGTACAATTGGCGACAGGACACGGTAACTTTGAACATTACTTACAAAGATTCAACCTGAAAGACACAGACGGACGATGCACATGCGGACAAGGACAAGAAACTAACGAACATATAATGCAGGACTGTACAGAAATAAACAGACACGAAACGAGACAACGAATAATATTAAAATACGGGGATTTAGAATTAAAATTAAGGGGGGAAACAAGGAAAACAAATAAAACACATATCGAAAAATTAAATGAATGGGCAAATGACGTAATCAATGACCCAGAAAGTGAGGTGCAGTAAGACCATAACTAGGATAAGATTCGGACAAAAATGATAAATGAAACGACAAAATGTAAAATAATAGTAGATAAGATAAGATAAGAAACAAATAAGAACAAATCCAAAATTGTACAATAATAAAAGCTGACGAACTATAATTAGAGCATAAGAAGTTAATGTAAGATATGATGTTATGAAAAATAAAGAAAAAAATAGAAAAAAGAAAAAAGGAGCTTTCCCCGCTGTTTTTAGGGGGGCCAGTATTCGTTGACACCGCAGGCAGACTTGTACTGTCGGCGTGGTCGCGATGATGGCTCCAGGCGGAGGTTGGTGGGTTCCCTTGACGGTGGCTTCGACGGGATGGTGGGTGGCATTTTAGCCATAAATGGGACAATTTTTCAGATTCATACCGGAAGGTGGGAAATTCAAGTTGCATGTAGGCTTTCAGCAGCACCCAATTTAATTCTGGAGTCTGCAAATTGAAAAAGGATCCCGATTCTTGGATTGCATGAAGCTACAGTCACCATTGGCTTAACAACATTCCAACAGCCAGGATTAGATGTTATGAATGCTCAGCAGTTTAAAATGGATGCATATAACCGGATATTGACGACGAGAAATGAAGAGATTTGTATGCACCACCTATATGAAGATAAAGTAAATACCAGAGTCGTTAAGTTATTCAAGGATATTACCATACCAGCAAATTCAGAGGTGGTGGTTAATGCTACAACTGGAGAAAAAGAGGGAGAAACTGTTTTGATTGAGCCCATGGAAAACGGCAAACTATATGGTCAAGGAATTTTTCCAGCCAAGACGTTATCTACGCAGAAGAAATATACTGTTTTGATTCGAATGGTCAATTTAAAAGGATATGATCAACACCTGAAACAAGGAGAGAACATTGGCGTATGCTCTGAAGTAGTGGCAGTCATGAAAAATGCTGATAGAAGTCGTTATTCAAACAGACCTTTTCCTGTATGTTTACAAAACCTATTTAAAGAATCTTCTGCCAATTTAACCATAGACCAGTGTAGTAAATTGCGACGTCTTCTTGAAGAAAATCAAGATGTGTTTTCCTTGCACGATAATGACCTGGAAAAAACTGATTTGGTGCAGCATCGAATAAACACTGGAGACAATGCTCCGATTAAACAAGCACCTCGAAGAATTCCGATAGCTAAACAAGGAGAAGTTTCCTCAATGCTTCAAGAAATGAGGACACAAGGAGTGATAAAACCTTCTCAGAGTCCTTGGACATCTCCAGTTGTGCTAGTGAAGAAAAAGGATGGATCCACTAGATTTTGTGTAGACTATCGGCGACTGAATGACATTACCAAGAAAGACAGTTATCCCCTACCAAGAATTGACAACACCCTGGACACGCTATCAGGTTCACAATGGTTCTCAACACTCGATCTAAAGAGTGGATACTGGCAGGTAAAGATGTACCCAGAAGATAAAGAAAAGACCGCATTCTCGAGTGGAACAGGACTTTGGCAGTTTACAGTAATGCCCTTTGGACTCTGCAATGCTCCAGCTACCTTTGAGAGACTTATGGAAACAGTTTTACGTGGAATGACTTGGGAATCATGTTTAGTTTATCTGGATTACGTCATCATACTGGGAAAAACATTTGAAGATCATTTAAAGAATATTCAAGAGGTATTTGTTAAACTGCGAGGGGCCAACCTGAAGCCTAAGTCGTAAAAAATGTTGCTTATTTCAAAAAGAAGTTCGATACCTTAGCCATGTAATATCAGAAAAAGGTGTCAAGACTGATCCAGATAAAGTAGGGGCAATCGAAAATTGGCCACGACCCACTCACAAACACCAGTTAAGAAGCTTTCTGGGCCTTTGTACCTATTACAGAAGATTTGTAAGAAATTTCGCTAATCTTGCAAAGCCTCTACATAAGCTCACGGAGGACAAAATGGTATTTAGTTGGTCAACAGACTGTGAAGAAGCATTTCAACGGTTAAAAAGAGCACTATGCACATCTCCGATTTTAACACATCCGATTCCTGGACAAACTTTTATTTTGGATACCGATGCAAGTAATGTTGGTGTAATAATAAATAATAATGTGTGGGGCCGTTCTATCACAAAAATATGAAGATGGCGAGCAAGTGATAGCTTATTTCAGTAAAACGTTATCAAAACCAGAAAGAAACTATTGTGTCACCAGACGAGAGCTATTGGCAGCAGTAAAAGCTATTGAACATTTCTGATTACTTTAGTAAGTGGCCCGAGGTTTATCCGATTCCAAACCAAGAAGCAACGACAGTAGCTGAAGTGCTGTTCCAGAACTGGATTTGTCGATTTGGTGTACCCAGAGAGATACATTCAGACCAAGGAAGGAACTTTGAGTCACAAATATTCCAACAAGTATGCCAGTTGCTGGGAATCAATAAGACCCGTACAACCCCACTACACCCTCAGTCTGATGGAATGGTTGAAAGATTTAACCGCACATTTGAAACCTATTTGAGGATGGTGGTAAACTCTAAGCAAACCGACTGGGATACCTGTATACAACCATTCCTATTGGCATATCGTTCTTCTATCCACAAGTCAACTGGAAAAAGCCCGGCAAAAGTTGTCTACGGTGATGAACTTCGTTTACCTTTGGACATTATTACTGGAAGACCCCATAAGTCTGAAGCAAGGGATAAGCACGGGATAAACTTCATCTAGAAAGTAACAGAATGAAATCGCGTTATGACATAAAGGCAAATTCTACCGGTTTTAATCCTGGGGATAAAGTCTGGTTATACAATCCACGGAGGATGAAGGGCAAGTCACCAAACCTCCAGAGGGATTGGGAAGGTCCATTCAATGTGGTCACCAGAATCAACGACGTGGTGTATCGTATCCAGCGACATCCGACAATGAAGATGAAAATTGTAAACATCGTCCGGCTAGCGCCCTATCATGACTCAGGTGGTCCCATGTTTGATCGGGACGATCAAACTTGAGAGGAGAACAGTATTATGAAAATGTAAATACGTTAGTTATTCTTCTAGTTTTTGTACAATTTTATTAGTATTCTGTAGTTAAAGTTGATTCGTAGGGTTTCTTTAGGGTTCTACTTACGTTTGGTTTATTATTTTCATCTATAGTGTTTAGTTTTTAAATAGTTCATCTTGTTCGAGAGCCCCATTTTGACCCCAATTTAGGTTATATTATTGTAAATCCCTGTAGTTCTAATTTTCTAGAATTTGTATACTTGCTTGCTTTGACTGTCAGTATTCTCCTAAAATTATTGGTCTCTTTGGGCAAAAACAATGAAGATAATTCTAAATATTTCGAAACTGTTCCATCGGGTTTTAAAAAGGACGCGCTTCGTGACAATTCATTCAGTTTTAATTGTTGAGTCAGTTTTTATCTTGGAAAAAATTAAACGACAGTCAAGGCGAGTTAGGTTAGTGCTTTTGACGTTGACAATAAAAGTGTGTTCCCGAATTTCGTTACAATATGCATTATTGTAAGTTGCAATATGGTAAAACAAACAAAAAATTATCGACCAAATTTTAGGGAAAGACAAAATTAACTTTATACATAGATATCAATATCTAAATAAATTTCAAAATTCTTTAAAGGCAATAAAAAATTAGTAATTTCATATATCTACCTAATGTATATATTAAAAAAACATAACTATATAGATAGGTACATTTAAAAATATAAATATTTTGGTATTTTACGCACACTTTCACATTCAAGTTTTTATTAGGTTTATATCTATAAGATCCCCTATTCTACGTTTATGATGATGGTAACCCTATGATGTGATGTTATGAAAGTATCGGTACTTACTTGTGCAAAGATCGGCTTGAATCACCTTTTTATCATGATGCGGCACAAACGACACAAGTTTTTGCCATCCTAGCAATTTAAAAAAACACTAAAATGTGGCGTTTTTCGTTTTTAAACCAAAAATTAATGAAAATACACGAATCCCGAAAATAAACAAAGAGACCGTTTGACAGATGACACTACGCGTATGGCTCAGGCACTTAAGCTCCGGTGTTGTCGCTTCAAATTTTTTAGAAGCAGTTTTAGGGATAAGAATGTTAATAATTTTGTTTTTTTTTCTTAAGGATATTATATTTATTCTTAAAATAGGTTAATTGTAGTATTTATACTTTTTATTTTAAATTTTCCTATAAAATACAACACAAATAAGTTAAATTAACGTTATAATGGTTGTTAAAATATAGCTAAAAATTTCCTTCGTTGGAAATTTGCGTCGACTTGACAACAGAGAATCGGCAAATATGTTCGTAAACAAAACACTCCTCTTGCCCCTGCGCACATGTTGGACTCAAACAAAATTGTTGTTTACTAATTCTAGCCTTTCAATGTTCTAAGCAGTTGAGAGTACAATATGTCAACATGGGGCATAACTCGATGAAATACATTCAACCAAAAAATAAATTTAATGTCCTTTAATAATCTTGAAAGTGCACCTGCTTTTCGGATGGTATCTGATTGTCTGGATGTAGATTGTATTTGTTCCATACACTCTATTAAGGCTTCTTTATTTTCAAAAACCATGTTAACGGTTCTAATTTTAAAATTCCACCTTGTAGCAGATGCTCTAGGAATTCAGACATTAATAAATTTAACTGATGCGCATAACAATGTATATAATAGGCGTATTGAAATTTATCTTGAATAAGTTTTTGCACACCACGATGAGCACCACTCATGACACTTGCTCCATCATAACTTTGGGAAATTAATTGATCTGGACTTGTTAAAACGGAATTTAATGATTTTTCTATACAATCAGCTAAGCAGATAGCATTGTGGTCAGTGGGTTTAAAAAAATTGCAAAATCTTTCAACGGGGGTCCCATTTGGTAAATTATATCGATAAACTATTACCATTTGAAAAATATTTGAAATGTCACTTGTTTCATCACTTATTACAGATACAAACTTTGAAGCGGCGATTTCTTTTTTAATGTGTGCTTGACAAACGGAAAGCATACAATCTAGTAAATCATTTTGGATATCTTTAGACGTATCTTTAAGCACAGTAGCTTGCTGCAAATGATCCTTTAGTGCCAAGTCCAATTCGGCAGAAAAATTTACGAGGCCTCTAAATATTCCAGGATTTAATGAGTCCTGTTTTTCATCATGCCCACGAAGGGCAAGTTCAAAGGCGCCACAGAACTTAACACAATTTATAATTTTCGATAATACATATCTATTATTCTTTACTTGTTGGTTATGCTTTTCAATATTTAATCGGTATGCACTATTTAATTGTTGCCGGATATCTTGTTTACCTAATAAATTAAATCCTAATTTAGCGGATATGTGTAACTTTGAACATTGATGCTTTTTAAGTTTTTCGGATAAATGAACCAAGTCCACACCACATTTTGATGCCTCATCCCCATATAATAAACACGGAAAACAATAACGAGTGTTAGTAACTGAACTCCGCACAACCAGTCTGTTTTCTCGTAAATGTCCATTTTAAAAGACCGTTTATAGTCCCGATTTTTGCCTTTGGTTACGTTGCTTATAACTATATTTGGCTTTAGACGACCAATATTTTTTATTTTTATCCTCTCCTCTAACGAAAGTAATGAAAATTTAATTGTTTTTAAATATTCCACGGTGACGCTGCTCACCGGTCCCGCCATTCTTCATCAAAAAATAAGAAAAACAAAAAGTCAAAAAACCAAACAACGCAAGTACTTTCCAATAAATAAGTTAAGTATTAAATAGCAATACTGCCACCGATTTAAAAACAAAACATCAAAAATTTCGCGCCAACACTCCCAATCATACAGTAAGATCACAACCAAACTGTGCACACGGGCGAGGTAATTATCGCAGCCTGTCGCGGGGCAGCAGGCATGCAGGGACCAACGGCTCTACCAATCAGAACTCGGGGCGCGATGAGCACGATCGAGCAGTGAACGACAAGATGTGGTGAGTCGTTACCGCGCGTTGTGCGGAGTTTTCGCGTGTCGCGGTAGGTATTGAGATGGATTAGAATTTAAAATAAATACTTAATTGCGGTTCTGCTATTTCCTATTTAAATTCTTTTTTAGATCGAATAGAAATAATATTAATTTAAGAATGATATAGAATGTTTGTTGTATGTTTTCTGTTTGTTTAAAAAAAATATTATGGGAGTGCACGTGCACATGTGCACTTATTGAGGAACCGCCACTGATTTTAGTTTACATATGCATAATTGTTATCGTATAATTATATTACTAAACTTATATTGCACACAAAATTTAATTTAAATGTTATGTAATTTTTGTTATTATTTTGTTCTATGAATAAACGCATAATGCATATTATTTAAATTAACCCATACATATTTTTTTTTTCTCTGTCATGAGATTACGTCTGTCCAGATTGCAAATTCTTTCAACATCTACAGGGCGTTTATAATCTGAGACGAGGCTGCGAAGTATAATTAGAAAATCAATCGACTTACCTGTAAGGAAAAGTGATCCTAATTATACGAGCAGCCTCGTCGAAAGATTATAAACAACCTAGCTCACAAGAATATTCCTTTTTACCCACCCCTAGCAATCTGGACTCTTTAACGCGTCGTCCTGCGTGAGCGACTAGTTCCGTCCGATGCGGGCGGTGCGGCCGATCCGAATTTATCAAAGTATAAATAACTATAGCGCTGTCCTACGTGCAGTCGCATTGGTAATAAAAATGTTTCGTACGAAATTCGCGCGGTATGTCCGATCAAATTATTTGATTTTCCTTCGCTTGTCTTCCGATATGATTACGTTGTAGTTTCTGGTTTACCCTATCCATCGATACGCGTACAAAGCATAACAATTTTTATCGCCATTCCGGCCAGACTCACACATCGTCATTCTGTTTTGCGTATCCGTCGAGTTAGCGAGAAAATAAAATTGTGTCGTACCGTATCTCCGGGAGTGAAATAAATTGTTTTTACTGTTTGTGAATTTAACAAATAATGTCGAAACGTAGTGCCTCACCAGCAAAAATTAGGAGTAAAAGGCAAAAAATTAGCAAATTACTTCAAGAGTTGGAAATATTTAAGGAAAAATTTCAAAGCTTATCGTCAACCTCGGGTAAGTTATGATGGTATTTAAATCATCGGCTCTTTCTCTAAGGCCTTTTATGTTATATAGTTGTACTATATAATTAAGAATTTAATTTAGTCTACCGTGGGTAGACTGAAAATTATAGAACCGTGGGTTCGAATTGTTGAATTATAGAACCGTGGGTTCAAATGTGTTTTAAAATTGGTCGTGGACCATACAATTTTCATTAAGAAGACATCTCTATTGTTTTAGAGTCTTCTTCGTCTGAAGATGAGAGTGATCACCAGTCGCCAGTACATTCAGGACTGGAAGACATGCCAATTGAATTAACTGATAATCAAGTAGATCTCCCCTCTCGTCCGCCTACACCTCAACCTAACATTATTCCTCCTCCTACCTTGGAGGTAACACCGTCAACGCCATCAACCACTGATTTTTCAGTGGCGTTAGGGGCGAAACCGTCTGACATTCAGATTCAGGGCCAAGATCTACATGATGAGATTGTATCAAGGTGGGAATTTTATCTCAAAAAAGGTGTTAAGAAAGAAGAAAGGCAGAAAATATTAGGTAAGCATCCAATACCTAAGAATTGTCAAGCACTCAATCCTCCTAAAGTCAATGAGGAGATTTTAGACTGCTTAAGTGAGTCCGTTAACAAAAAAGATTATTTTTTAAAATCGTTACAACATCAAATAGGTCAGGGGTTGACGGCGCTAGGGGAAGTTATGAAGGACTTTATAAAAGAAAATCAATCTATGCCTCAATTGTCAGGCTTTGCTGATGCTACATTACTATTCTCTAACGTACATAATGCTTTATCAATGCTCCGTAGACAGAATATTATGCCTTCTTTAAATATGGAGTCTCGAAAAGTGGCATCATCTAGCCAATTAGACACTGTTTGGTGAAAAGTTTGGGGAAGCAGTGAAGAAGAAACAAAATTTAAAAAAGACCAGCGAAGAATTGAAAAATCAGTTTACCAATTTTGGCCGACCAGGACCAGCTGTACCGAGTACATCTCCATCTAAGCACCCTCCTGCGAACACCTCTTCTATACGTTATTTAAACTATCGGCGAGGGAAGAGGCACGTCAGAATGAAAATGGACAGGACCATTTACAAGCCAAAGAAACAATCAGGGAATCGGGAACAATCCAGGAAACATTAGCACCGGTAAATACAAAATATGCAGCTTGTTTATCACGTTATATTCTTACGTGGCAAGAATTAACTAGTGATAAAATTGTCCTACAATGGATTCAGGGTATTAAATTGCCATTTAATCGTGAACCCCGCCAAAAGTTTTTTGCTTCAAGAGAATACTCTGAAAAAGACTTAGATCTTTTTAAAAAATCATTAAGTGAGCTATTAGAAATTGGTGCAATTTCAAAAAGCTCTTATACCAAAGGCGAATTTCTATCGCCGTTTTTTCTTGCCACGAAGCCCAATGAAAAAAAGAGATTTATTTTAAATTTAAAAATGTTAAATAGTTATATTTTGGCTCCATATTTTAAACTCGAAGACTCAAGAACAGTTCAAAAACTCCTCACGAAAAATTGTTACGTAACAAAAATAGACTTAAAGGACGCTTATTTCCTGTTACCTATTCATAAAAAGTATAAAAAATATTTGAGATTTATATTGGAGGGTCATAGATATGAGTTTAATTGCCTTCCGTTTGGGCTTAATATTGCTCCTTATATTTTTACTAAAACTATGAAACAAGTAGCAACATTTCTACGCCTTCAAAATGTTTTATTAATAATATATTTAGATGATATTCTAATTATATCCAAAAATAACATTGAATAATAAATTAATACCAAGCTCACAATTAATGTTTTAACTAGACTTGGTTTCATCATTAACAAAGAAAAAAGTCAATTAGTACCTTCAAAAGAAATAACCTATTTGGGGTTCACATATAACCTTAATAGAATGACACTTTCCTTGCCTATAAAGAAAACAAGGTTAGTAGAAAAATTGATTTCAAAAAACTTAATGAAGTCAAGAATTAAAATCAGGGAATTTGCAAAAATTATTGGACTTCTGGTAGCAGCAGCTCCAATCATACCTCATTGTCGCCATCATATAAAAATATTAGAGCGAATAAAATTTAAAGCTCTAAAAGGGAAAACATATAACGATATAATGCCTGTATCTAATGAAATTATAAAAACTTTAAATTGGTTGTTACATAATTTAAATGGCTCTGCGGAGATTAAACCTAAAAAATTCTCTCTAGAAATCTTTTCAGATGCGTCTCTTTCGGGTTGGGGTGCCAATTGTAATGGTAAAAATTGTCAAGGGTTCTGGAACAAATCAGATAGGCGAAAACATATTAACTACCTTGAAATAAAAGCTTCCCTTTATGGATTAAAATCTTTTACTCAATTAAAAGAAAATATTAGAGTTTTACTTAGAATTGACAATAAAACTGCAATAGCTTGCATAAATAGGGGAGGTAGCGTTAAATATCGTAATCTAAGTAAAATAACTTACAATCTTTTAAACTGGTGCGAACAAAAACAAATAACAGTTTTTGCTTCCTATGTTTCTTCTAAAGAAAATAAGGAAGCTGACAAGGGTTCACGACAAACTTTTGTCGGAACAGAATATGAGTTAAATAGCCAGGCATTTCTAAAAATAGTCAAGATATTCGGGCAACCAGAAATAGACCTTTTTGCAACAAAATTAAATACAAAATGCAAAAGATATATCTCATGGTTCCCTGATCCAAATTCCATATCAGTAGATGCTTTTACATGTTCTTGGAAAGAAGAATATTTTTACGCCTTCCCTCCTTTCTCTATGATATCTAAAACTTTGGATAAGATTATTCAAGACCAGGCTACAGGAATTTTGGTTGTTCCTGCGTGGCCCTCACAACCCTGGTACCCCTTGTTTGTAACCCTGTTACTTGACAAACCTTTAATTTTTAAACCTAATAAAAAATTATTACTTTCCCCTTTTAGAGAACCGCATCCTCTTCACACGAAAATTTCCCTGGTGGCAGGGGAATTGTCTGTGTAAATATCATAAATTTATTTTATTACTTATAATATTATTAATTTACGGTATTTTTCTTCGGTGTTTAATACGGTGTTTTTGTTAAACATGGAAAACGAAGAACCTTCGACAAGTTGTGTCCCGCCGCCTGCCAAAAAAGCAAAAAGACATTATTTCACTTCTGCGGAATACCAACTAGTTAAAACTGTATATGAAAGTGTTCGTGCTAAAAATCCCGATTTGTCGGTTGAGGACGCGGCAGAATTATGCGGAAATTTGACAAAAGTTAGTTCCAGAACAGTTTTCAGGTCTCTTAAAGTTAATGAAAACAAAAAAAAGTAGAAAAAAGGGGCAGGAAAAAAATTGTTCTAGATGAGGACATAAAATATATCATTAGGCGAAAAGTGCACAGATTTTTTTTAGAAATGAGATTCCAACTATTAAGAAAATTAAGGCCGAACTTGATAGTGACAATTATTATATACCTAAAGTTTCCGTTGGTGTTTTAAAGCGAACATTACGCGACCTAAATTTTCGTTATTTAAAAAGGAACCGGAAAAGTTTTTTGATTGACAAAAAAGAGATTGTTTTGTAGTGAAGGAAATACTTAGATGAAATTCGTAAACATCGGCGCGAAGGAAGAAAAATCATGAAGACATGAACGCTGAGGTTTTTGAAAAATGGTTTTCGTCCGTGTTGAAGTGTATGCAGCCCGGTTCAGTTATAGTGATAGACAATGCACCTTATCATAGTCGGCGAGTGGAAAAAATACCCACGACTGCTTGGCGAAAAAATGATATAAAAGATTGGTTAAAATCAAAAGGCGATATAAAATTTGACGAAGACATGCTTAAGGCACAATTGCTTGATATTGTTCGTGTCCACAAAGCACAATATATTAAATATGTGGTTGATGAAATGGCGCGAAACAGTGGGGTTACAATATTGCGGTTACCGCCGTATCATTGTGAACTTAACCCGATAGAACTTATATGGGCACAAATAAAAGGCAAAGTGGCCAGCAAGAATACAACATTTAAATTAAATGACCTTAAAGTGTTATTAAATGAAGCTATCGGTAATGTAACACCCACCAACTGGCAAAAGTGCATCGAACATGTGGTGAAAGAGGAGCAAAAAATGTGGGATTTGGATAATCACATTGAAGTTGTTGTGGAACCACTTATTATCACTCCTGGCTCTGGAAATAGTGATAGCGATGATTCTTCTTCAAGTTCTTCTGATGAAACCTCTGATAGCAATTAGCGCGTTTTAACCATTATAGAGGTACAATATTTATTATTTAAAACTTGTTTATTGCAACAAAGTTTCCTTCATATCGACGGTTAAATGGCAAAAGGCCCTAAGCCGCAAATTTTGTTTTTATAGGAAACGAAAAAAACGTGCAAAAATTTTATTTTATAAAATGTATCTAAAATTATTTTTTAGGTTTTAGAAGCATATTGTCAGATATTATTATACACTGTCGTTAGTCCTTGAATGCAGACCCATCTATTTTAAAATAATTAAAATGTTGATTAGGCCTTTGTAACTTACACAGGTTTATAAACCTCATAAAGTTATGTGGGTTAGGCCCATAACTAAAGTACCATTTTAAATACCTACCTTTACTAATAGGTTTAATAAAATTAACTAATTTAGACATTAACGTCTATATTTTTGGTTTAAAAACCAATAGCATTTAAGTATTTATTAGAATGTAACAAAAGTAATGAAGTAATAAATCAGAATTTTTTGTTCTTTACATTTTTTAAAACTCTTCAGTAGGATTGTCTTTTTCATCGGACTCAGGTAGAGTTAACATCATTTCTCCTTTTCCAGTAAGGTCCTTATACTCTTTTTGATATGCCATAGGTATAATATTTTTTTCACACATTTCGAGGATGCTATTTAATTTCTTTGCTGCTATTGACAGCGAAGCATTGTAAAGTGGAGGTAATTGCATATTTCTGGATCCACGTGTATCCAAGAAAATGAAATTGGGGGCATCCTTAAGAGAATATTTAAATTGGACTTCATTAGATTCTTTAAGAAAAGTCATTTGTCTAATGTCTAGATATTTAATTATGCTTCCACTGGTGTCTTTTTTTATTTTGTCGGGCCAAAATCTTTTTTGTATGGCTTTAAAATCATGAAAATCACTGTAAGTTAGTGTTATAACTTCATACGGGCGAGGATTTACTCTGGAATTCCTTATCACTGTTGGCCATTCACTAGGCGCCCATACTAGCATTTTTTTGGTATATAATTCAATAGACCCATAAACACTGTTCACCTGCATGTAAGTGTGACCAGGAATTAAAAAAGTTATCTTTATTGATATTATTACATTCTTAGAAAGCTTTAAGAAAAATGGGAGGAGCGCCATTACAGCTCTATTCTTATTTTGTCCACTGCATGAGTCACAGTACAAAGCTATCTCTTTTGTTCCCCCGGCTTCATCGACAAATAAAAGGTATTGATATAAAACAGAACATACTTCATTGCAACCCCTTTTAGCATCACTTTCTCCGCATAAGAAACAGTAAGCATTCCGTGTCCCTGCTTCGTAAATGGTTTCATTATAAACTGCGTATCGATTATAATAGTAAATTCGCATATCTAGTTGACCGTGTGGTGTGCTCAAAACTTTCTGCATATCAAAACTGGCACACAAAAATCCCTCATGGTTGGATTTTTTTTGATCGACAAGGTAGTGCTTCTTGGCTAGTTCTTTTTCTTCAATGTGGGCTTTGTATTTTTGTTTTTTTTCGTCTGATGCTTCCTGCTCCTTATATTCAATGCAAGTATTGCATTTATCTTTTCTAGGAGCATGAAAATCTATATTAAACTCAAGCGTGAATATTTTTCTAAAAACATGGAATTGTGTTTTTACCTCTTCTATCGTTTTGGGGAGTTCCATAGTCGTTTTATGGGTACAAAGCCTGCGAACTCGTTTTTCGTTTATACACAATGTATAAAGAAGAAACTGCCTGCACACTTTCTCTTTGGTATTATTTTTAGGTAAATTATAGTTTTTGTTACAGTTCGTCGACTTTCGATGTTTTTTGTGTATTTTCTTTTAATTTTTTCAATGCTAACACAGGATATTAAAAATGAATTTTGCTCTTGTGCCCAGCTTCCAAAATTGGTTAAAAATTTCTTCTCGTTCTTCTGCTGAAAATTTTATTGTGCAATTATGTTGACATGATTTGCACGGAATCGGCTTAAGATGTCTCGCAGGAATAATTTTTTTCTTTGAAGACCAGTACTCTTTGTCTTCTGCACGTAACTGTTTGGCAACCTTTCTTTTATTTGTTTTTTTTGTTTTCTTTTTCCATCGTCGCCAATAACATTTATCTCTTCTTCGTTATTATTTATTTCTTCTTCATTATGAGCTTCCATTTTGTTAGCCACCCTTTCGATATTATTTTCACAATCATTTTTTTCACTTCGATCATGATGAATAAACACTTCAAGTGCTTTTGGATCATTCTTTTTCTCAGTATTATTTTTAGTTGGTATTTTCCTTTTAGTATGTATTTCTTCATATTCTTCTAAGTCTGATGATTCTGATTCTTCTGTTGTATTGTAACTACTGTCATGCATATCATCGTTGGATTGAAAATTATGTTTTTGAACATGAATAATATCAGCTTCGTTTTGATTCATCTCAATCTCAATAACATTTTGTTCTAAGTTAAACTGCGGCTGCTCGAATGCTGCCACCACTTGGTCGGCGAGAGTTAGCAATTCATCATCGTCAATATTCATAAGATTTTCAATTTCTTTTACATCTCCTATATTATTTTCCTTGGTAACCTCAGTTATCAGTAGTAATTCATCTTTGTTTGCCTTGTCTTCATTCTCATTTTCTATTATATTTTGATCTTTAACCATCAGTACCATTTTCTTAGTTCTGCTTTTTAGGTTTGCCATTATGATCACAAATTCTGTAAAAAAAAGCCATGCTAAGTAAGTATAATAATTTCAAAATACAAAATTAAAGAAAATTTGTTACAAGAAGGCCTATCCCTCAAATATTTTAAAGCAAATGGCCCTAAGCCTCGGTCATACAAAGCAAAAAGCTCTAAGCCACATAACCTCAAATTATTCTATTTTGAAATAATTATTATTGCAACATGCTAAATATACGAGGGGCAAGTAAAAAGTAAGGTTCCCAACGCTGTAGCTCCGCCGCGCGTGTTGCTAGGCGAAATCCGGCAACACCGCCGTGTGCGTCTGTTCCCCCTGTTCATTCCTAGCGGCCGGGGAAGTCGCTACGACGCTCAGTGTCGGCCTGACAGCCGTTCGAGATGGAGCCCGCAATCGCCGTCACCGCCAGGTGCGAGATCCGGGCAGTGATCCGTTTTCTCAACGCCAAGAAGTTACCGCCTGTTGAAATTCATCGGCAGTTAACAGAAATTTATGGGAAAGCTTGCATCAGTGTGCAACACGTCCGTAAATGGTGCAGGGAGTTTTCCGGAGGACGAACAGACATTCACGACGAGCCAAGAAGTGGAAGGACATCGGTGTCCGACGACGTCGTGGCAAAAATCGAGCGTCTTCTCCAGGAGGATCGGCGAGCAACGCTTCGGGAACTGGCTGAAAAAGTGCCTGAGGTTTCAGAGAAAACAATCGACAACATTTTGACTGAAAAACTCGGTTATCGCAAGGTGTGTGCGCGGTGGGTACCGCATATGCTCTCAGAAACCCACAAAGAGAACCGCGTCAAGTGTGCTCGGGAGTTTCTTCAGCAATGTGCCGAGAATACCGAAGAATTTTTGGACTCTATTGTAACGGGAGATGAAACGTGGTGCCATTACGTCACGCCGGAAACCAAACAACAGTCAAAACAATGGCGCCATTCCGATTCGCCCAGACCGAAGAAATTCAAGCAGACGCTCTCCGCAGGAAAAGTGATGGCTACGGTTTTTTGGGACCGTAAAGGCGTCCTTCTCGTGGATTTCATGCCTACTGGAACCACCATAAATTCGGAAAAATACTGCAAGACACTAAAGAAACTCAGAAGAGCCATCCAAAATCGCCGGAGAGGAAGACTCACGAAGGGCGTTAGGCTCCATCACGACAATGCGCGCCCACACGTCTCTCGCAACACCAAAGCCTTAATCGAACAATTTGGCTGGGAAATCGTGGAGCCTGCCTATAGCCCTGATCTTGCACCGAGCGATTTCCACTTGTTCCCGAAATTGAAGCAACACCGGGGTGGACAACGCTTCGCTACGGACGAAGAGGTCCAGAATGCAGTCACCACGTACCTCAACGGGTTGGCGGCGGAGGTTTTAGAGGCAGGTTTTCAAAAGTGGATTTCTCGACAGCAAAAATGTGTAGAAAAATTTGGCGACTATGTAGAAAAGTAGCTAAGAGACCAAGCTTTCAGATAGTGTAATTCGCAATTTCAATTAAAAATGTCTTACACCTGAAAAAATGTGGGAACCTTACTTTTTACTTGACCCTCGTAGTTCAAAGTATCATGCAAATACTACATACCATAGACTTAGTAAAACGTAAAAACCAAGTTGTACTTATCCTAAACTTGCTTTTCTCACAAGAACTAAATAGTTTATTAAAACTTTGACGACGCTTCAGCAGGGTATAGCAGAGAGCCGGATTAAATGATTTCGACTGTCAATGTCATGTGGCTAACATAGTTGCCAACTGAAAATATTAATTTTCCCTATAATTTGAAAATATTTTGTTCGTTAAAGAATAGTCTGTGGCTTGGGCCTTTTTTCATGGATTTCTCCAAAAAAAACTGCGGGTAAGGCCTTTTTCACTCAAAATTTTTTTTGAATAGGTTTTTTGTTTTTTTTTTCACTTTTTTATGTGATTTTTTTTTGTTGTGGCATAGGTTTGATTTTTGTTATTGTAGCCGGTATATATATTTTACAGAGGCTTAGGGCGTTAGTTTAATAAACTCTTTTTTTCCGCTATTATTTTGAAAGAGAAATGGCATTTTCGGGAAAATGTGGGCTAGGGCCTTTTGCCGTTTAACAGTCGATATATTGAACTACATACATTTATAATTTCATTATACCTATTATAAATTAATTATTATTTATTATTTTATTATAAATTACACTAAATATTTTCATTACAATAATATTGAAATCATAATAAAATTATTATGTGCTTAAATAAATAATAATTTATATATTATACGAAAATCACTTTTTAAAAATGTCTACGCCGCTGCTAGCTACGTCTCTCACCGCGCAACCGTCTCGGTGGCCCTAATGCTAACGATGAGTCACTGACTATTATAAACGACTTCGACTATAGAATTAGATATTTATTTATGTAGAACTATTAATCTATGATGAATTAATAGATAATTGCCCCTATATTTTATTAGTAGTATTCGTTTTGTTTGTATTTAATTGATTAAATTGAATTAAATAATTAATTAATTAATTAATAACCACAATATTTATTGTATTGGTAATTAGTTATTGCAAAATTGCATCCTCTAGCTTTTAACAACTACAACGTAATCATATCGGAAGACAAGCGAAGGAAAATTTAAAGATTAATCGAATACCATACTTACCTGTATGAAGATTAATCGTAATTTTCCGAGCTTGTCTTCCGATATGATTACAACCCACCCACTTAACTTAACCACCCTTTATTGAGGGCAATTTTGCATAAAAACAGAATGACGATGTGTGAGTCTGGCCGGAATGGCGATAAAAAATTGTTTTGCTTTGTACGCGTATCGATGGATAGGGTAAACCAGAAACTACAACGTAATCATATCGGAAGACAAGCTCGGAAAATTACGATTAATCTTCATACAGGTAAGTATGGTATTCGATTAATCTTTAAATTTTTCCACACGAATCGCATCAGTAGTAGTTCAGTAGTAGACCTGTCTCAATACGTGTTTTTTCGATGGCCGACACATTTTCAGAATTGTTAATAGAGGCGGTTAGAAATTCTAAGTTCCTATGGGACATGACTCATAAAAGGTACCATAATCGACTGTTGGTGGATAGGGAGTGGACGAAAATAGCTAAAGAATTAGGGGAAACAAGTAAGATAAAAAAATATTGCTTTTTTATGTTTAATTACGAATTTAAATATAATGTACATATTTATTAAGTTTAAAATACTCAGTGGCGTTTGGTGTAAGTTTTATGCTAGGTTAGTATTGGAAAACTGAAGCATTTTTTTTTGCGGTGGTACGTATGCTCGGGGATAAACCTTAGCATTTTTCATGTCACTTGTGTCACAATCTGATATTCCCTCAAAGTCTATAATAATGTTATGCAACAATGTGATAGCTTTCACGATATGCACAGCATTTTCTACTTTAGTTTCTATAGCTTTTCCTAAAATCCGGAATTTACTAACTATGCTACCAAATGAACATTCCACAACCATCCTTGCCCTTGATAATCGGTAGTTAAACGTATCATTTTCGGTTCCCTCTTGCAATTGGGATCGCGGGAAATGGCGCATAAGGTATTCCGTAAGAGGAAAAGCTTCATCCCCAAGAAAAACAAAGGGTGTTGTAATTGTTGAATCTGGTAGTGTTGTTTCTTCAGGTAATGGAATTGTTCCTGATTCTATTCCACGTCGTATTGGACAAGAATCAAAAACCCCAGCATCACTGTCTTTTCCGTATGAGCCAATATTTACCATAACAAATTTATAGGTAGCATCTGTGACAGCAAGGAAACCAATAGAGAAAAAATTCTTGTAACAGTAGTACATAGAACCAGAATTAGCAGGTTTTTTTATTCTGATATGTTTTCCGTCTAAACACCCTAGACAATTAGGATATCTCAGGATAGAAGTACTGCCGAACAGGAGTTTCAAGAATATGAATCCCAAGAATATGAACAGGATGAACGTGAGTCACAACAACATGAATCGCAAGCTAGGGATAGGGATACAGAAGAAGATATTGTTACTGAATCACAAATTCAACTGCAGTTATTAAATAAGGAAAAGTCTCAAACCAAGAGGTTACAAAAGGCAATACAGGATCTAGAAACATCATTACCTGCCGCAAATACCCCAATAAACCCCATTCAAGTACCGTCTTCACGAAAACGTAAAGCTAAAACACTACAAAATCAAGAGTACAACTTTGAAAGAGGCATGTTGCAGCTTGAGACAAGAAAACTTGATGCTTTAATAAGAGCAGATGATGCGATGAGGACATAAGTTTTTTTAAATCGCTTTTACCGCATGTCCAAAAGCTTCCCTCGCTGAATAAGTTAAACTTTCGAACTCAAGTGCAAAATTTGCTGGTACAAGAATTAACTAGCTTCAAACGCCGCCTATTTTCCAAGATTCAAATAATGAATCGCACTCAAGCACTACAGTATCTACACCACTCTGTTCGCCTCACTCTTCAGCCTATAATAGTGGTCAAGAAACCGGTTCAGGAAATTATTTAGGATACGAATATCTACCTTAATTAACATGTATGTACCTATTATGCTTTACTGATATCTAATATTAACCTTTATGTCTTAAATTAGTGTTTAGTTAATTACGTTAAAGAAAAGAAATGTGAAATATTTCTGTTACATACCTTAAAGTAAACATGAGTCTTTCTTCTACAGAAATTGGTCGCTGGAAATTAGTTGCCTTGTACCGTATTTCTGGCCCTATAGCGTTCACGATATAATTAAAAGTTGAGGGTAGCATTCTACTATAGTAATGGAATAAATTAGGAAAACTTCTTAAACGTTCATATAAATGGTGAAACTCTCCAAATATTGTTCTTTCCAAAAAAATAATGTCTGTTGAATTCCTTTTTTTTATTTTCTTTCTTCGTCTGACACTTCACACCTTAAGTACCACATTCTCACACAGTAAAATTTTACGTCTGTTCGACCAACCCATTTTTGCAAGACTGATCAAGTCTAGTCGCCATATCTTGTGCCTAGACGCACGAACAAACGCAACGCAGAGGACACAACACTCGCCGCCCGAATTGGCCGCACCGCACCGCCCGCATCTGAACGGAACTACTCGCTCACGCAGGACAGTGCTTAAGCAATGAATATTGATGCCGTCGCAGTAACCGATATGAATCAATTTTGCTGCCGAATCAATTCAAAATTAAAAATCAGATATGCTGCCGAATCATTTTTTTAAATTCTTTGAACGTCGTATGTAGGTACGTCGCGCTGCTACTACAGGGTGTTTATAATCTTTCGACGAGGTTGTTCGTATAATTAGGATCACTCTTCATTATAGGTAAGTCGATTGATCTTCTAATTTTAACCGCATAGGCTGGGTAATCGTGCGCACGGCAAGATTTCATTTAATCTTGTTCTTAATTTTACAATATATTTTTTGGTACTAATTGATTCGCTCGCCTTATAGTACACAAAATGAAGAACATCTGAGCCAAATTGCACATTTTTATATGACATTTACTAAAATACCAAGGTTTTTTCATAGGTGCGCACAATTCACCGACTCTCTGCCCCTAAATAAGCAAATTATAGAGTATCATCACTGTTTTTTCCATAGTATTAGTTGTAAACTCACATAAAGTCCTTACTTAATTCGGTCCGGTTATGACTATCTACGGAATTCGAAGTTAAATTCTTTATCGTGAACATTTAACGAGTTTAACGTCAATCCTGTTAGAGGAGGGTAAGTTAATTTAATAAGAATTAACTTCTGTACTGTAACTTATATAGTTAATACACTTCAAGTCTAGATTCAGCTCAACATTTAAGAGAAGTGGCTGTACGAATTTAATTTTTCGTACTGGACCTCTTAAGTTTAGTGATGGGACTGGCAGGTTATAGTAAGTAAATGGTTCTGTGAAATTTCTGTAGAATTATCCTGCAGATGAGATCTTGAATCTCTCTCTATATCTAATTCCCATTAGGGTGGTTTTTTTTCACTCTACCAGATATTGTTTTATTTAATATCACAAATTGCAGTTTATATCAAAACGGAATCGACAATTTATATTAATATTCCATCCTGGTAAGGTCAATTACAGCATCAAATTACCTTATTTGTTTTATCAGAAAACATCATAGGACTGTGAGATGAATGAATCTCAAAAAATATACTACAACACGTCCTACAAAGTGTTACTTCACAGATGCCCTACTCAATTCAGGCTCTACACTTTAAAGGCTGGTGTTCATGGTTATTTCATACTGTCTGGAAAAATACAAAATAATATCAAATGGTTGACAATTGTTATTCAATTACCGAACGTTTTAAATGTAGTTTTTCACTTCGGCAATAACCAAAAAGAAAGTCATCACCTATTATAATACCTAATAACACATCTTACAAAGTGCTTCTGCAAAGATGCCTTACTCAATTCAGGACCTTGCACTTTGAAAGCTGGTGTTTTGGCATTGTATAAACTAATAAACATAATACAGCAGTGATGACCTTATTGATGAAATCAGGCTTATGATTTCAAGTTGGTTTAAATTTTTAAGAGCGTGCATTTTAGATAGGAAGGCGTAAGAGACAAACAATCATTCTTTAACCTTTCGGAATAGATACTTTTTAAAATTTGTCACGCTTCATAAATTCGTCACAAAGATAGTGACAAAGTACAAAATTAAAACACAATAAAAATTAAAATGGGAAAATCCTGCAACCGAAGCATTTGATTTTCTGTTATATCCGATTGGTTCCTAGGTGTCGGTGTAGAAAATTATCGTGAATACCATTTATATGTATATCGTCCCTATTGATTATTTCCTCACTTATATTTCCTCAATTAGTAATCAAAAAGTAGTAGCCAAGTATTGAACCTATAAGGGTTGAAAAATTAAAACACAAAATGCAGTAGTAACCTTTTATTAGTTTATCCCATTAATAATAAATAAGCGGCAGAAAGTTGAATGAACTTTCACAAGCCGAAAATGATACCTGCGTTTGCGGAGAATAATTATTAATAGAAGAGAATAATAATTAATAGTTCAGACGGGACGAAAATATGGTCGCTTCATTGGTGTGCGCTATTCTTTATTTTTTTCGAAGGCAATAAAAAAAAACTTTATTATAAATCCTAAATATTGCATAAAAATAAAATGCTTAAAAAACTACGAAAGTGAATTTGGGTGTTTAATAGAATGAAAACAATTTACGATACTAGTTTTAGTAACAGTTTATAAAACGGTTTTCTGCTATTTTTTTGTATCTCTTTTACCCTAGAAGCTTACGGGACCCGGGAGTGAATAGAGGTGCTGGGTAAGGTAAATTAACTATAAAATAGTGAAACAGCATCTGTACTGCATACCTAAATACAGCACGCAGCTACAGGGTCTTTTTGAACAAAGTAAAGGTCAAAAAACCCTAAAAAAAAACGTTCTTGGTTTACTGCTTATCCACTGAGCTAGGGCGATGTTGCCATGTTGACCTACAAATATAAACAAACTACTGAAATTTATTTTTATATGGGAAAAAAGGGTTGAAGCTATCCAGGTATATTTCTTTAAATCTTAGATAGCTATTTTATTAAAATATACTTCAACGTAAGTAATAAGAAACAAATACGTCTAAAAAGTGTATCCTATATAAGAAGAGAAATCCCAGAAGACATCTATATTTATCTGCCAAAATGATAACAGTGTTTTCACGTTAAAATAGTGAACGGGTTTCACTATTTCTACACAAGCTATTACCCAGCGATGAAACATTCATCGCTTAGGCAAAGGTTCGTAACCTTCATATTTTCTAACATTTTGAGATTCTATTCGTATGAAAAAGTATATAGAAGGCTCGTAAATGTTGAACACATGGAGGGAGCTTAGGTCGTGTTGGTTGATTCAGGTGTTACAGTTCGTAGATCTTAACACACCATAGTTCACTAAACAATCCACCAGTATTCGGCGATTGAAACTCATCACTAAAAATTCGCTGATTCTAAAAGCACAACTGTCACAAGCCACGTTTTTGTTTTGAAAAGCACTCAGCAAATTTAAACATTTAACAATAACAATTGAAATATTTAACCATGTTATCTAAGACATGCGTAATTACACCTTTATAATAAGAAGACAAGAGACAGAAGGTTTTACAAAATTTAGGCGATTTTATTGGAATTTTTGTTTTGTCTAAATTTTTCTCGAGTATTTATGAAAGTAAGACCTAATATTTTGGGAAAAATCGAGAAATATGTAGTCATTTAGTGAACTGGTTCCCAGAAATGTGATTTTAAGCGACTAAACAATGTCATTTACTTTAAATGCCGTAAGTATGGTTGTTTTTTGTATTAAAAAAAAAGGCTGTCATTTACAAAAAAAGGCAAATTCGTATTTTCGCCAGCGTACAACATGTAAATACCTACATTATGAAATGTATTATGATGCCATAATTTTAACCTTTTCGAAATTGCTGGCTCATAAATGTCCCAAGAATTTTTTCAAGAACACGAAACCAGCGCTTTGTAATGCATTGGGATGGGATAATTCAGTATTGGGGATGTCTCAAACGGGATTCCCGAGCTACGACGTACGTTCTCGACATTTGTAGAGAAGGTTGGTGGCTCTCGAGACGTGCGCATTTTTCTCAATTCGCTACGCTTTCAGTGAATATTAATAATAGTTGTGCCTTTATTTTGGACGCGGTAGTGATGGATTTGGATAGACCAGGTAAGAATCCACTAATTTCGATATAATTTAAATTGTTCTAAAATATTTTTATTTAGTTAATAAAATTTAAACCGTAACAAGTATTATGAAAATTTTTTTGGGTATTATTTTTGCTTACTAATGGATTTGATATACTTTCCACCTAGATCCAGCTATTATTTCTATTACGATTAAAGGTTTTAGTCCTGTAGAAGTAAATGTTTTTATAATTAGTCGCGGAAAAGCGCGGATAAGTACTACTAGGGCACATTGAATTGATTTGTTTTTATCTGAATAAAAATAAAATAAAAACATTGTTATTGTAAGAGTAATAACAGGCGAACATTTTTTTGTTATAGATTGCCAAGGTCCCTCGGGAGTAAAACTAGTGACCCGTAGAAACATGTTCGACCGTATGCAGGCCCTGGGTCTACCAAGTTTGGAAGAAAAACTAAATGCTTTGAAGGATTAAATTTTGTCCTGTGACAATTTTACAGAAGATCAAATTGAAAGTTTTAAAGCCAATTTTGCACGTTTTAAATCACAAACGAAGCAAAGGTGGGTAAAGGCCCATAAGAAGGAAGACGTGTTTTTAAAATACAATCAATCATGGTTAGAAGGAACTATTGAAATTCCCGTGGTTATTCAAAAAAGGCCTAAAATGTTTGAAGAATCAAGTGAAAGGACTAAAAGAAGAAAAACCGAAGAAATACGGGCTTCATTAGCCAAGGAAGTTATCATTCATGCTGCTCAGGTTGAGTTGCGAAAAAGCGGAAAACGCGATGCTTCCGACATACTAAAGGAAATAACCACAAGTAGCCCGTTACGTGCTACGAAATATAAGAAGGCGTTTTCAGAAACAAAAACCAAAGAGCCTACCCAACTTGCTCCATTGGAGGCGCTATCAATGTTTGTGGAAGCAGATTTAACTCGAAGACAATATGAGCCTATGAGGTAATCCGAAATACGAACAAAAAGTTTTTTCCTTGTTACAGTCTTTTACAAAAAGAAAAACAAAAATGTTACCCACCAACAGAAGAATGCAACGTAACCAATACCAGTGCCGAAAGTAATTTGCAAGCTTTTGTTGATCTCACCGTAATGCGTTTATCTACCTACCTGAACGAAGTCCTAATAACGCTGAGAGAGGAAGAAAAAGACAGTTTAAAGGTTATTTGCAAATGGGGCTGTGATGGCTCACAACAATGTCAATTCAAACAAAAATTTGAAAATGACGCCGACTCAGACGCTAACATATTTCAAAGCTGTTTTGTACCTCTAAGACTAGTTTGTGGTAAAGAAGGTAAAAATATAGTCTGGGAAAATCCTACTCCCTCATCTCCCAGGTACTGTAGACCAATAAGGTTTCGATTCGTAAAAGAAAGTACAGATGTTACGCAGGAAGAAATTGAGTATATAAATAAGTCTATACAGGGACTTCAACCAACACGTGTTAATTTACAAGAAAAAGAATTGTTAGTTAGGCATGTGTTTATCATGACAATGGTGGATGGAAAGGTCTGCAATGCAGCTACAGGCACTAAATCAACCAGCAAGTGCTATATATGTGGTGCAACCTCCAAAGAATTTAACCAGTTAAATCTAGAAAAGCCAGTCTGTTCTGAAGCTTTAGAGTTTGGACTCTCAATTTTACATGCGAGAATTCGCTTTTTCGAAACTATCCTCCACTTGGCATATAAATTGCCGGTGAAAAAATACAGAGAACGAAAGACCGAAACAGAAAAAAGTATGGAAAAGGAGAGAAAGCTGGAAATTCAGGAAAGATATCGCCGAGAAACTGGCGTGGATATGCCAAAGGCTAATTTCGGCAATACAAATGACGGCAACTAAATACAACAAAATACAACATATATGCATTGGAAACTGCTAGGTTATATGTTAGTCTGTACCCTTGGCACCCAATGAGTCCAACTATGCATAAAGTACTTATTCATGGTGCAGTTATAATAAAAAATGCATTATTGCCCATTGGACAGCTCTCCGAAGAGGCTGCAGAAGCCCGAAATAAACATTTCCGAGCATACCGTCAAGATTTTGCCCGAAAATTCTCCAGGAAGGACTGCAACAGGGACATTTTTAATCGGCTTCTTTTAAGTTCCGATCCGGTATTAAGTGGCATAACGAAAGTAAACAGAAGAAAATTGGGATCTTTTCTACCAGAAACCATAACACTTCTGATGCCTGCCAGTCCTCCAGACAGCGTAACTACTGCCATCAGACAGCGAAGATGATATTTTATTTGACGAATGTTAGTTTTTTTATCATTATTAATTTTATTATTATTAATTTTTTTATATTAAATCAACTTGACTTATTAAAATAAGATGTTATTTACTCTAAAATATCCTTTGGCATAGATAAAAACAAAAAAATAATTTTGGCCGCATAGATTAATGAAATACCCCTATGTGCACCAGTAGAAACCGTAGAAGGACTCCACAAGGAAATTTAAAATGCTTCAAATATTATTAAAAACAATCTCCAATCAATTAAACGTACAGGGTGGCCAGATAAGAATGCAAAGTGCTGTATTTTGGAAACTATTCGTCGTAGAGACTTGCGGTAAAAAATTTTATGACTAAAGTTTCCATTCCATTTTTAGATTTCCAAGATGGTCGCCAGGGGGCGTAACCGCCATATTAAACTTTTTAAGTGATTTTTCACTGATATCTACTCAGTAAATATTACAAAAAAATATATGCTTTTTAAAGCTCAGCTTTACTCGAGTAATTTTTGTTTAACACTTTGTGACGTATCTATTAAAATAAAGTGGTGGGGGGTAATTCAATTTTTTTTTGACAGCTGTAACTCCTAAACGACTAAACGGATTTTAATAAACTTGGTCTCGTTGGAAAAAACATTTATTGTTCCATCAAATTCGTCTTACCTGTGATATGTCTAGTTCTTAGTAATGCCGCTAAAGCGCGTTTTTTGATCTAATAACAGAAAATTGCAAAATTCTCTAAAAAATTAAATGCATAAGTCTCTACGACGAATAGTTTCCAAGATATAGCACTTTGCATTTTTATCTGGCCACCCTGTACAACACGAGCGCTTAACTGCAGCTTGCCTTGAACTTGGTGAGGGTGTTTTCGAAAACATTTTAAATTAGTGGAATTTTGTTTTTTACTAGTATTTGTTTGTGTTGCTTTTAAAACAAAAAATCTTATAAAAAAACTGGTTCAGAATCGGATTAAAACGTATGGGTTGATTTATCTTATTTTGACCTTTGAACATATTCCCAAAATATTTCCGTTTCCTCCCAAAACACCCTGTATATCTGATGAATAGTGTTGACTTGACTATAGTAAATCTTAATTGTTTTTTGAGCAGTTTTGAAATAATAATCGGAAACCATTGATCACATCATGCACCGTAACGATATTTAAATTTTATGTATTCTTTTAAAAGAAATTATTAAATACAATTTTTAAAATATTGCTCTAGTGTCTCAAAACGACCCTACTATTTGAATGAACTTATATTAAGTAGCGTATAAAGTAGGTTTTGCAAACAACATTTGTGTGTAAACTAATAATAAGTTGAAACGTTAAAACCATAATTTAGAATGTAATTTAACTTTAACTTGATTCAAAAAGGCGTTTTTTTGCCCTGAGTATAAATATACAGGGTGGTCCAGTTCAAACGTCATTAATTTTAATATGTGATAGAGAATTCAAAAAGAAATAGACTTTCATCATACATTTTTTCTCAGAAATGTTTGATAACAAAGATATTAAACATTATCTTTCGTTTATTTATCATAACTTTTAAACTACCAGCTTAATTTTAATTAAATTTCGCATGCAGGTTATTGTAGTGAATTGTCAATTACTGACAAAGTCAATTTTTTAAAAAATCGCCAGTGGCGTAACATACGGAGGTCCTTTTTTGTCTCAAATCTGCGAGGTGATTAAATATTTTTTTTATATGAAGTCAACCGTTAGATTCTCCATTTAATTTGAAACGAAAAGTTACTCTTGCAAAATTATGATTTAAGGCACTGTTTTCAAAATATTTTACTTTAATTGTCCAGAAATACCTGCCAAAATGTTGCAAAAATTTATAAAAAAAAAAGGAAATCGGGCTTGGATTTGTAAAAAAAGTTGAATATAAAAGATGAGCAAAAGTTACCTTAAGTCATTATTTTATTTGTCAGGTTTAATTTAAGATTCAAGCCTAATTTTCTTTTTTTTTTTAGTTTTTCCAGCAGTTTTAACTGGCGTTTCTGTACAATTAAACTAAGATATTTTAAAAAAAGTACCTTAAATCATAATTTTGCAAGGGTAACTTAATAACAGTTGACTTCATATAAAAAAATATTTTTTTACCTTGCAGATTTGAGACAAAAAAGGACCAAGTCCCTCTGTATGTTACGCCACTGGCAATTTTATTAGAAATTGGCCTCATCAGTACTTGATAATTCACTACAATAACCCGCATGCCACATTTAATTAAAATTGAGCAGGTAGTTTAAAAGTTATGATAAATAAACGAAAGATAATGTTTAATATCTTTGTTATCAAACATTTCTGAGAAAACATTTGTAATGAAAGTCTATTTCTTTTTAAATTCTCTATCACGTATTAAAATTAATGACGCTTAAACTGAACCACCCTGTATATATAATAACTTAGAGATTAATCAAATAGGATTCATATTGATGCAAATTTAGTTTACTTTCAGATTACATTTCTATCATGTCGTTCTGCACTAAGCTTTGACAGATACGGATTTCGATAGACAACTTGCATTATTGCCATTGGCTTCTGGGAATGGTTAACGAAAACTATCAATTTCTATACAGAATTCGCCATAATCGCCATAATATACATTATTGGTCTTCATAAATCCCCATTGGAAGCAAGAAGTTCAGCATCAAGGACGCTGTAGTATAAATGTATGGTGTGGTATAATAGGTGGCACAATTATAGGACCATATGTCTTTGGCGAGGCACTAAGAGGTAACATCTAGAGTTCCGCAGAAACACATTGCCAATTTTATTGGGAGATGTAAATCTGGAGCTTAGGCGCAATATATTTTTGCAACTTGATGATTGTCCAGCGCATTTTTCAAGAAATATGCGAGAACCCCTAATTGCAGCATACCCATTGCTGCATTTAGGTGTTAAATGCTGAATTACCATACTTCCTATACTCGATGTATAGAAAGAAGAAGCCTGTTTCTATGGCCAGGTCACCCGACTTGACTGTTTTAGATTTTTACCTCTGGGGGAGAGTAAAAGATCTCGTTTTTCGGACCAGGCCTACATTCAGAAAATATGATCCACAGAATTCAAAACGATTCATGGTTTGCCTAGAGAGGAAATTGAATGTGTCGTTATCTTTACGAGGGAAAAATTGCAGCTACGCGTGAACACAGTGGCGCCCATTTTGAAAATCTAGGACGACACTAGAGCAATTTTTAAAAAAAGCTTTTTAAAAAAATTTAAAAAAAATATAAATGTATTATATGAAAGAACGCCTCCTCATGGATTTTCGAAAAACTACTTATACTAAGTTTTTTCTTTAAACGAATATTCATTTAAACACAAGTTTTCTCAATTCGACTAATGCAATAGGAATTTACGACGATTTTTGTAATTTTAATTTTTTAATGGTTACATTTTTTTTTATAACTTTAGTTTGAGTAGTTATATCTGAATGCGGTTTTTACCAATCTGTTCAGCTTTGTTCCCTGCTTTTAATAGCATACAAATATATATATATTGTTAACTTGTTGAATGGTCAATGCTCCATATCGGATTTTAGCGAAAGCTAACAGTAATATTTTTTTGATATAAATAAAGCAGTAGAGAGACTTTTAACCAAAACTTATTTTAGAAGAATCGGCCCACTCAGAGCCAGTTTTCAGCTGTTTTTCTCACTTAAGCTAAAAACTCTTTCCAACACTTTACTTTACAAGTATTTGTTAAAACTTTTTTGTGTGGAAATGTTTGAAGATTATTACAATAATATTTTAAGATACCCGTTATTGTAAGGTTGTTGAAAAAATTGAATTTTAAATTTTGAAGTAGCTGTAACGCCCCCTAGTAGCCGGCCAATAAAGGTTCTACGATTATTAGTTTCTGAGATACAGCCGCTTACCTCGTTTAAGTGGCCGCCCGGTACATAGTACATCCCATCTAGGGAATCCAATCCCGCAATTGCGGGATCCCTCCAAGTTTCTGCGGGATTTTCCGTGCGGGATCTGCGAGAATCAATATTAAAATTCCGTATTCGACAACAAAACTACCAATGTCTTTTAAAACGCCTCAGAAAGCAAAAAACCACTCACAAATAATTACGGACTTATCTAGTCGGACATCTGTTATATAATTGCATTACTGCACGGATTTAAATCCAAGGGGAATCCCCGAGCGCCGACGCTTCGTCGCCCGGGATTTCCCACTGGGCTATTGGAAATAAGTCAAACAAAACAAACAGGTTATTTTACTTTCCGATTTATGTGTTACGCACACACATGTGCATAAGTGGAAAGCGTTTAACTAGTGATTGGAAACGATTTCTTCAGTTAAATAAATTACGTATTACATCGAATGTAAACTAATAATCGCTAAAATGAGTGTCAGTGTGGTTTATGAAGAGAATAAAGGCTTAAGTTTAGTTTGGAAACATTTCTTAAAATCTGAAGATGGTTTTACAGCTAAATGTAAGTTATGCCCAAGCATTATTAAAATCTCTGCTCGTTCTACCGAAGGTCTTCACACCCACTTACAAACGAAGCATAATATGAATTTAAAATCCAAGAATAACAGCGAGAGTGATGTTATTGACATTGATAGTGCCAGTACTGCCAGTAGCTCGAAGAGTTCGTTTACTAGTTCTACCCTTATTTCTAAGCGCTCAGGCTCAGAGGACATTAGTTCTTCTATGCTACCATAGTTTGTTTATAATTGCATAAGACATAAGACCTTTTCTTAGCAATTAGCATGTTTAATAGGTTTATTACAAAAAGTTATATATACATATTATTAACAATCCCGCATTCTTGCGGATCCGCGAGATCGATGATTTTTATCTCGCAGGTTTGCGGGATTGAAGTTTTGGTTCGGGATTGAATTCCCTAATCCCATCTCTTAACACTTGCACTAAAAAAACATATTCTGTTAATTATATCGATGGCGTTACGACAAAAAGGCATAAGCGCCAAAATCACGAATTTAATTTTTTGGCATCAAAATAATATACTTCTTAAGCCCTATTTACCTATTAAAAGGACGTAAGGGACAAAAAAATCTAAGCGAACAAAACCGAGCGTCAAACTTTCTAATCGCCAATTTAATTTCTTGCGAGTTTCGACACGGAAATCAGTAAGCGACAGTCATCCGTACGTGAAAGTGTATACGCCCAGGGCCCGAAAAAACTGTTTTTTGTTGCTAAGTAAGTAATTTTTAAATATATTTATTATTGTTTTGTTGTTAGTTGAACGTCTGTATAGTTTAATTAACATAATAAATTATAAAACATTAAAAAAAATCACTTTTAATTACGTTGTCGGTTACGCCTTTTTAATTTTTTTTATTTGATTGGTCTAACCACCATTTGGCCATATAAATTACATTGCAACTTAAGTTCTCAATAAAACAATTACTACTTTACTGACTTAGGTAAAAATGAAGCTATTAAATAAAGGATGTTTGGTATATTATTATTTAAAGTATTTTCCTATACTTAGATATTGTTTTTTATGCGTAATTGTTGTTTAAAAATCAAATTTTTGTATGTCGCTTACGACTTTTTTATAATTATTTTCAGAATAATTTCTCGTGGGCAAAAGATAAGAAATTTGGCCCTACAAAACATGAGGGAAGATCAGACGAGTAATCAAAATTATAATAATATTTCTGAAACAGACCTACATGAAGCACTACAACATGACATTCTTTTACAATCTGAAAGTCTAAACGAAGAACAAGAACTGCATAACTTTGTTATTGATAATTTGGATTTTAGTCTTAATGTCAGCTCAAATTTTAATATTGATAGTAGTTTATTTTCAAACATTTTCGATGAAACAATTGAGACTGCCGCTATTGCCAGCGAAGAGACTGATAATCTGCAATCAATCTGTGATACCAAACTCGTGCCTTATTCAGATAGTGACAGTAGTGATAATCTTATAGTATTTAATAAAACAGATAGGGAAGAAGATCATAATAATGTTGAACTTCACAATGATTCTTTGTATTCCAAATCCGAATCGAACTTTATAGAATTCCATGAGAGTGAAACCGAAAGTGTTAGTTCTAGTCTTAGCTCACAAAAGGGTTCAGTTTCTAGTAAAACATCTGTTACCTCATCTCAGAGCACTGAATCCTCGACTGAAACATTTGGTAGAGGACAAAAGAGAAAAAAAAAAGAAAGAAAGATATTGCGTCAACGAAAATTGCGTAACTTGGGGCAAAGTTATCTAAATTACAAAAACAAACGCGTACCTGAAAAAAAATTCTTCCTAATCCATGTTTTGGTAAAAATTGTGTAAATCAATGTAATAAATTTACCCCTGAAGACAGAGAAACTATTTTTAAGAATTTCTGGAGTCTCGGTAATAGCTTAGACAAAAAAAACTTTATAAATGGTTGTGTTAAGGTTATACCCGTAAAGCGAAAAAGAACAGTTGGAGACTCGCGCCATAATCTAACTTACCAGTACTTTCTCATGAATAATAATGTTCAAAAACGTGTTTGCTTACAATTTTTTAAAAATACATTAAATGTTACTCAAAAGTTAATACGGTTTGCCATTAAAGGAAAAATTGAAGTTAATCAAGAGAAAAGGGGTAAACATGAACCAAAACATAAAGTCACTCCAGAACAAATGTTAGCTTTTCAAAATTTTATAAAGAGTCTTCCAGCTATTCCCTCGCACTACTGTAGGGGGTCAAGTACTAAGTTATATTTACCAGCAGACACTAAAAGCATTTCAAATCTTTATAAAATTTATATCACAAGAATAAATGAAAATAATAGCGTGCCTTTTAAAATTTCCACTTTTAAAAAAAAACTTTAAACAACTTAATATTGGTATACATGTACCAAGAAAAGATAAATGTTCTATATGCGTTAGATATGAAAATATTCCAGAAGCTGAAAGAACAGATGATGAAAAAAATAAATATATTGAACATCAAAAAAATAAAAATACCGCCAAAGAATTATTTTTGACGGAACAGGGTAATTCTAATAAGGATGAGTTTATTGTTGTTTCTTTTGATTTGCAAAAGGTTCTTGCAACACCTCATGGACCTAGCATGATGTTTGGATTTAGCAGAAAATATACTCTATATAATTTCACGATATACGAAAGTAAGTCAAAAAATACTTTTTGCTATATCTGGGGGGAAAAGGATGGGAAAAGAGGGGTCAACGAAATATGTTCAAATTTATTTTCATATTTTACAAAACTGGATAACGATGGCCAGTATAAAAAAATATCTCTTTTTTGTGACAATTGTCCTGGACAAAACAAAAATAAATTTGTTTTTTCAATGTTACAGTATTTTGTGTCGAATTCTAAATCAATAAAAGAAATAACAATAACTTATCTGGTTGCAGGCCATATTTATATGCCCGTTGATAGCGTACATGCGGTCATTGAACGCTATGCATCAAAAATGAATATTGAGGCACCTTCAGAATGGACGACTGTCATTCGAAATGCTAGACGTCGCCCAAAGCCTTACGAAGTAGTTTCAATGCACTACAGGGACTTTTTAGATTGGAAATCTGTATCTACTCCTAAAAAACTTAAGACACTCCGTGGCATGGAGATTAAGGTTTCTAATATAACCAGTGCTAAATTTGTAAGTAAGAACAATAAAAACACATTTTTTGCCTTTACAAATTACAACATGGAGATGCCACACGAAATTCAGTGGGTTGAGAGACGAAATGGATTTAATATCTCTCGATCTTATAATAGTGAATTGCCCATTAATCCTCAAAAATTAAAAAATCTTTTAGATCTTTGTCAAAGATAAAAAAACAATATCATGCGGAGTACATGGCTCCGAAGGGAAATAATAATGTACCAGATGTTTTACCCGAAAGTGACATAGAAGATAATATTATCACAGATTAATATAGGGTAAGCGTAAGCGTAAGGGTGAGCGTATCTATATTAATCTGTGATAATATTATATCTAAAATCTAAAGACGTTGAAAGATTTAAAAAAAAAAATTCGAAAGATTATTTAGAAATATTGTTGGGAAAAGAAGAAAGATTTTTTTTATTTTTAAGTGTTAAACAAGTAACTAGTTAGAATTCTTTGAAGCTTTATGGTCGTTATATTTAGTTTTTAGTTTACTTTTAATTCTGCTTTTTATATATTTTTTGTTTGTTTTATAGTGTAACTTAAGTTACATTTATTACATTTTTAAAAATACCAAAACAAATTTTTTTTGCCTACAATTTTGAAGGAGTACTAATTTTATTATTAGTCTTATTTTGGGCTATGACTGTTACTAGAATAAGTTGATTTTAGTTTAGCTCTAATGGTTCCTGTTTTTGACTTGATACTGATTTTTATTTTTTTTATGTACATTTTATGTTACTTTTAAATACGAGTATTTAATATTTTATTATCTAGTTTTAACAAAGAATTGTGTTTTATTTTTTGTGTATTTAATTTTGTATATTTTTTCCTAAAATGTTACCTTAAAAGCAATAAAGGCTTATTCACCATTTATTGTTTTAATCTATAAAATCAAAAGGCGTAAAAGATGCTAACCGACATTTTCTGACAACTTATTTTTCGGCTTAAAATTCTAACCACCTCCTTAAAAGGCTTTTACGCCACAGAATATTTTGAAAAAGACGTAAGCGCCAAAATGTTAAATATATCATGTTTGTGTAAGTTTTATTCAATAAAAACATTTCAAAACAAAATCTTTTATATCAGGAAGATCAAAATTTAAAAAAAAAATCAATGATATAAATATTTTACGACTGTAAACGTTTTTTTCGTCTCCTGAAAAAAAGCGTGAGTGTCGCTTATGCCTTTCTGTCGTAACCTCGTCGATATCTTAACAAAAATTAACTTGAAGTAGATCAGCATCATTCAACCCTAGGTTTAGATTATGGAATGCAGAGTGTTTTTTTAATGTCACAATAAATTATTTTTACATAACGGATTATAAAGCTAAGTTGGTCATGCTTTGGTCAATCAATTTTGAATTCTTTGAGGACAAATAAGCGGTTGAATTAATTTTTGAAAGAATATTTGTCACTTTAACAGTTTGTGAATTTTAGGTAATTAAATTAAATAACTAAAAATATTTCACAATAAATATGCGCTCTTCTATTATTTCACGCACATGTTTAAAATGTCGAATATGTGTTAACTTGTATTCTGTAGTGAATTGCAAATACACATTTTGTATTGTTCAGACATACTTAAGACCCTAACGTACCATAGCATCACTGTACGTTATTTTAAAAAAATTGAGTTTTCTTTCATAAACTTTAATTTTTATTCCTTCTCTATAATAAAAACCGCTAGGCTCTAGGAGTCAAGTTAATTCTTCAAAACATTGGCGCTACTTTTAAAATTGACATAAATACAGTATACTCGCGGTAACGTGAACTTACGATTTTATGAACAACTCATTAATGTGAACACCAATAATTTTCTATGTTAATTCTATAGTGTGAACAAACTTATATTTTGATAATGTGAATTTTAAGAAATCTTTAGTAATCTTAAGAAATCTGTGTAGACTTGTCTAGGCTTGTTAGTGGATATTGGGTTTACGCATTTGAAACCTTGTTTGGTCATTTAGTTAATGTTTATTAGATAAGAGAGAGTGTCGCATCTTGCGCAGTGGCCTTTTAAAATGGTTTAAATGTTTAACTATGAGAAATCAACAATTTTGGAAGAGCACAAAAATGGTATGAGTGTTACTACACTAGCAAATAAATATCAAATAGCAAAATCAACTATTTGTGCAATTAAAAATAAAGAAGAAAAAATTCTAAAAGTTGTTGGAGAGAGTTTAAGACCTAATAAAATAAAAAAATGCACTTTGAAGAAGTGCAGAAAACCCCAAGATGGAAACTTTGCTGTATAAATGGTTTACCAAACAGCGTGAACGAAATTTGCCAGTTACGGGTGATATGCTTAAAGAAAAGGCTCTAGATTTACATAGAAAATTAAAACTCAACGATAAAAATAATGCAAGCGATGGATGGCTTCAAAAATTTTAATGGCGATATGGTATAAGGCTGCTTAAAATTGCAGGTGAAAAGTTGTCGTCGCAGCCTCACCTTGTAAATCCCTTTATTGAAGGCTTAAGAAAAAGGATGAAGCAGCTTAATCTTAGTGAAGATCAAATTTATAATGCAGATGAGACGGGTTTATATTGAAAGTTATAGCCAGATAAAACCTATGTTGCAATTTTTGAAAAAGCGGCGCTTGGTCCAAAAATAGCTAAACAAAGAATAACTCCTTTGGGGTGTACAAATGCTACAGGATCGCACAAACCAACGCCTTTAGTACTAGGAAAAGCAAAATCACCTAGATGTTTTAAAGGATTTGATAATCCAGTCATCTATAAAAGCATGAAAAATGCCTGGATGACGCAGGAAATTTTTAAAAATTGGTTTTTTAAGCATTTTGTTCCAGAGGTAAGTGAAAGTTTTGTTTGCTTTTTAATTTTTTAAGACTAAATTGGGTTTTTAGGTTAAATCATTTTTACAAAGCAAAAACTTTCCTTTAAAAGCCGTTCTCCTGTTAGACAATGCCTCTTCGCATTCACCGGCAGAAGAATTAAAAACTTCTGATGGACACATTTTTGTTGTCTACATGCCCCCAAATGTTACACCATTAATTCAACCATTAGACCAAAATGTTTTGCGAATAACCAAACTATTTTACAAAAAAGGCCTATTAAGTTCAATTGTATCAAAGAGTCAAGGAGTAGCTGAGGCCCTAAAAGTTATAACTTTAAGAGATGCTATTATGCAATTGCATATGATCTGGCAAAAAATAGAGCCTTCAGTAATTTCTTGTTGGAATAATATTTTGGGAAAAAATTTGGAGGAGGATGACCTACCTTTAGCTCGACTAAAAGAGATGTGGGAAAATAATGTTAGAGTAGGTACAGTTAATGAAACCACATTGCTTCAAACAATTGAACAGGTATTATTTAGTGCTAGTTACTCCTTTTAATTTCCGATTTTTGGAAATTAAAAGAAGAAAGTCTGTAATAGTTTTAGAATTTCTTTGAGATATGATTGTTTCTAGATTGATCATAATCCCAAAGACATTGAGGAATGGAATACAGACGCAGTGGAGGAAAATCTCGGTAGCAATGATTCAGAAGATAGTGACTGCGAGATATTAACTTTTGAAGAAAAAAAAGTTACGCATTTAGAGGCTCTTGCAGCCTTGAAAATTGTCACACAATGGGCCAGTCAAAACTATGTCGACATAAAGGACATTATTACACTAAAAGGTTTAGAAGAAAAGGCTGTAGCATTAAACCTGTCGCAAAAAAAGTGCAAACAAAAATTACATCTTTTTTTAAATAAAACTTTTGTATAATGCTTAAAACTGTAATAAATAAATTTATAAATAAATACAAAAATAAATAAAGTACAATGTAGTTCCCTTTTACTTTAATTTTAGCTATTTTTAATATAATCTCCATAATGTGAACATTTCAGTAATGCGAACTAAGTCGAAATTTTTTGAGTTCACATTAACGCGAGCCTACTGTAGTAGTAAATAAATATTTCAAGTAGTCCTAAGTTATCGTGTTTATTGTGTACGTATAAAATAAATCGGTTAACTATTTTTGAACATCGAGTGTTTTAATTTACACCTTAACGGTAAAAACGCTACAATTTGAAAACATACCTGACCTGTCTACAACAGATTTTTAAAGTTGCAAAATCAAGGTCTGAGGGTTTTTCTGCAGTTTCTGCTGTGCCACAGGGTAGTAATTTGAGGGCGTTGCTCTTTTTAATTCTTATTGATAGCCATCCAAGGGTGGTAAAACACTGGGAAAGTCTCCTTTTTTGTTGATGAATCAAATTTCCTTATTTCATAGATAATAAATTATTAATTAACAAAACAGAGGTAAAGGATCTGAAAGTTGTTTTTCAAAGTAATATAAAATTCAATAGTCATTTTGAGAATATTACTAATAGGGTCAAGTGGGGTAATTGTAAAAACGGGGTACATGTAAAAGGCGTGTTTGCCAAATAGGCGCGGGCTTTAAAATGTAGATGGTGCTTCTGCAGCAATGTTTTAACCTTGGATTATAATGTACATGATCAGGTTGCATTTGTGTTTAGTGGGATGAGGTTAAAAAAAAGACATATCAACAAGCTGAAAACTTTTATGGTGTTCCCAAATCCTGTATTTTTCATCGAATTAAAAGACGCAATATCTCTGTAGATAAAATAGGTGCTGGGCGTCCATCAGTGTTGTCAAAAGAAGAAGAAAAGTTGGTACAGTGTATTAAAGCTCGTGCTAGGATGGGTTATCACTGTGACAAAAAAGAAATTAAGAATATTGTGGCTCAATATGTCGAGATTTCTCAAATTAAAAATCCCTTTAAAGATGGTATACCCGGAGACGATTGGTACTACGAGTTTTTAAAACGGAATCCCTCAATTTCATTTAAAAAACTCGAACTACTAAAAAAATCAAAAAAAGACGCCAGATACCCTGAAGTTGTTTACGATTTTTATAATGAACTTCCGCAGCTTGTTTAGAATTATAATTTGGAAGAAAAACCATCATTTATTTTTAAGACAGATGAAAGTGGATTTGGTACTGATCCACACAAACTAAAGGCATTGGAAGAAAAAGGAAAATATAAGTTTCCTTAATTTTTAACTAACATTGTATTACCTTCCTTTTTGGTTTTAGCTTTAGTACGTGTCACAGCAGGATCAGGCAGAGAATCCATTTCAGTGTTGGCAACAATTTGTGCAGATGGTTCGTATTTGCCCCCCTATATACTATTTAAAGCAGCTCAAATCAAATCAGCTCTATATCAAACAGCTCTTTTAATGTATAATGGGCATAGTTCTCACATAAGCTGTCGTATTGTAAATGCGGCACTTGATAACAACATTCAAGTTTACAAATTTCCGAGTCATTTGACTGATAAGATCCAACCATTGGATAAATGTGTCTTCGGTCCAGTGAAAAAACAAATTGGTAAAGGTAACATCAGGTTATCAAAATCCCAATTTGTTTAGTTATTAGGAGAGGTTTGGAGAGATTCTATGAAACATGATAACATCATTAAAGGTTTTATTTCTACTGGCACATTTCCAGTCGATTCAACAAAATTTCATGAGGCAGATTTTAATCCTGTTTTGTTAAGAAGGTATAAAGAAAACCAGCTAAAATCTAAAAACTCATCCACACCATGCACTAGCCCTACACAATTTACAGAAAATATTGAAGAGCAATCTCCGAGGCAATCTCCTATTGAAAATCTTAAAATATTAAGTGTAAATAATCAAGCCAATACTACCTTAGAACACAGCACACTTGATATAAATTTGGAAAAAACGTTTCTAAAATCTCTGGGGCCTGTTTCATAAACCATACTGATAATATTAGCTATTAATATTAGTCTCATAAATTAATAATATTAGTATGCTTTTTTCTGTTTCATAAAAATATATATTAGACTAATAAAAGTGAAGACTAATAATATTATTTTACAAGTCAGCTGTTTACAAGTTAGTGAGGTTATGTCATAATTTGCGGTGCGGTTCCATTAAGTGGCGTTAAATTTGCATAATGTCTAAAATAAGAAGTAAAAGATCGGAAAAGCAAGTTAAGCAACAAAACTTTCTCCGAAAAATTAAAGACATGAAAGATAGTCTATTTGGACAGTTTTCTACCACACTGACCAAGGAAACAAAAAGATCCGCATGGATGGAAGTTAGGGACTATGCGGTTTCTATTGGATTGATTACATGCGAGAAAGACTACACCTACGTGCGTGATGCTACTTGGCCTAATATTCGGAACCGAACAATGGTAAGTAACTTATTACTTCCGCATTATAATCCGTTTGTATACAAACGGATTATTCTAGTGTATTAAGATACACTATAATAATCCGTAACCATATAAGTGGTTTAGATATCTCACAAAGTCCTAAAACGTCGTAAAAGTCGGTTTAGAGGAAAAAAATCGTGTCTGTTTTTTTCTAAAAATCTAGTATGTGCGTGTTAAGTAATAACTTTTAAACGGCTTAATATTTTGCGTTGCCTATGAGTAAAATCTCAAAAGTGGGGTGAGTCGAATCAGATCCAGTTCATGAGCTTTACGTACTAAACGCAAGGCGCAAAGTTTATGAATTGGGCTTTAAGAGGAAGAGAGGAAAAATTTATTTTATTCATGATAAATAACGAAAGTGATAATACCATTTTTACCCAAAACAAAAAAAAATTGTTTTTTGGTCCAAAAAAACGGGAAAAAAACAATTTTTAAGTTATTTTTGGACAATTTTGTATATTTTTTTATTTTCTTATTTTGAAGGGATCGCATGATGGTATTAATTTCATTAGCATCCGTTTTTTTTCAATGTAGGCACTTAAAAAAATAGAACTTTATTACTCTTGCTCAGCAATTTTATTAAAAAAATATTCATGCAATTGTTTTATTACGCTACAATGCAGTGCTAACGCTCTAATTTAAAATAAAAACTAATATACTTTGTATTTTAATTGAAGATATTTTTTAGATCAAACTTGATAACGCAAAAAAAACTGGATAAGATGGCGGCCCCGATTCGAAACTTGATGACACCGACAAGCTAGTAATTGAAATAATTGGAAAAAACTCTCCAGTTATAGAAGGAATCGGGGTCGCGGATTCAATGGAGGAAGAGGTTGTAACCCAAACTCTACCGACTAATACTGAGACATTACCTGATGTAACAGAGATAAAAGAGGATGTGGGAAATACATTGGAAGATGTCGTAAGCCCACCGCTGAAGTCCCAAAAGTTAACAAGAGGTTATTATCGATAGTTCCTAAATTAATTTTCAATTCCAGCTGGCTTTGGATAGAAGGCTACAGCTGGACAAAAATACATTTCCATTAGATAAAGACCTCGATAAAGACTGTCCTCATAAAAAGATTATTACTTATATTTTTTATTTTTCCACCAAAAAACTCGTTTATTTTTGTGCATAGAAAGTAACCTTTCCAAGTAAGTTTTCCAAGCGTGTATTTATCATTCCCTACACTGTCCTTTTTCCATCATTTGATTTGACCTTTTTACTAAAATTAATTGTTTTCGGTTGCAGGATGTCTTAAGAGAAAAATCATTGTCCAAAATTCCAATGAAACAAAATACCTCGAGGACCTCAAGAGAAAAAAACTTGAACTAGAAGTCCGAAAATTGGAGTTGGAAGTGTGGGATAAAGAAAGGTCACTTAATGTAAGTCACTGTAACCTTACAAGCCATATTGAAAAGCAAAAGGACACACAAAATATTACTGAATATATTTTAAATGAAGAAGGTGATGTAATCGGTATTAATGAAAAACTATGACTGATTTAAAAAAAATTGTTATCTATCTAAATAAAAAAGGTAAATAAAGAACAATTTTGCATTTAAAAAAATATATTGTAGTTTCTTTTATACGTCCTAACCTTTCTTTTATTGTCCTATATTTTAATTAATTATTACGAAAATAATTGTAAAAATAGTTAAGTTTCTCCTCAGCTCCTATATCTATTTCATCTTGTTCTTCTGCATCTATGTTGTCATCATTGGCATTTTCTTCCTCCTCTATGTTATATTGTTCGTTATCTGCTTTTGATATGTTGCAAAGAGTGACGCAACATTTTATCATTTCGCAAGCAAACACTGTATTTCTCAGTCGAACATAATTGAGGCAAGGAAATTTTTCTTTTAAAATGCCTATAGCACATTCAACTACTCTGCGAGTCGTTTTATAAGCTCTTAGAAATCGCATTTGCGAAGCGTCACCGTCATTTCGTAAAACAGGTGGAATAAGCCATGATTTAAGTGGATAAATGGAGTCTCCCAGCAATACAGATCCTGGAAATGGTCGCCAACCGTTTTCCATTCTTTGGAATAATGAACTAGTTCGCAGAACTCTCGCATCACTTACGCTACCAGGCCAGTTAGCGGAAACGTAGTAAAATTTTAACGAAGGACCACAAACAAGCATAATATTTAAAGAGTGGTTTCCATGGCGATCAACAAAAGCTGGTTCATGTAAACTAGGTGCATCAACTTTAATAAGTATTCCATCAACTGCTCCACAAACAAGCGGCATACCAGCAATTTGTTTAAATTGATACATAACTCTTCCAATATCATCGGGCCAACAAACGGTTTCTCTAAGCATGGTTCTGTTAATAGATAGAACAACTTTGTGAACTATACGTCATACTGTAGCTTTTGAGATGCCATGCATATCTCCTGCACTGTGATACTGCATGCCACTTCCAAGCCAATGTAAAGCAACCATTAGTTGCTGTTTCGGCGTTAACGCGTAATTTCGCCTTGTATCGTGGGCTAGTTGTTGTTCTATTCTGTTTAAAATTACGTAGAACTTCGCACTAGGTAACCTAAATCGTTCATTAAATTCATAAGTATCTTCTATATAAAAATAGGAAATTCGTTCCCTAAATATTCTTGGTCTTCTCACAAAAACTCTCTCTTCCTCGTCACTTGATTCAGAATCGCCCATTTTGTAAACTTTTGCAAATTAACTCTATTATTCTAACTCACATTATTATGCTAAAAACACTCATAAAAATACATCAATTTTATTAGTAAAATTTATGAAGTCTAGGTATTTATGAAACAGTTCTCAAATTATCCTAATAAAATGTACTAATTTATTAACCAATACGCTAATAATTAATAATATTATCTAATAAGTTTATGAAACATAAATTGATAATGTAAACTAATATTACTAGATTTTTGCCAATAATATTGGACTAATATTTTTTATGAAACAGGCCCCTGGTCCTGAACTTGCTATTCCTTTGACCTCTACCCATAAAACTCCAATTAAAACCCCAAGTAAAATAATAGATATTTTCTGTCAAGCAATGAATACCAGCTACGAAAAATTAGAGGTTGTTAAAAGAAAAATTAATCAAGTACCAAAATTAAAATCTGTAAAATACAGTGAAATACTTACTAATGAAAAAGTCGTGGAAAAAATGAAAATTATTGAAGCTCAAAGAAGGGAAAAAGAAGTCAAGAAAAATAAGAATAAAGAAAATAAAGATTTAAAAAAGAAACAGAAGAAACAAAAAAAGACAGGGAAAAAGAAAAATCCAATTGAAACTGATTCAGACAATGAAGACCTCAATGAAAACAATACAAATTATAGCTCAGATAATGCATCAGATGATTCTGATTTTCTAGAATCTTGCATAAAAGAAAATTTGAAAGAAGTAGATTATGAACAGCCAGAATGGAACAAACTCAAAACCCGGCATGTTTTTAGTGATAGACTTTTTGGGGGGCCCAAGGAAAACAAACCATTATCAATATGTAGTATGTATTGAACAAGTATCTATAGGCGAGGGGGAAATCTATGTCAGTTGTTTTGGAAGAGAAGATAAATATTCAACTTTTTTGCTGCTTGAGAAGAACCAACTACAGAGATTGAGTTCAGCTCAATAGTAGCAATTTTACCAGACCCCAAAATTAAGTTAAAAAAAGAAAATTGCTGTATATTTTTCCTGGCTATGTTATGTGTATTTGAAAAATAGACCATAATTGGGCAAGAACTGTTAACTAGAGTTAAGTTTTTTATTTTTCTTTATGTTTTTTTAAGAAGTGGCTTTGTAGGCATCTTTTCTTTAATAAAAACTACTCTCAAATGTTTAGTTAATGGTGTATTTGTAAACGTTTCACATGGGGTAATTGTAAATGACAGATCTTGATATAAAACTACCATAATGTTAGTCAAGGAAAAATTATTATTGGCCCATTTGTTTCCAATTACCCTTTGTTTTGAAACATTATCACCGATATTTAGACTAAAATTAATTTACATTTATCCCAAATATCAGGGGAAATTGTAAATAGCACCGGGTAATCGTAAATGAACCATAATTCCATAAAACTGCAAAAAACTTGATGGAAACCATCTTAGATCAAAAGTAAAGACTCTAAGGAAGGCTATAATATATCCTATGATTTTCAAATTATTTACAAATATATTTAAAAATATTGACATTTATAAAAATTGCATATTTCATTTACAATTACCCCACTTGACCCTAAAGTGTATGGTGCACTTGGTATTGTTATAAGGAATTCAAGGAACTTCACATGTTATCTTCATGTTAACATAGGTAATGTTTACTTGTACACAGTTTCGTATAAAACCATGCTAAAGGAGTTTAATATTCAAACTTTAGAAATAAGGAGGAAAACTAAATTTTTCAGAGTCGAATAGAGGCCTACCAGATGAGAACAGTAATCTTATACCGGATAGTGCGTCGCCGAGCGAAACATAGGAAATCCCATGTAAATTTTAAGGGAGTCAATTATTGGCTCCTCTGTACATTTTACATAAAAAATGTAAGATAACTTTTTGAAGAGATCAATCTGGCAAACCCTTGTGCAAAGTTTTAATAAGCGAATCTTGAATTATTCAATTAAATGTAATTGCAAAATTGCCAAATTTTCGGTTCAGGTAAAACCAGACACCAGGCACCAGCAAACAATTTGTTATAAGGCTTTGTCAAATCTGACATATAGCCGATAACAAGAAACTTAATTATGACTATTATTTATTAAGTAATTATTTATTAACTTAATTATGGCTATTTTTTCGTCGATTGAATAATTCATACTTGTTTTCAAATATCGACTGTCACTAATTTATTGTCACTTTTCCTCACGTCAGTGACAATATTCATTTTACTGGTTTTACCTGAACCAAAAATTTGCAAATTTAGCAATTACATTTAATTAAATAATTTAAGATTCGCTTATTAAATTTTTTTTAAACTTTGCACAAGGGTTTGCCAGATTGGTCTCTTCAAAAAGTTATCTTACATTTTTTGTATAAAATGTACAGGGAAGCCAATAATTGACCCCCTTAAAATTCACATGGGTTTTCCTATGTTCCGCTCGGCGACGCACCACCCGGTATATACATCTGCTTGTCAAAGACCCACTTGCTGTAACTGCACTAAAAAAAGCAATAAAACAGATAATTTAAATATTTGGAAATATGTTTCTTTATATTCACTTATAAATAAAAAATAATTGTAGCTTGAGCTTTGATAGCTTGCTACATCTATAAATGCTTATTCTGCTCTACATGTTGGATAAAAATATGTTTAAGTAAAATCTATACTGTTGTGACGAATTCATGAAGAGTTATCTATGTTGTTGGGTATTACATCAGTAATACAGTAAAAATCAATTTAGAAAATACTATGTCATACGCTCAAATATTGAAAAGAAGATATATGACCTTAAATTTTTAACGAAACCTTGTTATATTTGATTTAATGTAAGTTCAATAAGTCTTAAATGCAATAATTTACTTGAAGTATAATAGATATTTTTTATATACACAGGAGCTGAGAATTAATCAATTGATCTCTGAGCTTGTTTCTTCTTTTCAATATACTACCTCATTTTATTATAGATAATAAACTTGAAAATGATGAGAAAAGCCTAATTTTAAAAAAATTTAAATTTCTTAGGTTGATGTTAATACATGCTTTTTTAATGAAATTTAATTAATAATGTTGCAAGCATTCCAAACAATAAAAGAAATAATGGTGGTGTCATTTGAAAAAAAAAGTTGAGGTAATTTTTAGGGGATCACATGTCGGGAGTAGTGTTTTTAAGTAATTTTGGGTATACATTTTCTTTAAAAAAATTATACTTAAAAATAAAAAAGTTACAGCCTGTGACGTTGATAGTGGAACACCCTGTATAAATCGAGTTTCTTATAAAGAAAATACATAATAAAATAATTATTATTGAGTCTTAATTTCTTTGAAATGTCTTTTTTGTTCTTGAATGGCTGAAGAGCTTCTATCTTTCTTCAAGATTCATTGTATTTAGGTCCAATGTAGGAAGATTCGACATTTTTCTTTTATCATGAAAGTGAAAACTTTAATTTTGAGTGATACGTCATTCATTGTTAGTTGGCTCAGTTTATAAGTCCTTGAGATGAATGGCTTGATTTGGATAATGCATTCATTGGTAGTTTCTACCAAATAAGAACTATGAAGTAAGACATTGTCTTTGAAAATTGGGTATGACACTGGAGCATTCAATTGGCCTGGAATGGATATCAACCATTTTCCATCCATAATTCTATTAACTTGAATATCTTGGAGTTCTATGCAAAAAGGGCGACACGTTATAGCATTATGCAGACAGTATGAGAATCTTTACATAAATACTGTAGTTCGGCAGATAATTATTTATCCATATAAGAATACGTCCTATCGCTAACCACAAGGAATGGCTTTTGGGGTAAGTTTAAGAAAAATTGATTTTGGCGATACAGAATAGGTATAACTGATACTAGTGATATATATACAGGGTGCCTCCGATTAAGTCGGCACTATTGGTATCTTTGTTAATATTTAAGATACAGGGTCGGTTAAATTAGCAAACTAGTAGGATTTTTTCTGTTGATTAAAATGGTGAAAACAGAAAAAAAATTGAACATCGCGTTTTCGAGAAAATGTGAAAAATGTACTTTTGTTAAATGGAATCCCCTGTATATTTTTACATAAATCAAAAGATAATAATTTTCTTAATAAAAAAGTTTATTTACACTAATAGCCTAAACCTAAAAATAACAAAGTTGTAGTGTATTAATAATTTTGTCAAATTTAGGCAAGTTATTGTTATAACCAATAACTGCATATGGCATTAAACATACAATGTTTTCATTTTTATCTTTTTCTTTGAAAAGTCTAATATGTTCAATTAAAGTTGAATTTGATCTTTTATCAGGGCTGTTTGATTCGGGCTGTTGAGGGGTTGTAAAATGCATTTTAATATTATGTGATTTGAATAATGCTTTAACACTTTCATTTTGGAATTCAAATCCGTTATCTAAAATAATCGTTTTATGAATACCACAGAATGAAAAATACTATACCAGAGTAAACTACTGAAATTACTGTACCAAAATAGGTTAAAACTTTTGAAAATTAATCAATTAAAACAAGGCATTTTTCATTTCAAAAGATGATAAAAAATTTACTTTTGTGTTTGACAGCCAGTAAAAAGTAAGCATTTATAGCAGGTGACTTTAATATTGAACTTTTAAAACCTAATAGAAATAAAGAAGAACTCTTATCAATCATGAACTCATTTAATTTCTAACCAACAATTACAGAAAAAACTAGGTTAAATAGTTGCATGGATAATATATTTACCAATATTGATATTGCTTGTGTGCTAGGCATGACTATGCAAACTCATATTTCAAATCATAAAGGGCAAAAAATAATTTTCTAAACTAAAAACCAGTAAAATGTATATATATATATATATATACATTTTACTGGTTTATATATATATATAGGGTGTTTCCTAACTATGGTACGAAACTATACAGGGTGAATCGTTAGGTCATTTTATGAAAAAAAGTTCCTATGTCGGGAGTTGCTTCGTTTCTGAGATACAGAGCGATGAAGGTTCAAAAAAATAACGGTATTTTAAAAATACCATAACTATTCTTAAACCGATTTGGTTGAAATTTGGTGCAGTTATTTGAAGTTATAAGACGCTTATTTAGCTGTAACTAGATTGAAATTATTAGGTCCAGTGGCGTGTCAGTGGGCACCACATGCTTATTTTTGAGAAAAAACAAGGCCTAATCTCTATAAAAAATGTCACATCAACTGCAAATATTGACCAAACCGAACAAAATATCAAAAGCCACAGAGAGAGCCCCCAATCTTTACTTGTGATCTCCCAATAATGGATGATAAAGAAAGCATCAAGTTTACAATAAGTATCACATGATTTTCCATACACTGTAAGCAAGTGCTTTATTTACAAAATAAGTTTTTTAAGTAATCTTACTATAGCAATCTTACCATTTAAAGAATATTTGAGCAATGCCACAATCCTTTATTGCTATTAATGATAATCAAAAATATTGGGAATTTTCTTTAAGTTATTCTTAATTATATTAATTAATAAAATGTTCATTGCCAAGGAATTTGCAAAACCACCCATTGCTCTCTGAACCTTAAAAAATTAAAGGATATACTCCATCTGATTGCCGCTTCCTTTGATCTTTTATGTGCTAGTTTCTTAGTAATTATTAAAATTGCGGAGCTCTGAACTAAATGAGTTTGCAAAGACAGATATACAGTATCTTCTAGTGAATTAAAAATTAGTTTTTGTTATAGGGTTAATACTTGGTATCTGTTTGCTAATACTATTACAGGCCTTTTACGAATTTCATTATTATATTGTTCCATAAGTTTTATAATGATAGAAGTAATAAATGGTAGAAGCTGTTTATTTGATATAATAAATATTATGACTTAGAATAGGGCAACAAAAAAGCAAATACCTATACTCTCAAAAGTGTTATAAACTATATAATTAAATTTCTTAATAAGAGAAACAGGGATATACATTTCTTAGACAGGTAAGTGACTGCTCCCTTACCCGATTTATTCAGCAAGTGTCAAACATTAAATCAGAAATATTTTAACTTACGCTATTTTAAATTAAATACATGGGTCCTTCTTGCATGGACCCCCTTCGCCATTGCTGCCTCCTTATTCAGGAAGAGAGTTAAAATCTCATCTACCAGCCCTATGCACGCAACTTTCTACCTTGCCGTCTTCCATCGGTCTTTTTTGGAATTTCACACTTATTTTCTGACCATTGCCACAGCATAAAGAAAAAAAATAGAGGTAATAGTTAGTATTCAAGACACAGAACACAAATATCACAGAACACAAATATATACAAATATAGCTTGCCGCCTTCTCACATTTAACACAGCTGTTGTTACTGACAGCTGCCAATGTTGTCTGTCAATACCAAGTGTCAAACGAAAAGAAAACAAACTAATGCTTCATCCAGATGTTACAGATATCGACGCTACCGGTCGATATTCATTTGGGATTCATTCTTCATTCCCTCGAAGTATCGTATACTTTTGTATATATATGTTACCGCTAATATGCATAATAGCTAGACATATTGGGAATTATGCGTAAATACTGAAACCGTTGGTAGTTATGCAAAATAACGGCGCGTATCAGAAATTATCGATAACTACTAAAATCACTTAGATTCAATTAGAAATTAAATATTTTATAATTATTAAAGATTTCTTAATAAGTGTTTATTATTCTACGTTTATGGCCACGGTTGCTCCTGATTTGATGTTATGACATAGTATATGAGTAAACTATATATTATATGAGTGAACTTGTGAAAAGATCGGCTTAAATCGCCTTTTTCCCATGGTGCGGGACAAACAGCACATGTTTTTACTATCACAATGGTCCACAAAAACACTCAAATACATCTTTTTTCAGCCAAACACTAGAGAAAAAATAGAACTTCACAAATGCCGTGTTACCATTTCAAATTTTTTTGAAGCGGTTTTAGGAATAAGAATGTTAATAACTTTTTTTGCTTTGAAGACCTTATTTTTGAGCTTAAAATAACATATATCTATTTCTACTTTCTATTTTTAATCCAAAATCTAACATCAATAAGCTAAATTAATATTATTATATGTGAAGGAATTATGTGTGAAGGAAATTATGTGTGAGAGACTTCCTTCGCGTCTGGAGCTGCTTACGTAATCGTTAAGTACGATCCGTACTTATTAGTAAATAGCGTATTTGGTGCAAATATTTAATCGGGACTTTGACAGTGTTGTGGTTTTCACATCTTGTGTTAATTATAGCTGAAAAATTCCTCTTTTGAAAATGCGTGTAAACTTGAAAACAGAGAATCGATGAATATGTTTAGAAACAGAACACCTTCCTTGCCCCTGTGCATATGTATTTTGTAAAACAACTCTGACAAATTCTAAGATTTGATATTATAATTGCAACAGAAGTGACTCGAAAGGTAAGATTTAAAAATATATAAGGCGAACTAAACCGTCCCACTTATATTAATTATTATTATATAAGTGGTATAATTATTAATATTATTAATTATTAACAAAATTGACATCATGGACAAAATTATTACAATGATAGTTTTAAAAACCTATTTGTATTTGTATTAAAAAGATTTGTTTATTGTAGGTTTTACTGGAAAGTATTTAAAAAATACTACAAAAACTGGAGGGAGCATAAAAATGCATTATAGCAACTTTTATTGAAAGTAGTAAGTTTAAAAAATATTGTTAGATCTGTACACAGTAGCGGACTTACCGTAAAGAAGATATAGTCTATGGCCTAGGGCGGCAAAATTCAAGGCAAATTAAGTGTAAAAAAAGTATTTTTTGCATTGCATTAAATTGTTTGTTTCAACTTTCTATTTCAAAGTGTACTACTGAAAGATCATGTTCTGCCTTGAAACATGCTTAAAACTATCATCATTCTTCATTGAAGAAGAAAAAGATTTTTCTGATTGATTTGTATTTTTCGGACCATCCCGTCTCACACATGCGTGATAGGTTTAGAGCGTAATTTCGACATGTAGATGATTCTTTGTAAAACTTTATAACATCCTTTACAGTGGCGAAAGTATTTCTAATTTCTGGCACTTCGTTCGCATCATTCACAACAAGGTTAAGTTTGTGACTTAAAAAAATGCAAATATAAAGCACGAGGATATTTTTTTCTCAAAATGGCTTGTACGCCACCCACTTTCCCAGCCATTGTAAAGAGCCATCGAATCCACACATTTCGCAATCTTTGGTTGGGAGGTTAAAACTAATCAAGAAATTGTCAATTGCTTCGGCAATTGCTGAAGCATTTTGTGCTTTTAGTTCAATGAACCCTACAAATTCTTCTCTGATTTTCCTTTTGCTTTCGTCGTAGAATCGCACGTCTATTGACAGCTGTTCTTTCCCAGCTAGGTCTGCTGTTTCATCAACTAAGACTGCGTAAGCCATGGTCTTCTGAACCTCACTTATTATATTCTCCTTAATAACTTCGTCACATAAATTTATCAATTCGTGTTGTATTTTTGGAGATGTGTAAACTGCATTGCGATGGCACTTTTCTAGGTGACTCTTTAATTTGTCATCTCCTGAATTGATTCTCAACTTCAATAAATCTACTAAAACACCCTTATCTGTTTGTTTGCTCCTAATAGAGATATCATGTCTACCGCAAAATACTATACAAAAAATAATTGATAACAATATTTGTCTGTTTTCATCGATTGCTTTTTGGTGTCCACTTTGCAGTTAGATGTCTACAGGAACATTTTCAAGAAATTTTTTTGCAGCATTTGTCGCTGTTAAATGAAGGTTGGGTTGGGTTGGATTGGGCATGATGCAAGCATGATTAATTTTTTCTTAGTTAATATGTGAATTGTTTATTAATAATCATACAAAAAAAGATAGATTCAGTAAGTAGTGAGTTAGTAAGCAAATGATAACACTAATTTCATTAAATGCGAGGCATATAATTGTTTTTTATTCCTCATCAACTGGGTAATGTCAGGCTTGATAGAAGAAAGTTGAATTCTCATGTCTGGTTCGGCATCCAGTCTATTGCGGTATTTTGTTTTTGTAACTGTATATGCTGAAAATTCGGTTTCACACAGTGTTGGGAACGGCAGAAGAACATTCAAAGCTTCTGTAGCAAGTTGTGGATTTTCATCACGAACCCTGCACCAAAAATCATTTAGTAAAATTGTTTTGAACAATGATTCTATGCTTGTATCCGATGTCATTTCTAGAAATTATTCATAGATCTGATTAGATATATTTTCAGGCTTTTGTAATTTAGATGAAAAAGGGTTTTGAATCCATGAGTTTATTTTCAGTTTTGTATTCTGTTCTTCAGCATAGTAAGATTCAAAAGTCTCTTGCAGATCATTGAGATATTGCACCAATCCAACAAATATTTCATTTTGAAATATTTCTGTATCACTAAGACTATGGTGACTAAGGAACTCACTTTGCAATGAAAAGCTTTCGATTTCTCTCTTACCAAAACAAGTAATCCAAAAATCTAATTTTCTTTTAAAGGCAGTTATTTTGTTGTTCACATTGAAAACTGTTGTCTGTTTTCCTTGTAGTGACAGGTTTAATTGGTTAAGTTTTACAAAGATGTTTGCTAAAAATGCTAGTCTAAATAACCAGCTTTTATCGGACAAACGGTCTTTTAAATTAAAACATCTGTAAGAAAAGTTTGTAATTCTGTTCTTAGTTTAAAAAGCCTTCTTAAAGTTTTACCCCGAGACAACCATCTCACTTCAGTATGGAGCAATAGTGTTTTATGATCGCTACCATAATCTTCACATAATATTGAGAACAATCGGGATTGTAGTGGACGTGACTTGACAAAATTTATTATTTTCACTAACTCATCAAGAACCAATTTTAGATTTGGTGGCATTTTCTTAACAGCGAGTGGTTATCTACGCAGGATGCAGTGGCTGGAATTACAAATTGGCGCTTTCATTTTTATTCGTGAGATTGCTCCTGCTGTTCTACCTGTCATTGCCTTGGCTCCATCGGTACAAATATTAATGCAATCATTCCAATCGAGTTGGATTTCTTCAAAAAATATGTTAATCGTGTTAAAAATGTCTTCTCTGGTTATGTTAGTAGGCAGCGATGAGCACATAAGCAAGTCTTCTTCGAGTGAATGTTTATATGGATATCGCACAATTACTAGCAGATGACCAGTCCAGCAACATCAGTTGAGTCATCCATTTGCAAGACGAATTTGTTATTTTGAAACCAGTTCTTGTTTTATGTTTGCTGAGATATCCCCAATTCGGCGCGTACCTGTATCGTTCGAAAGCGGCACTGTAGAAAGATGCTTTACAGATTTTTCGTCGAGCATACATTTTGTTATGTCTACCACACATGGTTTTATTAGCTTTTCAGCGATAGTGTGCGCTTCTCCTGCTTGGGCACTGCGGTAACTAACCAAATACTTACATACAAATTGTTCTTTTTTACGTAGAAAAAATTCTTTACTTTTGTTTTTGAAGTCGGGATGTACAGTTCCTAAATGTCGGCGCATCTTAGCAGGTACCATCGAACTATTAAGAAGGAGTTTGCTGCACAACATACAAAGAGGTGAGCCGTTAGAATCAACAAATCCGAGATTAATGTATGATTCGTCATACTTTCGTTTTTTCACCTTCAGTGTGTTATTAGATATTTTACTACTTGAACTTGAAACCATAAAACTAGAACTTGACGCCGTCATATCACCTTGATTTGATGCATCATCCAAGCGAATCACATTTTTTGCAACACCTTTAATCCAGCACTCCATTCTTCTTTAACACTAATTTGATTTGGTCAATTTTATAACAAATAGTATCTTTTGATGCACGAAATACAAGATTTTACAACCACTACGAACAACAACAAGACAACCAAACATAAAATACTGTGCGCAGTGTGAGTAAATTTTGCGGTACGTTGCTTGATTTATAAATTCTCCGCGCCAAACAATCCTCCTTTATATTATACCAGCAACCATCGAATCATCTCGAATTCCTAAGAAAGAGATTTTCCAGATTTTCTCCGAAGTACACGTGAGCACGAGAAACAGCGCGACGAACCGAGGTCATTCGATTGCTTATAGTCCGGGGGCGTATGGTGGCGTACCAGTAACGGTGTAACACAATGGTATGTGCTATACCGGGGAATCCCACTCCAATAACCACCCCGACAATCTATCATTACGGAACACAGAATCCAAGAAACTAAGTAGCACTAACACCGAACTATGTAGCCAAAGTATTGACGAAGATTAACGTGAACTACTACTAAGACTTGAAGACCTTGAATAACGCAGAAGATCAATAAGAAGAACATTTAATTCACCTGATGTTGTAACGAGAGGTTCAAACGCATCGGCGAGTCGTTTTTTTACAAGAATAATTGATAAGAGCAAAAGTACGGATGTATGTATCTCCAGAACCCAAAAGAGAATGCCACAAGATGGAAGCACAACAAAGGATGCAATAAAATATTACAGAATTATTGCAAAACATAAACGAATTAGTTCGGACAAGCAAATAAAAATGTCTACAAACAAGTAAAAGGGCTAGCACAGTCTATCAATCAAGCGGCCAGTAAAGTGGAAAGGGAACTCTACAAGAACTTTGATAGTTTCCTAATAAAAAAAGGGAGAAGGTAGATGAAGGTACACAAACTTCAGTGTGGACTCAGCAAGGTGAAAGAGATCTACTTGACATAGGAAAACTAACATCTTACGATGTATGGAACACGGCACCTCAAAAGGACTGGAAGGACAGTGTTTATCTGAACACGGAAATAAAAGTAGGTAACCCCCTCAAAACAAAAGAGGCAACGGTTAAAGTCGTTTTAGTATGTCCAAACGAATTAGAAATGTGTACGAGCATCGAGGCGCTGTTTAAAGAGCGATATCGAGAAATCATCGACACGGAAGCTAATTTTGAGGTGTACAACCGCACAGCAGTGAAGATCACAAGAAATCACAAATCAAAAGATCATTAGAATAAACCAGGGAACTAGTGAGAAGGAACTTTGGGATCGTTTAATAGAACTGCGACAGGAAACTATAGATGATGATAAAGTGGCAATCCATAAAATAGAAGGATAGGAAATTCACAGGCTTAAAAAAATGGTTGAGGCCATTTTTTATGGCCAAAATACATACGTAACCATCTATACAAACAATGAGAAAGACCTGCAGAAAGAAGAAAAAATAAAATAAAACGACAGAAGGAGATGGCAGAGAGGCACAACTATCATAATCCTCGAGAAAGGCAACAACCCCTTTGAAGAGATTGCAAAAGAACTGAAAGCCAAATTAAGAGGCACAGTAAAAAGATAATTCAGAAAATGCAAGAGGCAAAAAGTGGCAGTGTTCTCTTGGTTACGGATAAAAACGATCAAGCAGTGAAATTCCTTAAGCAAAAAATAAAAGAAACTATGGAAAACATAAAAACGTAGTCTATGAATAAATTGTGGTAAGGACGGTCACCTCTCTAAAGATTGTGTTGAGCAGGCAAACTGCTTCATCAGGGACACAAATTGGGAACAGGCCGATGAACTGCTTTTAAAAGAGCCATTTCGCAAGCCAAGAAGTAGAGAAAATACGACTGTCATAAAGAGAAACCTAATATGTGATAAAACTGTGATATGAACTTTGACCGACTGTAAAAAGACTGTGATATATTCCTTCTAGTACTAGTTCCTAATTAATTTTACATATTTTACTTATTTATTAAATCCAATTAAATATGTTGAAGATGCTCCAAATAAACGCCGACCGCTCCGCTGGTGCCCACGATATGGCAGCGAAAGTTGCAGCAAAAGAATCTACAGATATTTTAGTAGTGAGTGAGTCAAATATAAAATTAACAAAAAAGTCACTCTGGAGTACAGACAGGGCAAGCTGGGTGGCCTGGTTAAACTCTTAAACACAAAGATTAATGTCAAGAGGGTTATGAAAGAAAACGGAGTGCTGGGACTTCAGCTAGAAAATCTATGGGTTTTAGGCATCTCCAAATATTCTGCTGCAACAACATAAAACTTACATTGATACACTGCTAGATATAGTAGAGAATACAGGACGAGAGGCAGTAATAGCTGGTGATTTCAATACGAAAGCAGAAGAATGGGGTTCGCCGGAAACTGATAGAAAAGAACAATATATCTTGGAGCCCGGGGCAAGACTTGGACTAGCAGTTCATAATGACGGAACCCCCACATTCGTAAGGAGAAACTCGAGATCTCATATAGACTTAACTCTATCTACGCAAGGAATAGCTAAAAAAATTAGAGAGTGGAGGGTTTTGGATCACAAGCCCTTATCACTACATCTACATATAGCTGTTGAAATTCTCGTTAAAAATTATATCAAGCATGACATTCAAAAATAAAACCATAATCAACAGAGAAAGGCTACGCGAGAAGATGAATGAATTAACCGAGAAAAAAAACAGAAAAACCGTCTATTTCCACCGCTCTTGGTCAACCCTTGATATTTCCGATCCCGGCGCTATTAGGTTTTCGAGAGCAAAAAAAAATTAAAATAAAATAAATTGATAACATGATAATGACGGCTATGGACAAGAACTATAAATAAATAATAGGAGGGTAAAACTACAGGAGAAAAGTTTACGGAGCAGGGGCACGGATCCCCAGTTCCGGTCGGTGACGCGGTTGAGCAGGCCCCGTCCGACCGTCAGCCAAAAAACTGCTCATTTCCATTGGCAGGGAACCAGGCCTGGGAGCAGTCCTATGCGACTGAGAAAGGAAAGAGAAAGGAATTATTAGAGATGGATTCTTCCCAGCGAGAAACAGTATATCCAGGACACCCCCATTTGCAAAGGGGACCATATCGTAGGAGGTAAAGAAACACCAGACAAGTGAAGAGGAAGACGCAGTATGCAACAAAAACAAAAAAAAGAAACGAAACGCTACTCCAGAAGCACAGAATATATTTTGGATCATATCGAGAAACCTTGAAGTACTGAAAACTAGGGTTGACGAACTAATGAAGTTTTGTGACCAAACGCACAATGTACACAAAAATATTAAAACTTTAGCAAAGCAAATAGGCTTAATAAAACTAAACGGTTGCAGAATATAAAAGTGACAAATACGAAAGACATCAGACAAAAAAGGAACAAAACGTTAAGATCGTAAAATATGAAAAAAGATTAAATAATTTAGTAGCTAAGGAATCTACAGATGCGAAAACACAAACGGGAGAAGAAGACTGTGGGGGCCAGCTAAAACTACCCGTCTTAGCTGCTTTATCCACTTAAAATACTCGGATACAGGGCAAATAATAAACTACAAATTCCTCGTACTCAGAAAGTAATTTATTCATACTTGAGTTTCAAATGATAAAGAAAACAAATAAACACTTCTTACACAGTTATCGGGAGTATTTAACAAACATTAAACTTAAAAATTTACATGAGTTGCCGCATGATTACAGAGGGCCAAAACACGGCGGCCGCGCGATGTTACTTAATTGTTACCGAATGGATCATGATGACTAACTTATTGTCCGGGGAACGGGGAAATAACAGCGCGTAATTATAAATAGATTGACAGATGAGCGCTGTTGCCACTACACTTAAACTCATTATGAAATTAGGGGAAAATAATACTGTCCCGAACAAAGACAGGTATTACTACGTTAGTTATTATTACTACGTAAAGTTGATAATTTTAAGAAAATAGCAGGTCCTAAAATTGGCTGACACAGTATACACAGCTATAAAAGTAGGTAGCCCTCTTGCAACAGAGACTCAAAGTGGTAATCACGGTGCCAGAAGATCCGAAAATGGAGAAGTCTATACAAGATACCTATAGACACAGATACCCAGATCGACATACTTGAAGTTACTAGTAGAATTGCATCCCAAAGAGACCTAAAGCAAAACCAAAAAATAATAAAAATAAATAATTCTACTAAATGTCAACAAACGTTTTATGAACTAGCTAAATGCCCGCGGCGTTGCTTGCGTGAAATTTGAAAATAAAAGAAAAGTTCTACTGAAGAACTTCTTTGTAAACAACTTTTTTTGTTTTGCCTTCTTGTGCCAGAATTGATGATTTTTTTGGTGAACTTGTTCTAGAACAGGCTACATAGAATTGTCGATGCGTAAAGCAATCCTGTTTCAAATCAATCTCTGCTGTCTTTGAGTCTGGCCCTGCGACCTGTAATAAATAAAACAAAAAATTCTTCAAAGAAAGAGATAAATTGAAAAATGAATAATATTAATTTAGCTTATTGATGTTAGATTTTGGATTAAAAATAAAAAGTAGAACAAGATATATGTTATTCTAAACTCAAAAATAAGGTCTTCAAAGCAAAAAAGTTATTAACACTCTTATTCCTAAAGCCGCTTCAAAAAAATTTGAAATGGTAACACGGCATTTGTGAAGTTCTATTTTTTTCTTTAGTGTTTGGCTGAAAAAAGACGTATTTGAGTGTTTTTGTGGACCATTCCGATAGTAAAAACTTGTGCTGTTTGTCCCGCACCATGGGAAAAAGGCGATTTAAGCCGATCTTTTCACAAGTTCACTCATATAATATATAGTTTACTCATATACTATGTCATAACATCAAATCAGGAGCAACCGTGGCCATAAACGTACAATAATAAAAACTTATTAAGAAATCTTTAATAATTATAAAATATTTAATTTCTAATTGAATCTAACTGATTTTAGTAGTTATCGATAATTTCTGATACGCGCCGTTATTTTGCATAACTACCAACGGTTTTAGTATTTACGCATAATTCCCAATATGTCTAGCTATTAGGTAGCGTCGATATCTGTAACATCTGGATGAAGCATTAGTTTATTTTCTTTTCGTTTGACACTTGATATTGACAGACAACATTGGCAGCTGTCAGTAACAACAGTGTTAAATGTGAGAAGGCGGCAAACCTCTTGTATACTAACCATTAATTTTAATTCTATTGTTTTTCTTTTACGTTGAAGGCAATGGTCAGAAAATAAGTGTGAAATTCCAAAAAAGACCCTTTTACAATTCCAGCTTATCGTGTACGCACTCATGGAAGACGGCAAGATAGAAAGTGGCGTGCATAGGGCTGGTAGATAAGATGTTAACTCTCTTCCTGAATAAGAGGCAGCAATGGCGATGGGGATCAATGCAAGGAGGACCCATGTATTTAATTTAAAATAGCGTAAGTTAAAATATTTCTGATTTAATGTTTGACACTTGCTGAATAAATCGGGTAAGGGAGCAGTCACTTATCTGTCTAAGAAATGTATATCCCTGTTTCTCATAGGTAATTAGAAATTTAATTATATAGTTTATAACATTTTTGAGAGTATAGGTATTTGCTTTTTCTTGCCCTATTCTAAGTCATATTATTTATTATATCAAATAAACAGCTTCTACCATTTATTACTTCTATCATTATAAAACTTATGGAACAATAATGAAATTAGTAAAAGGCCTGGAATAGTATTAGCAAACAGATACCAAGTATTAACCCTATAACAAAAACTAATTTTTAATTCACTAGAAGATACTGTATATCTGTCTTTGCCAACTCATTTAGTTAAGAGCTTTGCAATGTTAATAATTACCAAAAAGCTAGCACATAAAAGATCAAAGGAAGCAGCAATCAGATGGACTGTATCCTTTAATTTTTTAATATTCTTATATTCTTAAAATGGTGAGATTGCTGTGGTAAGATTACTTAAAAGACTTATTTTGTAAACAAAGCACTTGCTTACAGTGTCACAGATTTACAGAATAGTAGAACAGTGTATGGAAAAGGGCATTTCTTTGACCAGGTCAATCATGTGATAAAAGATGAGATTCAAAAAGGAATTAAAATCACTTTTATTATCCAGGGCATATTATAGCCTTGACGATTTTTTCAATGATACCTTTTAACCTGTGCTCTGACATCATTTGAGTGTTTTAGTTTTGTTTCCTGTTAAATAATTTAATTTACTTCTTCTAAATTCTGTTTTATTGACAGCTTTACTTATTTTTTAATGAAATTCATCAAAAAGATGCTTTTTTTTTTCTCAATCTGTTTTGTTATGATTAATTTTGGTAATGTGTGTAAATTTTATGGTAAAGTGTTTTAGATGTTATGTTTGTTTGAAATTTGAAATTTAAAGTGAATTTGGAATTTTTTAGTTTTTAGGATGCTTGTACACAAGATTTTGTTGTCTTACGTAATATAGCACATTTTCTTTTTTTCTTTCTTATTGTAAACTTGATGCTTTCTTTATCATCCATTATTGGGAGATCACAGGTAAAGATTGGGGGCTCTCTCTGTGGCTTTTGATATTTTGTTCAGTTTGGTCGATATTTGCAGTTAATGTGACATTTTTTTATAGAGATTAGGACTGTCTTGGATACCACTTGTCTTGAGAGAGATTTATATTTTTTTCTGAGGGGTGCATGGAGAATGTATTTAGTTTGAATAACCAAGAGTTATAAAATTATACAATTAAAATGCAAAAAGACCATATTAAATCTGAGATTTCTTATCTTAGGGTTGTTGATTTTCACACTTTTCAGTCCAGTCATAATAATCAGATTATATCAGTCACATATAGGGCTGTGTTCTATATCTACTTGTAAGATATCTAATATTTATCTTTGGTTTGACATATTCTGGAATACTGGTCCCTTATTTTGTCTCCTTCATTTCTGTTTAAATTTCTTTTTGAAAATCATTTATTTAAACAAACTTAGATTATGTTTTATTATCTAATAATTAATTTCATAGATTATGTTTAATGAGCTTTGGATAAAAAACAAGTGGTTGTGGCAGTGTCCATTGATCTGAAGAAGGCTTTTGATGTAGCATCAATATTTTGTTGCAAAAGTTGCTTGAGGGATTTGAGGGTGTTTAATAGTCTCCGTATGAGCGTCTTTGAAAGAGTATTTCCTATAATGACTTTAGGATTTTCTTTTTAGAAAAAAAAATTTCATTAGCTTTTTCTCACAAGATTTATGTCCAGTTTTCCAACAAGTTTTAAGTAACCATTTTAAAGAATTGACATTAATTTAATTTTACTGAGTAATAAATAATGTTAAACCTGAAGAAAGAAATCAAATAATTTAATTTTCTCATAAAGGAAAAACTATTCATTGCAGAATTCAAGAAACTTTTACTCTAATAAAATTAAGCTATTATTGGAAATCAATGAAAAATGTTATTATAAAATATATTGATAATTGTAAAATCTGTAAAAACATTTGAAATTATTTATATAGATACACTTATATTAGGAAATAATAATAATATATTTCTTTATTTAGTACTATGAAGTAACATTATATATGAAAACTTATATAAAATAAAATAATATCACTAAAAAAGGCCTATTTAGTGTAAAAAAAAACATCTCCCTGACATTACTACATATAAGTTTACATGCTTAGGTAATCACCTTTCAGTTTCACCTTCTGTTTAAACCTGTTTCATTTGATTTCCTATAGTTTATATTTTATGTGGAAGTTTATTAAATAACTTTATGCACATATAGTAGGGACTCTGTTCAAAGAGTGAAAGCCTCTATATAGGGTAGTTAATATTACATATGCGAGTATTAAACCCATGATCAACAGAAGTAGGAAACTTATCTCTATTCTTAAATAAAAACATCACTGCTTCAAATATAAACAAGTTACACAGTTGAAATTCCCTTAGATCTAAAAATACCTTTACAAGATTCTAACTACTGCATCTTAAACATTATTCTAATTACCTTTTTTTGAATGTCAAATATATGTTTTATCTTAGAGTTGGCTGCTCAGAAAATAATGCCATGCCTAGCTGCGGACTCAAAGTTTTCAAAATACTAATCCATTCATTTAGGTATTTTAGCACTGTACAGAAACAAAAATAAGCTTTATTTAATTAAACTTGTAAATGTTAAATGTGATCTGAAAAGTCTACAAATTCATCAATATGTACACACACTTTAACCTTGTAATTGTTGAGGTTTACTTTTTTAGGGGTCGCTTCCTTGTTTTGTTTTGCTTTAAAAATCAAACGGTTGTTGTTTGCTCATTCAGTATAAACTTGTTTTTACTAAACCAATCTTTGCTTTTTTGATTGAAACAGTAGATCTTCATTCTAGCATAGCTTAGTATGTCTGGAAACGCCACTAATAAATTTGTCATCATCTGCAAATATTCATACTGTTTGAATATTGTCAATAATTTCAAAAGGCAAGTCATTTATGAACACCATTAATTAAATAATCTAAATTTGTGATAATCTAGATTTGCTTGTTAACATTACTTGTTGGACTCTATTGTTGAGATAAGAAGTGAACCATTTTAAGGAATTATTTCCCACCCCATATTACTGTAATTTCTTTATTAATAAATTTCTATCTAAACAATCATATGCCTTAGAAAGATCTAAAAATATTCCCAATGAAAGCTTTTGCCTCTCCAAATTCCTCAAGACTACACAAGTGAACTGAAATATTGCAGTTTCTGTAGATTTACTCTCAAGATATCAGACATATTGATTATCAGACAAAATATTGCACTCTTTTAAAAAACTGAGAAGCTGATTGCAAACAATTAACAGCTTTGAAAAACTTGGAAGTAGGCTGATCAGACTACAGTGCCTCCCAGGATAAGTGAATTTATATGTAAAAATGACAAAAAATTTTAGGGTTGAAATTTCACAGTTTGGCATCCAGCCTTGCGTAATTAAAAAATAAAATTTTGCCTATTTTAATTTTTTTAAATCAAGCATGGTAAAGTATAGATAGATTATTTATTTATTTAATTATTTATTCTCACTTTTTAATATTAATATTTAAAATAGTGAAAATTATTTTAAAAATTATTGCCCCTGGACTATTTCCTTTACCATCGGTAGGAATTTTTTCGGCTCGTGGAATGCATACCGCTTATTTTATTGGGTTCTTTCTTGCTGCACTTACGAGTTTTTGTTGAACTTTTTAAAATGTAAACATTCTCAATTAAATGGAGCAGCTACTATAAAACATTGTCACTGTCAAAGTTATGTACAAAAAACTTATATCATTATTTTATTGTAAAGTAAGTAATTTAAAAATGTATAAAGTTATTAATAATATCGGAATTTACAGAAAAATGTTAAATTTGGAGCAGAAAATTTTCATTGTGCAATCGTATGGTAGTGGAAATAGTATGTCGTTAACCTACGTTTTGAATCGCACCGTTTATTATTTTTTGCTTGGTTAGGCAATAATATTCTCGGACGAATCTACTTTCACGACAAATGGTGCAATTTCATCCCAAAATTGTCGGTTTTGGTCCAATTAAACGCCAAACTTGAGGTAATCCATGGCAAGAGGCAATATTTTAAAAAAGTCAACGTATGGTGCGCCATATCTTACCATTTAGGTATTATTGGACCATAGTTTATTAAAGGATCTCTCAATCAAGAAAAATATCTTCAAATTTTGAAAAGATTTTTTGAAGCATACTTAGAACCTTTACCAGTTGATCAAAGAATAAATCTTTATTTTCAACACGACGGCTGTCCAGCGCACTCCACTATTCAAGTAGCAGAATGGTTGAATACAACTTTTCCGAATCAATGTATTGGAAGACGCGGCCCAATTGGGTGGCCGCCAAGGTCACCTGATTTAACCATTTCTGATTCCGATTTACGGGGTCAAGCAAATTGTTTATTCCGATCCATTAGCAAATGATAAAGAATTACTAAAACAAACAATTAGAGATGCTTGGAATTCAATTTCCATTGAACAAGTTAGAAATTCTTTTAAAAAAGTTTAGGAAAGGTATTGGCAAATTTGTTTGGAGGTAGCTACATTGAATAAATTTAAAATAAGTAAATAAAATAAAACAATTTATTACAAACATATTTTTGGGGATGATTTGTGTTAAGTTTAAGTATCTAAATGTCACCACCACGGCAAAAGCGCTTGAGGTTTATCCTTTTACATAGTGGCGGCAGCACCATGTACCCACATACATCTGTTTGTCACACGTTTTTTGTTACTATGGTAAGATTTGTCTCGTTTTGGCTTGAAATGGTAGCCATATTGGTTTGGTCATTTATCTTTAAAATTAAAGTTTACCGTGCAAGTACAAAAATTGATAAAGTGTTGTCATATTATGAATTGGTTTTAATTAACGAAAAAGAGTGAACCAAACAGCGGGTTAAATACCCCAACAGTTTGTAACTCTTAGATCAGTGATTTAACTATTAGATTATTTTACTATTAGATAAATTAGTTAGTTTTTCTCTAATAATTAAATATGAATAACAAAATTAATTGGTACACAAAAGTAAGACTCAAAGTAGGCCTATGGTTGTGAAATACGGTATTCGGGCATAATTTTGGGTTCTAAACAACTTTTTGTTATAAACTTTTTTATATCTTGCCTAGGAATACTACTTTACCTACTCATAAAATTTAAAACAAGCTCGCATTAAGACATGCTTGATTTAAAAAAAAAATAAAAATATGCTAAATTTTATTTTTTATTCAAGCAGGGCTGGATGCCAGCCAAACGGTCAAATTTCAACTACAAATTTTTTTGTCATTTTTACGTATAAATTCGCCTATTTTGAGACACACTGTATAGTTGTTAAATGCATTAGCATGCGGGCCGTGCCTTAATGAAATGTGCAACATGTGGCAGAAAACTTCAGATGTTGTTGGAAATGCATATTTTGATAATACTCCCTGATATATCATTTTGGTGACTCAACTTATCTTTTACTTTTTTAGGAATACTTAAAAGGTCGTTTGGGCTTTATAGGCCTTAGCAAGAAGCTTCTATGGTTAGCTGCTATGTATCAACAGGTCATCTCACTCTGTTTTTACAATTTTGTATCTATTTGCATACATCGAAAAAAGTCATCAAATAAACATCTAATTGATACTTCACTTCCCTAACTTCCCTATTATATTTATAGAGATCTTTTTTATTTTTCTTACATATTAGTTTTTTTGGAAAACTTTGATTAAAAATTGGTTCAAGTATATTTGTAAAAGCACCCCATTAGCTATTTACATCACAATCATTCTGACCAAAACCGTCAGCCAAGTTCTCTTCTTTTAGCTATTGAATAAAAAAAGGTTTGTTTGAGGAAAAAATCTTTTATATTGTTTTCGGTATATATACTCGTTTTTAGTTTCCAAGAATATTTCTTGCCCTTTATGAGTTGAAATATGAGTTTGCAGTCATGCGTAGCCAAAGTTTACTGAATAAAATATTTTATTCAGTAAACTTTGGCGTAGCACACAAGCAATATCAATATTGGTAAATATATTTGTCTTTTTTTTTCTGTAATTGTTGGATAGAAATTAAATGAGTTCTTGTTTATTTCTATTAGGTTTTAAAAGTTCAATATTAAAGTCACCTGCTACAAATGCCTACTTTTGACTAGCTGTCAAACACAAAAGTAACTTTTTTATCATCTTTTGAAATTAAATATTCCTTGTCTTAATTGATAATTTTTTCAGAATTTGATGAAGTATTACCCTATTTTGGTACACTAATTTCAGTAGTTTAAACTCTGGTATAGTATTTTTCTTTCATTTTACAACCCCACAACAGCCCGAATCAAACAGCCCTAATAAAAGATTAAATTCAACTTTAATTGAACATATTAGACTTTTAAAAGAAAAAGATAAAAATAAAGACATTGTATGTATAATGCCATATGCATTTATTGCTTCTAACAATACTATACATTCCAGTACGAATTTTACATCCTTTAAACTAATCTACTTATGGATACATAAGATCCCATGAAATTAATGGCTGCTCATATTTATCCGGAATATATAAATTTGTATTGAATTAAAACTGAGGCATTATTAAAAATTTAAAATGATACTATTAAGTTAAAAGAACAAATTATTGAAAAAGATAACAAAAATCGAAAATCTGGAAATCTACAATGAGAATATCAAGTATAAAAGAAACAAAACAAAAGGCTTGGTAAACTTAAATCAAGATCCACTTTATGAACACAAATTTGATTCAAAATCAAAATGACAATAAAAAAGGAATAATTCATGTAAATGAAGCTAAAATAATGCCACTTGTTGCAGATAGATGATCGGAATCATCTATACCAACGGGAATGGAGTAAAATTCCATGATCTAAATAATAATCCTGGAATACTACCGTACAAATTAGGTAAGATTTCACTCTTATTATAAAAGAATTTTATACTTTCAAAAATTATGCGAAAATCTTTATTAACGCTTTAAATACTGATTTTATTTATATGAGAGAATGTGAAAACACCTTGTTAGCGTTATTTGCTTATGAAAAACGAATTGAACATAGTATTAGACAAATAATCCCAAATATACATATTGAAAAAAAAAACGAGATATTTTAAATCCTCTTGGCTCCTTAATAAAAGTAATTACTGGAAATATTGATCAAAATGATGCGATCAAATGTTTCTGCAAATCAATATATTCTAAAAAGTCGCATATCACAATTAAAAACGACAATTAATCAAGTATCACTCAATCAATCAAATGGTTTTCAATATCTTGAACTACATTTTATAATTCATCAAACATCAATTAAATCATTTATAATATAATTGAAAAAAACAAGTAGCTATATCTTTTGCTAAGTTAAACCCATTACATAATTCAATAATTGATCTAACTGAATTAATAAAACAAATAAATATGGTAAAAAATCGATTAACAATTGATAGTTTGCCAATACCAGTTAATATCTAAAACATTTTAAATTTTTAGAATATTGAAATTAAATTTAATTTGACCCAAATGGTGCCATTATTACCATTGGTCGAATCAGATATACAGGGTGTCCGCTAATTAATGGTGCATGGAAAAACCACAGACTCCTGATGTAAAAATATTACGATTTAACTATATTTACCTATATCCAAAAGTTGATATTAACTGAGATACAGGGTGTTAAACTAAAAAACTTTTTTTTGTTTTTCCCCAATAACTTTAACAAAAGTTAACTTTTTTTCACAAAAATTTGTAGTTTGGGGTTTTTTAGGTCGAGAAATTCATTTTTTTAACAAATTGAGTGTACAATGTAGGGGGCGCTGTCTGCGACATCTTTTTCTCTTTCATAAGGTCATAACTTTTTTGTGCTTAACTGTATTTAAGTTTTTATTGAAAATAATACTTTTTTTATATTTTTTACGTAAAAAAGGTATACTACTTTCGGGTCGCTCAGAGTCGCCGTTTTCGAGATATCTGCCTTCAAATTATTTAGTACAGCAGCTCAAGCAAGCAATAATGTCTTGTTACTCTTTACCAATCATTTTTTACATCATAAATAATGTTTTAGTATAAGTCATTGAGAATAATGCAGACAAAAAAATTAACTTTATTTAAAATAACTATGACACTAGAAAATCTATTGAACGAAAATAACATTAACGAAAACAAACTTAACTATACGACTGATAACTTTTCCATTTTGAAACTATGACTGACTGTAAATTGATCTGCTTTTGACAAAAACTGTTCAAAATGTCTACCATTCACTTCAATACATTTAACAGTTCTTTTGCTGAAAGATCTCCTAATTTAAAAAAATTATTGTTCGTTTCGTAGCTTTTGTGCAGCATATAAAATTCTCTGCCATAGTTCTTATCTGGAATTCACTATTTCTTCGTAAACGAGCGACTTCATATAGCCCCATACACAAAAATCCAGCGGGTTAAAATCGGGACTTCGCGCCGGCCATGGATCTGGCTCCCACGACCTATCCAGCGATTAGGAAAACGGTTGTTCAGGTACTGTCTGACAGCTCTAGAGAAGTGTGCTGGCGCTCCGTCTTGCATGAAATTCATATGTTACCTTATGTCCAGCGGAATATCATCGAGAAAATCTGGTAAATGTGTTTCTATGAACTTAAGGTAGAGTTCCCCGTTTAAATTGGGCGGTAGTTCGAAAGGGCCCAATAAATGATTATCGATTATACCACACCATACATTAATTTTGAATTCATGTTGGAAATGACGCTCGTGTACTGAATGTGGATTTTGTAATGCCCATGTGTTTATTTCTAAAATTGAAAATGCCTCTACGTGTAAACGTTGCTTCATCAGTAAATAGTATCTTATTCAGAAACATGGGGTCGGCATTTATTTGGGCACGGCAAAAACGGGCAAATTCTATCCTGGGCGCAAAATCATTTTCTAATAAATTTTGCACAGAAGTGAAATGATACGGATAAAGACCCTCTTCGTGAAATATTTTACAAATGGATGACTGGCCTACTCCAGTTGCCGCAGCAGCATGTCTTGCACTTATTTCCGGATTTTCAGCCACGCGGACCAGAATTTCTTCTTCTTGTTCTGGAGTTATAACCTTCGGGCGCCCTGCGGAATTCCGTTTAGGACGAAATGTACCTGTTTCTCCTAATCGATCGTAAAGATTTTTGAAGATCTTGAAATCAGGTTGTCTTCGATTTGGATAGAGTTCTGAATATCGTCTATAGGCTTCGCGTCCATTAAAATTTGCCTGCGCATATACACACAACATATCCCTCATTTCGGCATTTGAAAAAAGATTGTGCCTCGGCATTGTTTCTCAACTTACGAAAAATTTAAAAATTCAACAAAACAGTAAACTGGATGCAAAATCACAGAAAACACAAATTAAATATTTTCTGACAACTTTAAACTAATCAACAAACAACAACAACATGGCGGTTTCCTAACAACTGCGTCTCTAAAGTTCATTTGCTTTCTCATAGCTTACTTTAAAAAAGCGAATTATTTCCCGATTATATTAATTATTCAGCCAAGGTCGAGTGCATGGTGCACTAAATAATTTAAATACAAATATCTCCAAAACGGTAACTCTGAGCGACTTCAACTTTGTATACCTTTTTTACGTAAAAAATATGAAAAAAGTATTATTTTCAATAAAAGCTTAAATACAGTTAAGCACAAAAAAGTTATGACCTTATGAAAGAGAAAAAGATGTCGCAGACAGCGCCCCCTACATTGTATACTCAATTTGTTAAAAAAATGAATTTCTCGACCTAAAAAACCCCTAACTACAAATTTTTGTGAAAAAAAGTTAACTTTTGTTAAAGTTATTGGGGAAAAACAAAAAAAAAGTTTTTTAGTTTAACACCCTGTATCTCAGTTAATATCAACTTTTGGATATAGGTAAATATAGTTAAATCGTAATATTTTTACATCAGGAGTCTGTGGTTTTTCCATGTACCATTAATTAGCGGACACCCTGTATATATCACTAGTATCAATTATACGTATTCTTGATTGCCAAAATCCATTTTTCTTAAACCTACCCCAAAAACCATTCATATATACTTTGAGAGTTTTTTTTTAAATTCATTAATTGACCTTGTGCTGAGCACATTTAGTGACAAAAAGCCTCTATATAATTTTTTAGTATTTAAAGTAAATCGGACATCACAAACGACCATGCCAAGTCTGGGACTCGAACCCAGGGCCACACGACTGCTAGGCAGGTATATACCCACCGCGCTGCCGCACAGTGCTTCGACCAATGGACAAAAATCGAAAAAGTGACTTGTTTTTCAGATGTATTTAAATACCTTATCTTAAAGACCACAAACTAATAGCCACTATTCCACAAAAATGTTGTTGCAAATAGCATTTTTCCTTTATAAATATTTGCACCGAAAATAATAAAATCTCGTGTATTGACCAGTACCTTTTTGTTATTAAAACTTGAGTATACTTTGTTGGTGTTTCAAGACAAGCGGTTAAAAGTTGAAATCTTTTTTAAACATGGACAGTGTACGACAAGGTATGTACTTTAATATCATGTATTAAAAAATTTAAAAGTCATTTATCATTTAACCATAATAAATGTAAAAATAGTTTGCAATTATTTTATATTTCTCTTTAAATTTGAAACTTTAAAAAGGCATATAAAACATGCCTCTTAAAACCATTTGTAGTTTTTACATTTTATTGTTAATACATTTATATACTATCATTTCGTATATAGTTTATCTGCGTCAGTCTGCGACGAAGCTTTAAATATATTTTTTTCAGAGGATGTCAAATCAATAAAGAAAGCTGAACTTTTTGAGACATGGCCATCGGAATTAAAATCCAAAACTATTTATTTATGAAAAAATCCATTCCCTTTTAAATTTGAGCAATCCCTTGCCTCAAGTTAAAACTCACTTCACCAAGCAAAGCAGAAATAAAATTAATGACCTTAATAATTTTATTTTAAAATTTCAAAACGGAACTACTTGTATAGTATCATTTAAAATATTGTTCACTATGATGGATGGTAGTGTAGCAAATATTCTCTCTGACACAAACGCAATATCCAGATGCATCATCTGTGGATCAAGTCCGAAAGAAATGAGTTTGCCAAATACCAACCGTCCTTCAAAAGTAGAAAACTATAGCTTTGGTTTGTCCACATTACACTGCTGGATAAGATTTTTTGCGTGCTTACTTCACATTAGTTATCGATTGCAAATAAGATCTTGGCAAGTTAAAGGAGCAGAAAATAAGCAAATAGTGGAAAACAACAAAAAGAAAATACAGTCAGATTTTAAATAAAAAATGGGCCTGATTATGGACAAACCAAAGCAAGGATACGGGTCAAGCAACGATGGCAATACAGCTTCCTTTTTTTACAATCCAGACTTAAGCTCTGAAATAACAGGAATAGACAAGCGTCTTATAATAAATTTTTCGACTATTCTTGGAACTCTTTCTAGTGGCTGTCACATTCAAGTACTAGAAACTTTTAGATGAGACTAAACAATTATATTTAGATTTATATAATTGGTATTACATGCCAAGTAGCTTGCATAAGGTTCTGGTACACGGATCTGAAATACTTGATTCATTTCCTTTACTTATAGGACAACTTTCCGAGGATGCTTTAGAAGCGAGGCATAAAGAGGCAAGAAAATATCGATTATTTCACACCCGCAAGTATTCTAGAACAAAATGTAATATGGATTTATTAAAAATACTACTTTTAACATCAGAGCCCATTATCTCATCGCAAAGGACAGTCACTTCAAAGAAAAATGAGAATCAAAACCGGGAAGTCGAAAAATATATTATACGAGAGGAAAGGACATTAATTGATGATATAGACATAAATTAAGAATATTCTGTCAGCAGTGATTTTAGCGATAATTCTGATTCAGAATAATTTTCCTTAAACCTATATATAATATGTGTACATATTTTCCATACCTTTTTTAAGTTAAGATTTTTTTGTTATAGTTTTCAGTTTTAGTTAAAATACAAACAAAATTTTAGTTTTGATTAGATTAATTTTCACATAAACCTTAAAGCATTTTCATGCTTAGTATTAGTACTGTTTATTTTTTGCTAAATTTAGGAGTTATTTTTTCCCACTTTTTACATTTATTATTTGTATCTATAATATGTTTTGCCGTATTTCCTTTAAAGAAAAATGTGTAGTTGTGTGTATATACCTTTTTATTAATGTTTTAAATACATTATATGTATAGTGATGTATTTAAAACATTAAGTGAGTTTTTTTTGGACTAAATTTCTCTCGTAAGAAATACCAGCATACTAAAGGTTACGAAAAAGAAATCAACTTTTACACTTATGGAAGTTATAGATATCGTGTACTTTAAATTTGTTATGTAATTGTATTGTTGTTATTAAAAGTTAAGTAAATAATTTAATTTTCATAGGGTAAATCGGCAAGTTACTGTTATTTTTTTATAAGAAAACTAAAAAGCAACATTTTTATTTGTCCAGCTCTTAATGTATTGGTTGCATATTTCCCTGTAACATTAGATATTAAATTCTCTAAATTCTTTCAATGAAAGGGCCTTTTATTTGTGTAAAGTTGCATAAGTTTCGGAGCATTACGCTTAGCCCAATAGAAGTAACTGATTTTTGTCCCAAGTCCTATATACTCGAAGCACTGTGTGCCGGGGCCGGCTACTTTGAGAGTAATAAACAAATTTTTCAGAATAAAAAAAGATGCCTGACAAAAAAATTAGAGAAAAAAGCAACTTGGCAACGTAGAATACCTCTATATTTACAATGCACGTATCCGATATTGCCACTTTGTGTTGTTTTTCTAGATATTTTTTTCATATTTGTGAAGCTAGCGCCCAATCGATATCCAACAACCAAAATCTAGAACGCAGCGTATGTCGTTTCCAGCAACCTATTTATAGTCTGCGCCCGCTGTTCTTTAATCGATATAATGTCCGTATCTGCTGAAATGCCCAAGGAATTTTAATATTTTTTTGTTCAGATATTAATAATTAATAACTAAATCGATTTATAGTGGTTATAACCCTTTACAAACTAAAGTTTTTTTGTGAAAATTACTTTACTTTAAAAAGTTGAAGTTAAATGTTAAAGAAATGAAAAAAGCTCTTAAAGGATTTGAAATAATCTTTTTTCTATAATAAATATCTGAATCATTTGAGATGGTTGCAAACCTCTACAAACGAAAGTTTTTGGGTAAAAAATTATTCAATTGTTAGATGTTAAAAAATATAAAGTGCTATATAACTCCTAACGGCTATAAGGCTAAGTTTTCCAAATCCATATCCTTTGGTAGTTATAGCCGTTTATAACATCTAACTCAATAACTCTTTCGTTTTTAGAGGTTTGCAACCAGCTCAAATCCGTTTAGATATTTATATATTACAAAAATAAGTTTAATTCAAATCCTTTGGAAGTTAATCTTTTAATTAATTTTTATAAAAAAAAACCTTAGTTTGTCGCGGTTTATACCCACTATAAACCGATTTAGTTTTTTATCTGTTATATTTTATTCTGTTTTATTTGTTAATATCTTGACAAAAAATTATTAAAACTCTTTTGGAATTCCAGGAGATACGGGGAGCATATTTTGAAACACAGGACGCTAGGGGCATATGGGATAAAAGCGTGTGATTGGTTAGATTAACGTGGCGGGCGGTTTGAATTATAGTTCATTAATTTACGTGGATTTTTTGTGATTATTAAATTTTATAGATAAATATTTATATATTTTTTTCTGAAATATTTAGGGGAGAGCAATTATATGTATTTTAAACATACTTAAATTTGTTAATTCGCAAATAAAATAAAACAGATGGTTTTTTTCATAGTGTTTGTTTATGGATATGCAAAAATAATTTACTTATTAAAATAGTAAACTGCATAAACTTTATTGGAACCACTTGTAACAAATATAGGTGTTACATAACTACAGATTAAAAATAAAAATTTAATAAAAAAATCTAAACAATATTTGTTATTACTTTTGTACATATTATGTATTTAATGCGCGGGACCATGAATAATTAATTGCGTTTCGTTGATTTAAAGATATATTTAAACTTATGTTATGTTTTCGTTTTCCACTACTTTTACCACTACCTTTGACAGCACTTTGGCTACTACGTTTGCCACAAGGTGGTCTTCCTGAAGGGATTCTTGAACTTCCACGAGTGGCTCCAGGCCGTCTTCTTTAGCTGCGGCGCAGTTTGTATTCTTTTTAGTTTGTTTGCAAGTCTTTCTAATGCTTTTAAAGGTATTTCCTTAAGCATTTTATCAAATTTTTTACATTCTTCTTTAATTTCTTCAATTACATCTTCCTTTTTGTTGTCTTCTTCCAACGTGTCATCAATCTCCATTCTTGTCTCGTCAAATAATGAAGATGGTGCATCGATTCTAGTTTCCAGATGGTTTTCTTGATAACCACAATATTGTATATTATCTGCATTTTCTGAAAACTCACTTAGGGCCAAAAACCATTTGGATTCGGGGCATTTCTCGCCAAGGGCTAGCCGCCCAAGTGATGCTCTTTCTTGAAAATTAATAGCAGGGGCATTCAAAAATGTAATATTTAAATGTTTATGTAGGTAAGCTTGGTGCTTACAAAATGACCCATTTATACCTGCAAGACAACTGCATACACCAATTGGCACGTCAATAATGTATTTTAAAAAGATATTAGAACTACTACTAATTTGATACAATCCATCTCCCAAAGTTACAATATCTTCCGGTTTAAAATCATTTACTTTTCAACATAGCTTTAAGTAATTATTTTTTATTTCGTTTCTTCTTCCATGGGCAAAATCTAATAACTTGCATTTAAAATACTCCTCCCAGACAAAAGCAATGAAATCAACTAATGCCACACAATTGTAACCTTTTGTACGATGAAGAATAATGTCCTTAAGTTTTCTGATGGTTACTTCTGCGTAATTGTTTGTATTATTCCCTCTTATGACCAAATGTTTCCTGTGAAGATACAACCACTCTTGTCCTCTAGAAAAATAAATTTCAAATCTTGCCCAAAAATTTGGACAATCCTCCGCTTCTTGCTGCAGCTTTAACATGTGTTCATTTAGATCTTCATTACTTTCAGAATACATAATCTAAAAAAAAAGCAACACTATATCAATGTGTGTGCATTCCATTTATTTTTCGGACTTTTTATAATGTTTCTTAATATAGTTAATGCTTTTTATTGCCATTTATGCCTAATATATTTAAATATACGTAAACAATTGATAGAATTATAGAAATATGTCAATTTCTTATTAACAATAAATAAAATTAAGTAATTAAGTAAAGTTAAAAATAAATAAAAATAGTTAAAAAATGAGCACTATATCGTAAGCATTACAAAATTAATGTATTAACATAATTTATTTGCATTATGTAATAATCTTAAATTATACCTTACGAAACGAATGCATTAAGATTTGACGCTTTTCCATGGAAATCTTATTTTTGTTTTCACAAAGCCATCGCCATTCTTTTTGAAACATGTGAAAAAACACAGTAGCTGAGTAGAATTTGGAAATGTATTTTTAAGAGCTGTCTTTTCAGCTTTGGAGTCGTCTGTCATAAAGCATATAGGCTCTTGAAAAATGTTTGGATTACATTATTAATATTATAAAATTATTAACCAATACCTAGAAGAAACAACATAAAACCATAACCACCAATATAATAATTAATTAAAAAAAACTAATACACCAAAATATTAAACCATAACCCCATATGAATAAATCAACATACAATGTACTTACAAAAGATTCATTTGTGTTGTTTTTTTTTAGTGGAAATAAGTAGCTAAAAATAATTATATGTTTATAATATTATCATTATCACATAGTGTATTTAAAAATATTCTATTTAAATACAAGTAAATTTTGCCTAGTTTCTAATTATTCTTTTAGAGTATTATGGGTGGTACAGCTATTCATAAAAAAGGTGTACCGGGTGGCCAACTAAGAATGGACGTCGGCGATATCTCAGGCCCTATTAGTCGTAGCCTTGAAAAAAAAAATTTGTAATGAAAGTGGCCAAAAAAAAATGCTGGAAATTATTTTGAAGTTCATTGGTCAACCGCTAGAGGGCGCGACAGCTTCTTTAAATCTTAAAATTGCATTTTTGCCAAAAAACCTCCAATAGCGTACACCCCAAAATATTATATTAATATTCTAGGAAGATTTCCTTACAAAAAAGTTTCTACAAAAATTTCTGTCAGTTGTCAAATAAAGTGGTGGGGAGCGTTTTTAGCTTGAATAAAAAAAACAGCTGAAAATCAGCTGTGACTGGACCGATTTTTTTTAAACATATTTTTTTTTAAGTCTATTGTTGCCTTATTTTTTCAACAAAAAAAAAATTCAAATTACTTTTCCTAAAATCCGCTAGAGGGCGTTGACTTGTGACTAACCCTTTATGACGGATTATTTCAAAAAACTCAAATGCAACTATATATATTTTTTTACGTCATTAAAAGCGGGGAAGAAAACCAAAGAAACTGGTGAAAACGGCACTTCGATATCACTTGTTAAACTAAACTTATTAACAAAATAGTGTCCATTCGAAAATAAAAGTGATAAAAATGCCCATAAATTACTATTTGCTTACACAAGCTGAATAAACTCGTATTAACTAAGTATTTTTAAAAAGAAACAAACTCAGTAGTGTTTTAGAAAATCCGAGATATAGAATTGATCGTTATACGTTTATTTATTACAGGGTGTTAACTAAATAAAGTTGACCAAATTGGCCTATTTTGGGAAAACTGTGCATACAGTTTATAGTTGTTCTATAGGAAAATTTTCAAAATTTGGCACCATACCATACCATAGAAAAGTTAATTAAAGATACAAAAATAAAATAATTTGACACTTCTAACAATTTTGATGATATCCGGTATCAGATCCGGTAGATGAAAACTTGCTTATTTTAAATAGAACACTCTATAATATGTTATTTGATATTTAAATTCTACATACAATTTTAAGAAATCTTAGGTGGTACAATAAATAATATGTTATACACATAATTTATTTAGTGCCTCCTCAAATGTTCAAAATGCATTCCATCATTTTCTATGCACTGAAACATCTTTTGTTCGGTAGCCAAAGCTGCAGTCTCTACCTCAGCAAATGAGAGAGTCTGCATGCAATCCCTAATCCGGCCAATCATATTTTGTCGCGTCGTAGGTCTTGTTGCAAAAACAATTTCTTTAACTCGACCCCATAAATAAAAATCCAGGCACGTTAGGTCTGGTGATCTAGCCGGCCATGGAAAGGTACCGCCCCGTCCTATCCATCTACCAGGGTAGGTAGCATCTAAAAACTCCCGAACATTTCGGGCGAAATGTGCTGGACAGCCACCGTGCTGGAACATCATTCGTTGGCGAATTTCAAGTGGCACATCCTCTAATAAAATTGGCAATTCCTCCCTTAAAAACTGCAAATAATTTGCACCATTTAGTGCGTTGTTAAAAAAAAATTGGCCGATAATTCGACCTCCTAATATTCCTGCCCAACAATTTAAAGACCAACGGCCTTGATGCTGGACTTCTCGCATACAGTGCGGATTCGTTGGTGACCAGTAATGAATATTGTGGAGATTCACGCCTCCATTGCTGTGAAATGTAGCCTCATCTGTCCACAATATGTTTGAAAGCACCTGAGGATCCTCTACAATCATACCCAAAAGCCAGTGACAATGGTCTAGCCTTCGGTCAAAATCTTGTGCACTTAATTCTTGATGCAGGACTAAATGATATGGATGAAACCTGGAACAAGATGATGACTGCTGATTCAACAGAATAGACCAATCTGGTGGTTTTCGTGTAAAAATTAATTAATTTTACATTTAAAGCATCATCATCAAAAAATGAACTCTCCTTAGGAAAATTAAGTCTCATCGCGTATAGTGAAGATTAATATCCAAAAGATCACTTACTCCTTAAGAATATTCTGAACAGTAGTTCAGAATATTCTTAAGGAGTGAACAGTGAGGATTAAACTCGACGTAGGCTAAAACATTTATTATGTTGTCTTCGGTGCGTCCCCTGCGTTATCTCCGAAACACGGGCAGCCGAACGTTTCCAGTCGTTCGCAAACGATGTATGATCCGAAGAAAAACTTTTGCAGTAGGATGGCGTCTATCAGGATACTGATGCGCATACACCCTTGCAGCAACTGTGGCATTTCTCATACATTAAAAATAAGTACCTATTATGTCAAACGCCTCTTCGTTTGTGTAAAGCATTGTTAAACAAAGCAATACGAAAAACAGAGATAAAAAGTTAAGGAACAAAAAACTTGAACAAAACACAAAAAACTGGAACAAAACACGGAAAACTGGAAAAACAAAGTTCACAATACGGCGAACTAACAAGAAAACTATTGGATGTTATTAGCGAGACTTAAAAATATTTTAACAATCGCAAGAAGAGACGCTAAAATAACATTTAACTGAAATATTTACATATTTTGCTTCCATGGTTACCTGCCACTTTTGTTTCCATAGCCCACTAACTCAACTTTCCTATGCACAGTTTTCCCAAAATAGGCCCATTTGGTCAACTTGGTTTAGTTAACACCCTGTATAAATAAACGTATAACGATCAATCCTGTATGTCGGATTTTCTAAAAGAGTACTATGAGTTTGTTTGTTTAAAAAAATACTTATATAAAAGGAGTTTATTCAGTTTGTCTAAGCAAATAGAAGTTTATCGCCATTTTTGTCATTTTTATTTTCGAATGGACACTTTTTTTTATAACTTTTGTTTAAGAAATGATATCGAAGTGCCGTTTTCACCAGCTTCTTTGGTTTTCTTCCCCACTTTTAATGACGTAAAAAAATATATATGGTTGCATTTGAGTTTTTTGAAATAATCCGACAGAAAGGGTTAGTCACAAGTCAACGCCCTCTAGCGGATTTTAGGAAAAGTAATTTGAAATTTTTTTTTGGTTGAAAAAATAAGGCAACAATAGACATAAAAAAAAAATATGTTTAAAAAAAATCGGTCCAATCATAGCTGATTTTCAGCTGTTTTCTTTATTCAAGCTAAAAACGCCCCCCACCACTTTATTTGACAACTGACAGAAATGTTTGTAGAAACTTTTTTGTGAGGAAATCTTCCTAGAATATTAATATAATATTTTGAGGTGTACGTTATTGGAGGTTTTTTGGCAAAAATGCAATTTTATGATTTAAAGAAGCTGTCGCGCCATCTAGCGGTTGACCAATGAACTTCAAAATAATTTCCAGCATTTTTTTTTGGCCACTTTTATTACAAATTTTTTTTTTTTTCAAGGGGCTACGACTATTAGGGCCTGAGATATCGCCGACGTCGATTCTTAGTTGGCCACCCGGTACATACATGTGTTAAGAGAGATTCCCTCCCTATATTATTTTATCATTATTGTGGGTTCACTACAAACTACCCGTTCAGAAATGAAACTCCACTGAATTAACGCAGAGAAAAAACTTTTATTTTACCATAAAAAGACGCCGAAAAGAATTTACAGAAAAACATAAACTTAACCTTGCGACTACCTGCCGCAATTTTCACACGTGTACTTAACCTATTACTTACAAATACGAGATCCTAAAAGCCAAACAGAAATCCTCCGATTTTACATTGTATTTCGGTAGGCAACCCACTTGACACGACAATGTTTTGATACGTTATGGGCACTTAAATTGCGAAATTTTAGAATTTTACATCCCAGAAACTCATTTTTTATTGGTGTCGTGGGTCTTGGGTTTTAGTTTTGTCTATTTTCATCCCTATACCATTCAGGAGTTTAGATTTCAGATTTTAGTCTAATTGTTAGGTTTATATTATTTTAATCTGTTAATATAATTTTTAAGTGTGACTGTGTGATTTGTTTGTGAATTATTCATAGTGGGTTATGTTTTTGAAATAAAGTTCTTGAATGTACTTAATTAGAATAAGGCATTATTTTAAAGGTTTATTTTCTGTATTTTATTTTGGTAAAAGTTTTATAAACCGAAAAATTTGATATTTTTGACGTTATTAAATTGTATTTAATTGTACTTACTGCACTTTTTGTAGCTTTTACAATTTTTTATTAATAAAAAATATTTGGATTTAATTCTGTCTTAAATTTAAATTAAATTTTAAAAAAATTTATTGGTCACATTTCAGGGTATAATGTAGTTTGACTTAGTTTTTTTTTTAATTTACCCCTCGTAGATAGTGTCATTTTATGATTTTAAAAGTAAACTTTATTTTTGTAACTATTATACTTACCTGTTTTAATGCTTTTAGATTATATGGATTGCAAAATTCGGTAAACCAAGAAACATTTAACATAAATAAATTAATAAGTAATCAGACCTAATTTTTTTTCCAAAATGTATGTGAAATAATGAAAATAGGTATGGGGTTAAAAAAAAACTTCTGCTAGTCATAGGCTTTTATAGTTTGCTATTTATTAAAACAGTTATAAAAAATAGAGATATGTAGGTATATATAAAAAACTATAGTAGGTATATACATTTATTGCATATTAACTTACAAGTACAAATGATCATTAATACAATTTGTAGATATAAACAATTCAGGTTTACAATTTAAAACGTTTTTAATATGCTCAACCTGTTCTTTATCGGCTTTTTTGTTGTTTGATGTTGGTTTTCTTTTTTTTTTGGTGGAACAAAATCGCAATTGATGCTCAATATTCTTATTTGACGCCTCAAAAGTGTTACCCTTGCTTTGAAAAGTTTCTAATTCAGGGTTGGTGTTACTTAACTCAATTAAACCCTGTATAGTATTTAAGTGGCTGTGAATTTTTGAAGCAATATTATCATCTAAATTGTTTAAATTTACATTTTGTAATTTAATAAAGGTATTATTAATGCTTGCTTCCAAATCAATATTATTCACTGCACTTACTAATTTAGCAGTAATGTCTCTTTCATCTACATAATCCACATTTTTAAAATACAAATCTGAAGACAAACTATTGTTATTACTTATTTTACTTTCATTGTCATCTGACTGGATGCAATTAACAAAGTTTCTAATAAAATGGATATGCTTACATATAGTCAGTTTTCCAGAAAAATCTATACAATCACAGGAGTACATATGTACGCATATTTTGCAAAAAGAACAAGTTAATTTGCAACAACTTAAGTTTGAATGTTTTAAAATCAGATATTTTTGGCCCTTATTACTGGAAAGTTCCCAAACATAATTATTGTTAACAGTGTAGTTAAAAGTACTTTGAAGTGCTAGTTTATGTCTTTTAAAAATGTCCCTATTGTAAATAGTATTTTTCCCTTAGTCAACTTTATAATTCTCTCCACATTTTTATTTTTAATATACCGCAAAACTGCATGTAACCCTTTATCAAGCCTTTTAATTTTTTTGTGATATAAATAGAAATACTTGATTACTTTATGCATAGATTCAAGTTTCACATTTGTGTTAATTCCTGTTGATTTTCTAAAGCAATATGCCCACTGTTTAGTGTTTTTTAAATAATTTAACTGAAAGTAAGATCCAAAGATTTTTGTATCATCATCATCCAACATAATATTTATTGCCGAAACCAATTTTTTCTCAAATTCTACCTCATCTATTTCTGATTGCAGTACTTTCAATATCTGGTATATTTCTGATCGTTTATCCTTAAACCTAATTTTGCTCAATTTGTTTGCCATGCTCTATCAACATGCCATGAGCAGAACAAATGATATCTTACTTGTCCCATTATACTACACCAGGCTTTATAAAGAGACTCTGCTAAATCGGACATGAATGTTCTAGCATTTATTTTACCAACCCTTGTCATAATAGTTTTAAAAAAGACATGATACACATAAGTGTCTTTTCTGTTCGAGAACATGAAAGCAACCGGCACACCTTCCCCAAAATCATCAATAATCATTACAGTAGACATTTCAAAATCATAGTTATTTAAACCATGTGTGCTATCAACTGCAATGACATTGTTACCAAATTTTTTAAGCATTAATTCTTGAAAAGAACTCATTATAATTAAACAAAAGTCCATTTTTCTGAAATCTTCAGAATCTTTCAGGACATTCCCTTACCCAGAGATCTACCGAAAGCGCGTCATTTGGATGCCTCTTCCCATATTTGGCTTCTATATTATACTTGACTTTAATGTTGTCCACATCTTTAGAAGTTAATAGGTCAATACGTTTGAGATGTTCTCCAATCTTATCTTGATTTATTTCCAAGACCCTATATAAATAAAATTAAATTCAATTATAATTCATCCTAATTTTTTTACCTTTGATCAGATAAACCACTAACTAGCTTTGCAGCAACTTCATTTTTCATTCTGCTTGAAAGTCTAATATGCTCTAACTCCGCTTTATGGTTATAATGTGTTTTAATCCAATGTATACTACATTTATTTGACTTATATACAACTTTAATTTGGCTGGTACATGTAAAGTTTAATTTACAAGTACCCTGACTTTTTAAATTTCTTTGTCGATGCTCTTTAATTGTTACCTTGTTAATATTGCTTCGGTTGCATTTATAATAAATAATTTCAGTATTTTCACCCTTATTCCTTTTTGCTGAAATAACATAATTGCACTGGTATTGCTCTTCCATTGAGGTTTTCCATTCTGCAAATTCTAAAATAAATTATAGATTGTTATTCTTACTGTACATGGTACATTAAAATTTTAATTTTACCTTTTTTACTTGTAAAAAAAAGATCTTCAGTTTCAAATAACATATTGTGTTCTGTTCTAAGATGAATTACTAAATCTTCATTTCGTTGAAATGAGGAATTACAGGCGGTCTCCAAGCATTTACTATTCCAAACTGCTTTATCATAAGAAACTGCAGAGCTGCAATTTTTCACAATATTTGCATACTACACCCATAATACCAGAGAAAAACAAACCACCGAGAAGGGACAAAGCCGGGACCGATTTTTCTTACGCATGTGCGAGCTTATTTGGTATACCTGTCTTATTGCCGGTCCCCTGCCAGCCGTCGGTTAGTCCGGTAATATCAGAGAAAAACAAACCATGTGTGGTGGTTTTTTTTGGTGGTTCAGGTGGTTTGTTTTTCTCTGGTTATAAGGCCGACCATATTCCCACAGAAAATGCCTTTCGGTATGTTTGTGGCTATATTATGAAAAAAGCACTTGAAGTTCATATTAACTGTGATACCTGCACCAATTTCGGCAAAATGTGTGATGAAATTGATATAAATAGATTATTTCTTCATTTTAAGGCTTATAATTCCAGTATATGTAATTTTGGTGGCTTACAATCTCCGCCAGAAGGGTTTATTTCATAATATATATTTAAATTAAAGGAAATATTCAATTGTAATTTTGAGAAAATGTGCATAAACCAGGGAATAACTAACAATTTATTTAACATAATGAAAACTATTAATTATGAATACCCTTGTGCACATTTTCCAAAAATCTTTATCTTAAAATTTTTTATGGTTGAAAATAGGTTGAAAATATTGAAAATATTTTACACCATTAAATATAATAATAGGGTCTTAAAAACAAATAAAGATAAAAATGTTTGAAAACTAAAAATTTTGCGGAATGTATAAATGTACCTAGGTTTAATTTAATTATTGCCAATGTATTTTTGTGTTTCATTATACAATGAGCCAATATTATTTCCTCAAAAAATGAAAGTTTTTTTAGAAGATTTTTTGTTTTTTCATTATTTATCCTAAATGGTAATTTTTATAGTTGGCACTATACCGGGTGACACAGGAAAAAGGGAACACGCAATAACTTTTTTATTTTTCAAGATAAACAAATGAAATTTGGTATGTTAATAGAATGGTTATAAAGGCATATTTTGACGTATTCAATTGTTTTTTTATCACTTCACGGTTGAACCGGAAATGACAAGAACTTTCTTATTTTAAATGGGACACCCAGTATATTTTTTCATACATTTGTTTATCTTGAAAAATAAAAAAGTTGTTGCGTGTTCCCTTTTTCCTGTGTCACCCGGTATAGTTTAGGTAACTTCACTATACCAACAGTAAAATAATGTAATAGTTTTCATTTCAAATTCCCAATAAAATTTTTAATCTATTAATTGTCGTATTTCTCTCCGTGTACGGAACTATTAAATTGCCAAAACGATTTTTCTCCGTTACTTTATATGTAGCGCTAGTCATTTAAGCCCGCTCAAGGGCACCAAAATTGGACCCCAGAAAATCAACGGTAAATGCGGGTTTTGTCGCTTCTCGGTGGTTTGTTTTTCTCTGATAATACTGTCAAGTTTTTAAAACCAATACGAAAATTAAAACAATATTGAAAACACGGAACATAAAAAATTTAAAAGCACAAAACACTGTTCAGGTTCGGCGAAAATATAATTTTATATAACAATACCATAAACATTAAACGTAACCTCAATTCAGTTACGCGTGAAAGCATGATAGATGACAGGTGACAGGATTTCTGTTTGGCTTTTAGGATCTCGTCTTACAAATTACTTATAGGCCACCCGCAACGCATGACTTTCTAGTCTGTAAATACGCTGTTGCTGGCTTACAAAAAGTATTTAAGTTTAACATTTTGTGGGTTTCAACAATTATTATGGACAATTTACATTTAAATTTGATTTAATTCAGTAAGCGTAAATTGTCATGTATGTAGGTATCTTTGTAGTTTTTAATTTTAAAAGGTTAAAATGTCATAGAAACCAAATTAAAAAATTTAAAATACTATTAGAAATAGTTAAATTAAGTAATAATAATATAATATATAAAAAAAGTAAAATTACTATTTAATAATTTACTTACAAAATTCCCTCCAAAAGAGTTTGGAAATGTCTGCTTTAGCAATCCATAGGCTTGTTAATAACTTTCAGTAGTTTGCCCATCATGCAAAAGTATCGCAATGGGAATGGCACCAGCTTTTGTAGCTGTTAGTAACACAGTAACTGTGGTCTCGCTGGTGTCGCAACTTGATGTACTGTCGCAAAATATCAGTACCTTGGAGGACTGCAGTTCCTGTGCTCTTTTCATGATTGGCGTAACTACCAATACTGGCCATGGGTCTGTTGCAATTTCAATATTTATTCCTGTAAAAAATAAAAATATTTTAAATAATAATTTTGTTAAAAACAAATCAGCTTAAATTTACAAAGAAATGCAGTAAATAATGTAGGTAAATGAAAAGATTTAAAAAAATAATGGGTGTTTTTACATACATAGTTATGTACTTGATTGTAAAAAGAAAACCACAAAAATTGACACGTACACATAAAAGTGGGCATTTAAAAATGTTTAATTACCTGATTGATGATAAAACTTTTTTTTTCTTGAAGTTTTGGTATTGGCTCAAATACCTGTCCAAAATGCCTTAAATCCATTTTTTATGAAGGTAATAAAGTGCATTTTTAGTAGGATTTAGAGAGGCATCTGCAATTTTTTTCCAACCTTTTTCATCTAATAATAACAACTTTCATCTTCTTGCTTCGGCAGGGCTCATTCCATTCTCAAAATATCCTTCAAACATCTTTTTAGTCTAAAATTTAAAAGAACCAACTTGAATAATGAAAAGAAAAACAACTATTTATGGGTTATACATAATTATATTAAACTTTGCTACCTACCTCTTCAGAAAGTTAATAAATTTCAAACTACCACTTCTGCCAAGATTATGGTTATGATTTAAGTTAAAATTTATAATACCACATAAAGGAATATCTAACTTTAGGTATTTATCATTTCTTTTTGTTTTAGTTTCAGTTAGACTCATGAAAAAAAAGAAGCAGGCAAAGGACCGCAACCGCACAAAGAGGCGGAAAGAGGAAAAACATAGGAAGAAGGAGGAGCGAGAAGCCAACCAGGAGGGATCAACAGTTCGTCCAGGACCAGCTTCTGCTTCTACAAATCCTCTTGTAGGAGGCAGCTCTAAGGGCTTTACCAAAGCCTCGAACAGCGGGCAACACCCGAGGAGTCGCCAGCTAGTAAAAGGGCGTGGACCAAGGGCAAAACATGTAAGGCGAGAGGCAGATAAGCTGAAGCCAAACATCCTGCCCACGGCACCCGCCGCTGTCAGGGAGGAGGACACCCAGCACCGGCGCCTCTAGCAAAAAGAGGCAAATCAAAAAGGACACCCCACCCGACCGCCAGTATAAGAAGGGATGGACCTGCGCTGTTGCCTAGCGCAGGTCCATCCCTCAAAAAGATGTGCAGACAGGCGCGTCTCCCCTTCTAAGGAGAGATACCCAGTCAGGGCATCCACGAGGGACAAATGACCAACCCAGTTCCGGCTCCTATAGCGGGGCAGTCAACAGGGCAAATCAGGTCGTTTTTAGGTCAGACAGAGAAGGTGGAAGGGTGACCAAAGAGGAGGCGGACCGCCTAAGGCTCCATCTCATCTCTGAGATGAGGACGACCAAGGCTGAGCTCCACTCTCGAAACTCCGGACTCACAGAGACGGGCTGGTTTCTGGTCACGACGGAGGACGAACAGAGACTGGCTTTTGCAGCTCTGCTGGAGCACACGGTAAGTGGCACAAAATATAAGTTAGTAATATGCAGTTTATATCTTCCGTATGATAATGGACAACTTCCCCCGACGGAAGATCTAAAAAGGTTAATAAAATACAGTAGGGGTAGTGCTTTTCCATTAATCGCGGGGTGACGCAAACGCGCACAACATTGTATGGGGAAGTACAGATACCAACGCGAGGGGTACGACATTATTAGAATATGTAGTAGCGGAAAACCTTGAGGTAACAAACGTAAATGCGGAACCGACTTTTGTCAATCGAGTTAGACAAGAGGTTATCGACATAACGCTGGTAACACGGACATAACACTGCGGAAAGGGTTGAAAACTGGAGGGTATCACAGGACGTAACAATGTCCGATCATAGATAAGGAGGAACAGCCCCTCAAGAGCAACCCGAGGGCTACCGACAGGACCAAATTTAAAGAGGGTCTTGTTCAGTCCATGGGTACTCTAGGTGGAGACATATCCTCCAGAGAGGAACTAGATACAGAGGTAGTACGGCTAAACAGTATACTCATCAGTTCTTACGAGGCCACATGTTCTCCCAGGAGAGTTGGCAACAAGAGATTGCGCTGGTGGAATGACATTTTGGACCGTCTCGAAAAAGACGTAAGAAGGTCGCACCACCGCGCTCTCAAGGGTGGAACTCAAGAGAATTGGGATTTACACTTAACAGCTAGAAGGAAATTCAAAAACGAACTCCGACGATGCAAAAGAGACTGCTGGCGCAAGTTCTGTGGAGAGATGGAATCTCTCAGACACAGTCCGTCTTCTGAAGCTACTGGGCTCTGACAGGAAAACCGAGATAGGATGCCTGAAGAAAGGTGAACTATGGACCTCAAACAAAGAAGAGACCATCGAGCTCCTCAAAACTCACTTTCCTGGAGAAGGAAACGCTGCACCTTGGGGCGAGGAACCAGATTCGGAGCCGGTCTGGAACCTCGCCAAAAACATAGTAACAAATGAAGCCATAGCTTGGGCAGTGGGTGGGTTTAGTCCATATAAGGCTGCGGGACCTGATGGAATCATACCCTTGATGTTGCAAGTAGGCCTCGAAACCACACTGCCTTAAATAAAAGAAAATTTTTGAGGCCAGCATTGCAATGGGGTATGTTCCACTAACATGGAGGGCGGCAATTGTGGTCTTTATCCCAAAACCGGGCAAGAAAGACTACCGTCAACCAAAGTCCTTTAGGGCAGTAAAGTAATCCTGACTTCATTTCTACTAAAGACTAAAGAAAGGCTTATAGACAGGTACATAACAGAGAAGATTCTAATAGAATCGCCACTACATAGGAATCAGCATGCCCACATGAAAGGGAAGTCGACGGAAACGGCACTTCACTCTGAAGTGAGGAAAGCTGAAAAAGCCATAGAGAACAAGGAAATAGCACTTGCTCTTTTCTTTGACGTGGAAGGAGCATTGGATAAGGCAAGAACAGACACTATCTGCCAAGCCCTCCTGACTAGGGGCCCTCCGGCTCATCTTGTCAGGTGGATGAAAACGGCGCTGGAAGACCGGAAGATCAGTGCTACACTGGGAACTGTCGTGTCGAGGCCAGGGTGAAGGGCGGCTGCCCGCAAGGCAGTATTTACTTAGAAGCAGCAGTCAAATACTTGGGAGTCATTTTAGACAGCAAGCTCACGTTTAAAACTCACGTAGAGCAGGCAATAAATAAGGCAACCGTCCTAATTTGGCAATTACGGCGAACAATAGGTACAAGATGGGCTCTAAAACCCCACGTTCTCCAGTGGCTTTATACCGCAGTCATACGACCTAGGATCTCGTACGGATCCGTGGTATGATGGCCAGCCGTATAGAAGGTCACCAACGCCCAAAAGCTGACCAGACTGCAAAGACTGAACAACACCTGCGGCACCATTAAATATTCTTCTTGGGCTACCGGACCTCCCAGTCTGGATTGAGAGGGAGGCCATGGCAGCGTATAAGAGGATGAGAGATAGAGGAGGGTGGCGCAATGTTCACTTAGGACAAGGCCATATGACAATTGCTCTTAGGATGTGTAAAAACATACCAATTGTGACATCCAGATGCACTAAAGAAAGTGGCAAACTAAGGTTAAAGAAGGGGTTTCAAGTCGAAATCCTGACAAGGAAAGAATCGTCGGCGAACCAAATTAAAGAGCCAAGTGGTGTTCAGGCCTGGTACACAGATGGATCACGGATGAAAAGCACCAATTCAGCCGGAGTGTACAGGATGGAAACGAACATAGGGGAATCCTTCCCGCTAGGGAAACACGCCACAGTTTTCCAAGCGGAGGTGTTTGCTATACTCGAAGTAGCAAACAAACGGGAGGCATTGGAAGGTAACAGGGGGATTTGCATCTACTCCGATAGTCAAGCTGCCCTCAAGGCGATTCAGAAACCCAGGGCCAGCTCAGCGCTAGTCCAGGAATGCAGAGACGCATTGGCAAGGCTTGCAGCACCCTTGTGTTTTTTCCTAAAGCAAGGCGACTGCTAACAAAGACCCGACAAAGTATCAAAGACTTGGTCGGGCACAACGGTCTAAACAGTATAAGAGAAAGCCCACTCTGTCCGAGTTGCGGTACAGGGGAGGAAACTTCATACCACATACTCGGTATCTGTGATTGTTGGAGTCGCCTGAGAAGGAAAATTTTCGGAGCAACGACACTCCAGCGGGAAGATATTAAATATCTGGACTGGGACAACGTGCAAGTCTTTATTAAAAGGACGGGCCGACATACTGGACACCACGCATTGGGAGTGGAGGCGTGGGGGTGGGTGATTCTGGGGTTGGCGAAAAGGGACTGCTCAGGCCTACTTGCAGAGCTCTAGCTCCCCCACTCTTACTACTACTACTTAATATTACACATTTTTATTAATATTTTGGCATCCAATACATTAATAGATATTTTACAAATATGCCGTCTTCTATAATATTATAATTTAGAAGGATGACACCTAACTCGCCCGTGAAAAGAACGATTTGAATTTCCTTTTTTTTCGAATATATGTGACCCACTTCAGACTTCTTCATCACTTTTCAGCAAAAAGGGAGTTTTTCTTCTTAATATTAATTTAGAAAACGCACTGAAACCACTCAAAACATCCTTTTAATACTAATACTGTACGAAAGGTGCACCATCCAAAAGTGAACAACGAGCGCAGTTGCCAAATACCTTTATCGCGAGAATATTTCTGGGCAAAATTGACGTTGCCGCTGTGTGTGGAAGTTTGGTGATTTAAAGAATTCAAATTAAAAATATTAATTATTATTAGTGTTTAGTGTAAATATAGTACAAAATAGTTTTGGTTATTAAACGAGTTTTCCCTTTTCTTTTGCTTTACAATAAATGATGCGACTCAGTTTCTGCTAATTATAATAATTTATTATATCACTTTATTTTCTTCTCATAAAATTGAGTAATCACTGGCAACCTGGAATACTAAGCTTGTTTATCAACAAAATATCCCCTCTGCCCCCTGTGTAGATGTTGCGCTTAATCCAAAGCAGCCAATGTTTATTATAGTCATCAATTTCTAAGTCATTCAATGTTCTAAGGTAAAGATGCTCATACTGTCTGCATAATGCTACAACGTGTCTACAACTTTTTGCATAGAACTCCAAGATATTTAAGTTAATAGAATTATGGATGGAAAATGGTTGATATCCATTCCAGGCCAATTGAATGCTCCAGTGTCATGCCCAATTTTCAAAAACAATGTCTTACTTCATAGTCCCTAGTTATTTGGTAGAAACTACCAATGAATGCATTATCCAAATCAAGCCATTCATCTCAAAGACTTATAAACCGAGCCAACTTAACTATGAATGACATATCACTCTCAAAATTAAATTTAAGTTTTCACTTTCATGATAAAAGGAAAATATTGAATCTCCCTACGTTGGACCTAAATACAATGAATTTTGAAGAAAGATAGAAGCTCTTCAGCCATTCAAGAACAAAAAAGAAATTTCACAGAAATTAACACTCAATTAATTTCGAATTAGAGAATATTTTACTATATTTAATAATTATTTTAATATGTATTTTCTTTATAGGAAACTCGATTTATATGGAGTTTTCCACTATCAACGTCACAGGCTGTAACTTTTTTATTTTTAAGTATAATTTTTTTAAAGAAAATGTATACCCAAAATTGTATACCTAAAAATACTACTCCTGACAAGTGATCACCTAAAAATCACCTCAACTTTTTTTTTCAAATGACATCAACATTATTTCTTTTAATGTTGGGAATGCTTGTAAAATTATTAATTAAATTTAATAAAAAAAGCACGTATTTACATCAACCTAAGGAATTTTTAAATTTAAAATTTTTAAGATTAAGGTTTTCTCATCGTTTTCAATATCTATAATAAAATGAGGTAGTGTATTGAAAAGAAGAAACGAGCTTAGATATGAATAGGTCAATCCTCAGCTCCTGTGTATATAAAAAGAATCAAATATACCTCAAGTAAATTTTGTATTTAAGACTTATTGAACTTACATTAAATCAAATATAACAAAAGGTTTCGTTAAAAGTTTAAGTTTATATATCTTTTAAATGCAAAAATAAGTTGTTTTCTTCTTTTCAATATTTAAGTGTATGACATAGTATTTTAGTATTTTCTAAATTAATTTTTACTGTATTACTGACGTAAAACCCAACAACATAGGTAACTACATAACATTATGAATTCGTCACAACAGTACAGATTTTACTTATACATATTTTTATCTAACATGTTGAGCAGAATAATCATTTATAGATGTAGCACCTCAAGCTACAATTATTTTTTATTTACAAGTGAATATAAAGAAACATATTTCCAAATATTTAAATTATCAGTTTTATTGGATTTTTTTAGTGCAGTTGCAGCAAGTGGGTCTTTGACAAGCAGATGTATGTATAAGATGACTGTTCTTATCTGGTAGGCCTCTATTTGACTCTGAAAAATTTAATTTCTTCTCCTTATTTCTAAACTTTGAATATTAAAGTTCTTTAGCATGATTTTATATGAAACTATGTACAAGTAAACATTACCTATGTTAACATAAAGATAACTTAACTTTTTTTTTTGAATTTTTTCTATTGTATCACACTGTGATGCTGCTTGTGGTGTTCATATCACCGTGGCATACTTTTAATAAGATCTTACTAGTGCATTATATACAGTTATTGTAGCATTAATATATGTGAAATTCCTTGAATTCTTTATAACAATAATAACTGCACAATACACTTTATTAGTAAGATTCTCAAAATGACTATTGAATTTTATATTACTTTGAAATCCAACTTCAGGATCGTTTACCTCTGTTTTGTTAATTAATGGTTTATTATTTATGAAATAAGAAAAATTTGATATCGAGTTTGCTTAACCTTCCGGTACTAACGTGCGGATTGCGAGTCCGCATGGCCGAAAATTGGCCGGTATTTTCCGAAGAATTCCGAGTAGGCGGCTGTACCGCTCAGTACCTATTGGGGGCTCCAATTTAGTGTTAAGTGGTAAACAGAGTAGGGTGCTTCGTGTTGGAGTTAGGCTCTTATGCGGACTCTCACTCCGCACGTTAGTGTTTATGCTAATTTTTTAAGGTAACAATTTTTAATTAATTTCTGCTTTTTGCAAATTAATAAACCTAAATATTCGATTACAGTGGTTAATATGAATTACGAAAGGGAACAACAATATCTTGGCCAACTCTTCGATGAGGTTGCGACTGATGAGGAGCCATTTGATGACGACTCGAGTTTGCAGGATGATGATGAAGAGACTCAAGATCATAACACGGATGATGAGCAAGATATTGATGACCCAAACAACATCTTGGATCTTCCAGATGAAATAATGGAAGAAGTGGCGCACGAAAAAGCTGCATATTACATTGGAAAAGATGGCCAAACCAAGTGGAGAAAGCATCCAGGAAATTCTCAGGTAGGGACAAGCACCCTAAATATTATCAAGTTTCTCCCTGGGGTAAAGGGAAATGCAAAAGGGTTAAAATTTGCCGCAGAGATCTGGAGTCTGTTTTTCACAAATGAAATGTTGCAAGTCATTGTTGATAATGCAAATATCTACATTGGAATGTGCAATTTAAATCCAAACAACCGATCAACAAGGCCCACAGACATTATTGAGTTGAAAGCGCTTATAGGATTGCTTTATATATGTTCGATGTCAAAAAATAGCCGGGTAAATGCCTCCGACTTATTTAGAACAAATGGAACATCCATGGAAATATTTCGTTTGACAATGTCTCGGGAAAGATTCAGATTTTTGTTGCAGTATATTCGTTTTGATTATAAAAATACTAGAATAGAGAGACAAAAATATGACAAATTAGCACCGATCCGGAAGATCTTTGATTCATTCAATTCTAATTTGTCTAAATATTTTTGTGTTTCCGAGCTCACAACAGTGGATGAAATGTTGGTGGCATTCCGAGGGAGATGCAGGTTTCGAGTATATATGCCCAATAAACCTAACCGATATGGTATCAAAATGTATTCTTTAGTGGACGCAAAATTGTTTTACACTGCAAACATGGAAATTTATGGTGGGCAACAACCGATTGGACCTTATAAAGTTCAAACTGATAATGTTTCCCTCCTTTCCCGTCTTTGTCACCCCATCTCAGGAAGCAGCAGAAACATTACCATGGACAATTTCTTTACCAGCATGGCTGTTGCTAACGCCCTTTCAACAAATCATAAACTCACTATTCTTGGTACTATTAGAAAGAATAAAAGAGAACTTTCACTTGAATTTGTCCAACCTGCTAAACGACCCAACCAGATAAGCATGTTTGCATTTCAAGACAAAGCAACCATAGTATCGTATATTCCCAATAAAAATAAAAATGTGCTTATGTTGTCAACTATGCACCATAATGAAAACAAAATAAACCAAAAAACTGGAAAACCACAAATAATAGTTGATTACAATCAAACTAAAGGTGGGCTTGATACAGTGGACAAGATGTGTGCGGCCTATGATTGTGTCAGAGCTACTCGTCGCTAGCCAATGGTTATATTTTTTATGCAACTTAATACAGCTGGAATAAACTCCTTCGTTATTTTCAAGATCAATTCAAAATATATGGATGATACACCTCGAAGAATATTTTATTTTACCACTGCAGGAAGAGTTACCCAAACCAGAAACTGCAAACATAAAACGACGCTGCTTTTATTGTGATAGAAAGAAAAAATAGACCAACCAGATTTAGCTGTGCATACTGTAACAAACCTATTTGTTTGGAACATGCCAACTACATGTGTAGTGACTGTATGGTTGGTGAATGTGACGAAGATTGACGATATTATTTTAGTCAGAGTTTAGGTTAAAAGTTTTATTTTTGTTTTTTGAAATGTAATCATCTTTTGTTTATGTTGAAAGTTTGTTAGAAGTTCTGTTTTTGATAATGATATGTTTCGATTCTGTGATTCTTACAATTTAAAAATTGTTATTTTTTATTAAAGAATTTCTGGGCTTTTGGATTTCAATAATTTACCTTCAAAATGTGTAAATATATTTATATTTGGTGTGCTTATATATTTCCACCAAGACTAATATAGTTATACACGATTTTTGATAATTTTTTACTGAAAAAAAAAAAAGCGGAGTGTGAGTCCGACGTTAGTATTTATGTCACATAAGTCCTCGTTAGTACCGGAAGGTTAAAGCAGTTGTCTACAAAGTTTATATCTTCTTGCAACTTCTAGATCTTAAAGTCAACAACAAAAAGGAGACTTTCCCAGTGTTTTACCACCCTTGGATGGCTATCAATAGAAATTCAAAAAAAACAGCGGCCTTAAATTACTACCCTGTGGCACAGCAGAAACTGCAGAAAAACCCTCAGACATTGATTTTGCAACTTTAAAAATCTGTCAACTGTTGTAGTGAGGTCAGGTATGTTTTCAAATTGTAGCGTTTTTACCAATAATATACACTAAACACTTTTTACCGTTTTTACACACTAAACACTATAACTTAAGACTACTAGAAATATTTATTTAAAAGTCTATTCAATTTTTAAAAAAGTCGCGCCAATACTCTTACTTAACCTGAATTCCTCCTAGAACCTAGAAGTTTTTATTATACAGAAGGAATAAAAATGAAAATTTACGAAAGCAAACTCAATTTTTTTTTTAATAACGTACAGTGAGGCTATGAATATTAATTTTAACTATCAAATAGTTAGTCTTAACAATACATAGTTTGTATTTGAAATTCACTACAGAACAACTATGTAACATAACATATGTAACTTTCTATGACACGGGGTAAAAAGGCATTGCATATTTACGTATTAGAGCATTGGAGTGAAATAATAGAAGAGCTGTATCTGAAAAAACGTAGTTTTATAAAAAATAGAAAAAATTTTGTAATCTTATATTTTGAACTATATTTCATGTTTTATTGTGTTATTCAATCTTTTAAATTTTATGTAACTTATCTAACATAGGGTAATCAATATTTTAAGCTTTTGTTAATATTTACCGCAGAAACGGAATATCGATGCGGTTAAGTTCTATAAAAATGCAGATACGAGCTTTTAATTTTGGAAAATTTAGAATGATCTAAATAAAATAACTGCTTTAAAGAAAGACTTTAATGGAAAAAAATATTACATATTGAATACATCATAATTAACAGTTTTTAACAAATAAGTTACAGTTATACACGGTTAGTCTTTTTCTTAATTGCGCTGGCGTTGATTAGTGGGCAGTTTTTCACAGCCTGTAAATCCATGGTAAATGTATAATTTTTTTATTAAAAAAAATGTAACCATTAAAAAATTAAAATTACAAAAATTGTCGTAAATTCCTATTGCTTTAGTCGAATTGAGAAAAGAAATTTTTTCCTCGTGGAGATGACGACACATTCAATTTCCTCTCTAGGCAAACCATGAATCGCATTTTGAATTCTGAGGATCATATTTTCTGAATGTAGGCCTGGTCCGAAAGACGAGGTCTTTTACTCTTCCCCAGAGGTAAAAATCTAAAACGGTCAAGTCGGGTGACCTGGCTGGCCATAGAAACAGGCTTCCTCTTTCTATACATCGAGTGTAGGAAGTATGGTAATGCAGCATTTAACACCTAAATGCAGCAATGGGTATGCTGCAATTAGGGGTTCTCGCATATTTCTTGCAAAATGCGCTGGACAACCATCAAGTTGCAAAAACATATTGCGCCTAAGATCCAGATTTACATCTCCCAATAAAATTGGCAGTGTGTTTCTGCGGAACTCTAGATGTTACCTCTTAGTGCCTCGTCAAATAGTGCCACCTATTATACCACACCAAACATTTATACTACAGCGTCCTTGATGCTGAACTTCTTGCATCCAATGGGGATTTATCAAGACCAATAATTATGGCGATTTACCCCACCAGTGTTATTAAAAGTAGACTCGCCTGTCCAAAGAATTCTGTATAGAAATTGATGGTTTTCGTTAACCATTCCCAGAAGCCAATGGCAATAATCGAGTCGCCTATCGAAATCCATATCTGTCAAAGCTTAGTGCAGAACGACATGATAGGGATGTAATCTGAAAGTAAACTTAATTTGCATCAATATGAATTCGATTTGATTAACCTCTAAGATATTATATATACAGGGTGGTTCAGTTTAAACGTCATTAATTTTAATACGTGATAGAGAATTTAAAAAGAAATAGACTTTCATTTTAAAATTTTTCTCAAAAAAAGTTAAGAATAATTAATTGTTTATTTATCATAACTTTTAAACTACCTGCTCAATTTTAATTAAATTTGGCATGCAGGTTATTGTAGTGAATTATCAAATACTGATAAAGCCAATTTCTAATAAAATTGCCAGTGGCGTAACATACGGAGGGACCTGGTCCTTTTTTGTCTCAAATCTGCAAGGTGAAAAAATATTTTTTTATATGAAGTCAACTGTTAGATTTCCATTTAATTTGGAAAAAAAAGTTACCCTTGCAAAATTATGATTTAAGGTACTGTTTTTAAAATATCTTAGTTTAATTGTACTCACGTTAAACGTCAACTAGATGTCGCGTAGTAGTTCAAGCCAGGTCGAGTCGCGGTGACGTCGAGGGTCATATCAAAGAGACTTCCAGGGTCAAAACAAATGTCGAAGGTCCAGTCAAATAAAATAGCGTCATTTTGACCAGGGGCTTCCTTTGATTCTTGTGAACTGCTTGATTCATCCTCCATAACATCTATATTCGCGTCCTCAATTTGTTCATTTTAATCACATTCTGACGAAGACCCGCCTTCGGAACATGCATAGTTTACATCCTTACTATCATCCCTATCGTGGAAAGGATCCTCTTCACATCCGATAAATTATCAACAAGGTGCTGCAACTCACTTGCTGATAATCGCTGATTTTTTTTCAAATGGAATAAATAATTATTACACTACAACATACTGCAGGGATAAATATGTCCCACTGACCATTTTTTTGGCTTAACATTGTATAAAAAGTTAAAAATGGATAAGATCAATTACCTTTTACTCATACTACTTGCAGCACTTTGAATACAGCCAATTTACAAGGTTATTTCCGGTTTATGAATCAGAAACGTGTGCACACCTCGAGAGCCACCGACCTTCTCTACAAATGCCGAGAACGTACATCGTAGCTCCTGGGGAATCCCGTTCGAGATATCCGCAATACTGAATTATCCCATCCCAATGCATTAAAAAGCGCTGTTTCGTGTTCTTGAAAAAATTCTTGGGACATTTATGAGCCAGCAGTGTCGAAAAGGTTAAAATTATGGCATCATAATACATTTCATAATATATTTATTGTACCTGACGCAAAATACGATTTTTACAAAACCATTTTCAGCTTTTTTACCAACAAACAGGATATTTCTTGTTTAGGCACTTTGTGTTGATTATAACGTTTATAGATGTGCTGGCGAAAACACTAATTTGCCTTTTTTTGTTTAAATACAAAAAACAACCATACTTACAACATTTAAAGTAAATGGCTCTGTTTAGTGGCTTAAAATCACATTTCTGGGAACCAGCTCACTAAATCAGTACATATTTTCTCGATTTTTCCTAAAATATTAGGTCTTTCTTTCTTAAATACTCGAGAAAAATTTAGAAAAAAAAAAGTTCCGTGGTTAAATGATTCTAAATACTTCGTTAAAAGGCGCGGTTGCCATATCTCTTCTGGAACTTTCAAGATTATTTTCTATGGGTATACAGTGTGTCCGAGATAAGGATGTCTATCATGGGGATCTCGGTAGCTGTAGGAGATACGAGGTTGATTAAATTAGAGAAAAGTTGCGCATTTTAGAGCCTAACAATACGCCGTTTAGAAAGTTTTAAAATTTTGAGTAGTTCCGGAGATATTCGAGAAAACCCGAAATTTGCCGATTTCGTTTTTATTTTTTTCTGGCGTTATTTAAAGAGATATGGAAAAACAAAAGACACTTTCTCCTGACCACTTTTTAAGCTCTAAATAATAACATGGCGAGATTTTTCGTACGACGTTTCGTTTCGAAGAAACCATCATCAACTTAATTTTTTTATATGGCGCATAAAAAAAGTACACTCTGTATAAAATAGCATATTTTATTACGATTATAACGATGTATGACACAATATGTTCCCACAATATTTAAATGTTAAAAATTGGATTTTTTTTAAAATTCCGATGGTTTTGATGTAGTAGGCGGTGAAATGGTGACGTTGAGTATGGTTTAGTAGGCTGCTATTACTAATATTTTGAAATACTAAATAAAAATCACGTTATTGACAACTTAAAAACTTTATTGACGTCACGTAGCTAGGTCACGTGATTATTTTAAAGAATTAAACACATTATTAAATTAAAAAACTACCTACTAAAAACCCAAAAAAACTAATTTAAATCATAGTAATAAATGTTCAAGCAAATTACCATTATTCTCCAAACAGAGATAACATCTTTTAACAGTCGAGTTTAAAACACTTCTTAACATATCAGGTGTAATGCTCTCAAATGCTTCAAGAACTATTCTCCTCAGCTGATCCTCAGATTTAAAAACACGACTGTAAAGATAATTTTTGCAATAGCCCCAGAGAAAAAAGTCGAGCGGAGTTATGTCTGGGGAACGAGTAGGCCAGGGAACTGTTAAATGTGTTCCTATCGATTTTTCCGGAAATCTGTTCGATAGATACTCTCGCACGATTAGGGCATTGTGTGCGGGCGCACCATCCTGCTGAAACCAACAGTTTCTAACCTTGGCAAGCGAAGTTGTCCAAGGATTCTTCCAAATCGCGTTCCAATAAGTTGCGATACCGCTCCGAGGTAAGGGAATTGTTGTAAAAAAAGGGGTCTATTAAATCTGTTCCAAAAATACCAAACCACATAATAAAACCGAAACGGTGCTGATATCTAGCCATTTGGTGTACTCGGGGATTATCTCTTGACCAATAATGGGTGTTCTTCCGGGTAAAAAGCTCTCGTCGGACCAGATAATCCTATGGGGAAATGTTTGATCCTCCTGACTCTGTTTCCTCCTGTTTGACTTCCTGGTGTACTATTCACAAAATGTTCTGCGCCTTTTTCTTCGTCACCAGGTCTGAGACCTTCACAGATTCGGAATTTAAACGGGTGGTATTTATGTTTTTTTAAAATGACATGGGCAGTAGATTATGGTATTCCAGTGGTATTTTCAATTTTTCTAACAGTTATTTCCGGATTTTCAGTTACATCTAATACCACATTATTTTCTTTTTTTTTCACTGCAGGGCTTATTTCTTGACAATACTGGCTTCTTAAACGCACCATACTGCTTAAGATTGAAAACCAATCGTCCGAAAATTTTTGTACTAGGTTGTTTCCTTTTTGGATAGTTATTTAAATACATACGACCCGCTTCAACGGCGTTGCTGTAGCATAGGTTATAACATTTCGACATATCAAACTTTTCCTCAGGTGAAAAAGCGTCTTCTATTTTGTAACAAAAAAACTAGCAACAAGACGTAAAAGCAGAGTTCAAAAAGACAACGTCAACTAAATTTATTAAATAATTAAAACTATTTACATCACTTAAGATAAAAAGAATAAAAATTAATGGTTATAATAAAAACTACTTTGACATTTAATCTTTATTTAATTTTGACATTTTCTCAACGTCAATTTCACAGCCTACTACATCAAAACTATCGGAATTTAATAAAAAATCAATTTTTTACAATTTAAATATTGTAGAATCATATTGTGTCATACATCGTTGTAATGGTAAAAAAATATGCTATTTTATACAGGATGTACTTTTTTTACGCGCCATATAAAAAAATTATGTTGATGATGGTTTCTTCGAAACGAAACGTCGTACGAAAAATCTCGGAATGTTATTTTTTAGAGCTTAAAAAGTGGCCATGAGAAAGTGTCTTTTGTTTTTCCATATCTCTTTAAATAACGCCAGAAAAAAATAAAAACGAAATCGGCAAATGTCGGTTTTTCTCGAATGTTTCCGGAACTACTCAAAATTTAAAAACTTTCTAAACGGCGCATTGTTAGGCTCTAAAATGCGCAACTTTTCTCTAATTTAATCAACCTCGTATCTCCTATAGCTGTCGAGATCCCCATGATAGACATCCTTATCTTGGACACGCTGTATAAATAGAGTTGAGTCGACTGTTATGACCTTAAAAGAAACTCGAAAACAGTAAAAAAGTATCTAATATATAATTGCTGAGTGCTTTTCAAAACGAAAACGATGGCTTGTGACGGTTGTGCTTTTAGAATCAGCGAATTTTTAGTGATGAGTTGCAGTCGCCGAAAACTGGTTGATTGTTTAGTGAACCATGATATGTTGATAAGATCTACGAACTGCAACACCTGAACCAACCAACACGACCTAAGCTCCCTCCATGTGCTCAACATTTACGAGCCCTCTATATACTTTTTCATACGAATAAAATCTTAAAATGTTAGAAAATATGAAGGCTACCAACCTTTGTCTAAGCGATGAATTTTTCATCGCTGGGTATTAGCTTGTAGAAATAGTGAAACCCGTTCACTATTATAACGTGAAAATACTGCTATCATTTTGGCAGATACATATATATGTCTTCTGGGTTTTCTCTTCTTATAAATTTTCCACGATTTATATGTGCCACAAGATACAGGGAAAAGAGGGTCCCATTTATTAGGGTATTGGGATAAGACAAACGGGTTTTTATGTCGATTTTTTTTATTTTTCAAATTTATTTTTGAAAAATAAAAATTTAAGTTTGAGCTCGTTTATCTCGGAAGAAGTTTCTTGTTGAAAAAAATAGTTTTAACAAAAAAGAAAGCTACATTTACGTAGGGCTGTTTTGTTCGCATTATCGGGAACGTTACCGTTTAGGCCCCACAACCGTTTAAGTCCGCGAGGTACCGCGCAAAAAGTACAAATTTCATTCACAGAAAAATCCGACTTCTAAAGGGTTTATCTTAAAAACCGCCCTTTCAGAGCTGCTTTTATATAAAGGCCTGTAACGTTAATGAGTTTCAGAAAATTCGGCTCGGTCAGTTTTCCAGAACGGCTTAATCAAAATTTTTTCGTCAAAAAAACGTTTTTTGCCACGCTCACCTCTTCGGGGTGGATGTGGCGAAAAATTTTTTTTACCATTATATACGCTCATCCTTCGCTCTTATAATAATTTATTCTCCGCAAAGGCAGGTATCATTTTCGGCTTCTGAAAGTTCATTCAACATTCTGCCGCTTATTTATTATTAATGGGATAAACTAATAAGTAGTAACCTTTACTGGATTTTGTGTTTTAATTTTTCAACCCTTAGGTTCAATACTTGGCTACTGGATTAAGGAAATATAAGTGAGGAGATAATCAATAGGGAGGATATACAGATAAATGGTATTTACGATAATTTTCTACACCGACACCTAAGAACCAATCGGATAACCAAACAGAAAATCAAATGCTTCGGTTTCAGGATTTTCCCATTTAAATTTTTATTGTGTTTTAATTTTGTACCTTGTCACTATCTTTGTGACGAATTTATGGAGCGTGACAAATTTTAAAAAATATCTATTCCGAAAGGTTAAAGAATTATTGTTTGTCTCTTACGCTTTCCCATCTAAAATGCACGCTCTTGAAAATTTAAACCAACTTGAAATCATGAGCCTGATTTCATCAATAAGGTCATCACTGCTGTATTATGTTTATTAGTTTATACAACGCCAAAACACCAGCTTTCAAAGTGCAAGGTCCTGAATTGAGTAAAGGCATCTTTGCAGAAGCACTTTGTAAGATGTGTTATTAGGTATTATAATAGGTGATGACTTTCTTTTTGGTTATTGCCGAAGTGAAAAACTACATTGAAAACGTTCGGAAATTGAATAACAATTGTCAACCATTTGATATTATTTTGTATTTTTTCAGATAGTATGAAATAACCATGGACACCAGCCTTTAAAGTGTAGAGCCTGAATTGAGTAGGGCATCTGTCAAGTAACACTTTGTAGGATGTGTTCTATATTTTTTGAGATTCATTTATCTCACAGTCCTATGATGTTTTCTGATAAAACAAGTAAGGTAATTTGATGTTGTAATTGACCTTACCAGGATGGAATATTAATATAAATTGTCGATTCCGTTTTGATATAAACTGCAATTTGTGATATTAAATAAAACAATATCTGGTAGAATGAAAGAAAAACCACCCTAATGGGAATTAGATATAGAGATTAAAGATCTCATCTGCAGGATACTTCTACAGAAATTTCACAGAACCATTTACTTAGTATGACCTGCCAGTCCCATCACTAAACTTAAGACGTCCAGTACGAAAAATCAAATTCGTGCAGCCACTTTTCTTAAATGTTAAGCTGAATCTAGACTTTAAGTGTATTAAGTATATAAGTTACAGTACACAAGTTAATTCTTATTAAACTAACTTGCCCTCCTCTAACAAGATTGACGTTAAACTCGTTAAATGTTTACGATAAAGAATTTAACTTCTAATTCTGTAGATAGTCATAACCGGACCGAATTAAGTAGGGACTTTATGTGAGTTTTTTTTTTTTATGGTAAACACAAGCACAAGAGGAAAGTCCTAAGTCACTCTTGGAGTGGTGCTTGCGCGAAGATATTTGTGGGCATTTATCTTGAATCGCTGTAGGTTGTATGCGTCGGGAAATATGTGAGGTGGAAGCCCGTTCCACAAAGAAGATGTTCTCCAGATGAATGAGTCCCGATACAGCGACGTCCTTGGGGTAGGCAGGTAGACTCGATGTTGATGAGCCGCAACTGCTAGACGCGTCCTTCTTGCCGGAACAGCCCTGGGTGGAATCAGGCCTGCCAGCTCAGAGGAGCACTTACCGTGATAATAACGGTAGAATAAACAGAGACTAGCCACCTTTCTCCTATGCTCCAGACTATCCAGACTCTTTGTCAGTTCTGGTTTGTCGATAAGACGAATAGCTCTCTTCTGTATAGAATCCAGCAGGTTTAAACTATGCTTGGGTGCAGAGCTCCAGACATGCGAGCGATACTCGAGGGAAGGGCGTATTTGAGCCTTATAAAGAGTCAGCAGCTGTTCTGGTGTATACAGTTTTTTCGTTTTGAAAAGCACTCCGAGTTTTTTGGAAGCCGCCCTGGCGACCTCGGCAACGTGGTCATGCCAGGACACACTGTTGGTGACCTCGACTCCTAGAAGATGTAAAGATGATTTCATTGGCAATGTTTTCCCTGCCATAACCAGCTTCGGGCCACCAAGGTTAGTCTTCATCGTAAATACTGCAGCCTGCGCTTTTTTAGCGTTAAAATTGACCAGATTGTTACCGCCCCACTCCACGATTGCTCTAATATCGTTGTTGGTTGAAGCTACTTGTTGCTGCCTAAGATTCTGAGAACTTGCGGCTGTCGTTGGTTTGGCGGACTTAAATGTGGAAATAAGTGTGCTATCGTCCGCAAAGCTGTAGATTGGATTGACAGTGGTTCCTAGCAAATCGTTGATATATACCAAGAAAAGGGTGGGGGATAGAATGCATCCTTCAGGGACTCCAGCGTTAATGTTAAATTTGTCGGAGAGGTATCCATCGACGGCTACTTGGATTGTTCGTTGTTCAAGAAAACTTTTGATCCAATTCAATAATGAGTTTTGTATGCCGATTGAGGAGAGCTTGGTTAGTAGTCCCTCATGCCACACTCTATCAAATGCCTTGGAAATGTCAAGAGCGACTGAGCGGGACTCGCCGTGCTTCTCCATGGCCTCCGTCCACAAGTGTGTGACGTAGGCCAGAAGATCGCCGGTGGATCTAACCTTTCGGAAGCCGTATTGATGATCGCTGATTAGTCCAGATGATTCCAGATATCTTAACAGTTGTTGGTTGACTGCTTTCTCCAGAGTTTACATCTAATACTATGGAAAAAACAGTGATGATACTCTATAATTTGCTCATTTAAGGGAGAGTCGGTGAATTGTGCGCACCTATGAAAAAACCTTGGTATTTTAGTAAATATGTCGTATAAAAATTTTCAATTTGGCTCAGATGTTCTTCATTTTGTGTACTATAAGGCGAGCGAATCAATTAGTACCAAAAAATATATTGTAAAATTAAGAACAAGATTAAATGAAATCTTGCCGTGCGCACGATTATCTAGCCTATGCGGTTAAAATTAGAAGATCAATCGACTTACCTGTAAGGAAGAGTGATCCTAATTATGCGAGCAACCTCGTCGAAAGATTATAAACACCCTGTAGTAGCAGCGCGACGTACTACATACGACGTTCAAAGAATTTAAAAAATTGATTCGGCAGCATATCGTCGGTTAAGATGCAATAGCTCGTAACCCCCATGAACTTTTTAAAAGAGGAGAAAAAACTAACTACACGTGAGTGGCGACGGTACCTAAAACCAATAAGTCCTGGATATTCAACAAAAAAAATAACTGTATGATCGTAAAAAGAAAAATAATGATTTTGAGCTATTTAAGTGGGGTAACGAGATATTGCTCGAATTAAATGTTGACCAAATGTGGGTTAACAGAATTATGTAAGTTAGGTCCATCTAAGGGGCTTGAAATAAAAATGTCATTATTAAAATGCAAAAAATATAATTTTTAGCAAGAATAGGAAAATCAGAACCAACTAAACCTACATGTGACTCAAATTCTCATAAAAGGCGTGGCAATCTACAGGAATAACTGATTTAAGTTCGTGGAGATGTTTAAACTTTTGAGCTTTTATTTTCTTCTTAGTCAAATTTACTGGCGGCCAAATAAGGCAGACTTCTTTTCGGCATCGCGGTTGGGGGAGCTCAGTCGATGAATTATCAAAATTTAGTTTATAGAAAATTATTCCTTCGGAGGTGTATTTTATCGCTCGGATATCCGTAACATTTTTGCTTCCTGGTCTTATACTACCATACATTTGATTGACCTTTACAGAAAAGTCACGGAATAAGTTATAATTGACCCATTCCGCACAATAAGGAAATGGATTTCTGCGAGCATCTCGTGTAATTGACAAATAAGTCGAAGGAAGGTAAATCTCTTTAGTTTCTTTGATTTTAGTCTCAATTCTACTATCAACAGAATCACATTGCATTTGCGTATGCCCACGCTCAAGGTACTTCTGTTGAATAATAATATTTTTGGTTGCTGATAAAAAAAGAAGAGCATTGGCCATGATATTGTTCCTATTTTGGTAGGTGCACCCATCACTGTAAATAATAATTTGCTTGATGTTGTTAGTGAATCTCGAAATGTAGTCAACGACCAAAGACGCAAACGTGGAAGCAGAAAGGTCACTTTCGACTTACCAATAACACATTACATGCTTAGTTTTTATGTTCATAATTGTAAAATTGTGACAGCATAATTTTGTTCTATAGTACAAAGAACTAGCATTCAAACTGGGGCATACTTTTACAGCTTGCAAGTCCATCATCAACAGTACTGCCTCTTCAGCATCGGCCAATTTTATATCATTCGCCTTTTCTTGTCTTGCTCTATGTCTTTTAGCAATGTGTATCGCATAAAGTCCTTCTTCTAAATTTCCTACTTCATACTGGCAACAAAGATCGCACCTATCTGTTTTCGGCTGATAGATGGCAAGATTTTTTTGTTGAAACAGGTTATCGAAAGTTTTTCGACTCATAGATTTTTTATTTTTAGTTTCACGTCTTGAAAGATACGCCCTAAATAAAGCCGTTTTTGATGGCACATTTTGGTCCAAGTACAAGTTAGGTGATGTTTGACGGCAATAATGGGATGGCAAGAAAGACAATTCATCAAAAAACTGATTTAAAAATTCCTTATCACTATTTTTCTTTTCGCGTAAGTGAGCAGCCCTATTCTCATTTTTGCCAACTTTTGATTCATGCATACCATGTTCAGCCTTTTTAACCCATGAGCTTACTTAAAATTCTCCTAGACATGGAGTAGACAAGAAAAGTTTTTTGCAGACATTCGTTTTCTGGCCATCTATTGTTAAACTATAAAACATCGAAAAGTTTCTCGACGAATTTTCATTTTTTGTGTATCTTCTTTTAACAGCTAACAGAGCTACATTATTAACCACATAAACTTTGCGCTGATCCCAAGTCATTTTTCGAAACTTTTCAAAAAGATGCCTTCTTTTCTCTTCGAAAATATTTGAACAGGAACGTAGTTTAATATTTTTACAAAGATTGGAATCACAAGGTGGGCCCATTATTCTTTCAGCTTTAGGGGCAATTTGTTTGTATTTTTTGGTCTCGCCGTCTTTTTTAAATCCGGTATATTTTTGTCCTTTCTCGCGAAGAATTCAATTTTTTTTCCCTCTTCCATAGTTGTTTTAAAGGTTTTCTTTTACGTTTTTTAGTCACATTTTCTTCATTACCGCTACTTGATCCACTGTCTTCATGTTGTTCATTTTCTTCTTGGTAACTTGAGTCGCTCTCCAAATCTGATTCATTGTTTCTTTCTGATATCATGGTTGATGCTTCTTCCTCGGTCTGCATGACTCCTAACCTGGGGCTGTTTAGTCATTATCATCCGTTTCGTCCTCCATAATCTCCAAATTTGTATTGTTTGGTACATCACTAAATGGTATGTCGATTACACTATGTGACTGCGAAATATTGCAAGTTTCGCTTTCTAAGGTATATAATTCTTCTCTTAGATTGTTCGCGTCTAAAAAGAATTCTGTAACGGAATCGACAGTAGGTTGAGTAGCTATCGTCTCATTCTCCATAATGTCTTCAAAACTTTGCAAATAATTGTGCAAGATTTGAGGCTCTATTGGATACTCTTTTTCATAATGGCCAACTTATTCATCTGGCGGCACAGTTACTAGCACAATCGGTTGATTTTCTCCTGAACTACTAGAAGCAGATTCATTTACCTCAGTGGATTTAAATTCTGAAAAAAAAAACAATTTTCTCTTACACAGACCAAAATACTTAACTTGGTGTGCCTTTTCAGAATTTGACATAAAAAATGGCCAACGTTGCCAGTGTTAAGTAGCTTAGTCAAGGGCGTACGCAGGTTCTAGACTAGGGGGGGGGCAAGAAAGGATATTCATGTTTGGAAATCGTGAACAAGTTCGTAGGAAAAAAATAAGTATACTATATACAAAATCTGCATATTTTATTTTAGATACATATTATAAGTTGAAGGTAGTAGGTCTAAGGAGTAATAGTAAAAAATAGTACACAAGTTAACAAGTATTACAAAAGGTTACTAGGTAATTCCTTATTTAAAAATTAATCTTCGTGAATCTTCTGCGAAGCGATTTAAAACATCTTCTATAAAAGAATGACTCAAACTAGTCACTAATTTTTTATGCACACTAAGCATGCAAAGGCCGTTTAGCCTATCTTCTACCATTGTCGATCTCAGCCAGGTTTTTACTCGTCTGAGAGTGCTAAATGTTCTTTCAATGGTAGCTGTAGAATAAGGCATTGCTAATAGCATATGTAGGGCTCTTTCAACCGTTGGATAAAAATTTTCTGCGTGGTGAATCAAATCTGATACTTCCAAAGTTTGAAGATCCACATTTTGCATGTTTTTCCAATAGATCTGCCAAAGTTGAGCTTCTGACATAATGCCTTCTAATTCATAAAATTTGGAGACTTCTTCCATACGAATTTTTAACTCTGCAGCTGCAATTTTTGTAATCTGAGCAGGGTGTAACAAAGATAAGGCAAAAGCTGGCGATTGATCTTGGCTAAACCGCGCTTCTAATGAGGCAAATAGGGCACATATAGCGAACGGCGAAAATATTCACTTAATGAAGCAGCTGGATGATTTGCTCTATAAATTTGACGTCCAATAGTCCGGGGAATAAGCAACTGTATATCTAAAGCTTCCGCTATTTCATTGGCTGTTTTTAAAAGTTCCTCACTACCTTCTTCCGCGGAAAGTCTGTGTTCTATAACAGCAGTTTTTATTGTTTTAATGTGATCTGAACAGTTAATTATATCCAGAGTTTTAGACTGCAAAATGTTAGCCACTGGTTCAAGCAAGGAGTTGTATTTGTCTATTATACATAAGGATAATATGAATGAAGTTTGACCAACCGCAGATAATAGTTGGAAAGCTGCCGTTCGAGTACCAGAATTTCCTTCTTGAGAAAGCTGCTCTAAACCTTTAACAATTTCGATAAAATGTTTCTTAAATAATGCAATACTTTTATATTTTTGGGACCACCTTGTTTCGCAGAGCAATGGAATTTTTGGTGCATATTTTCGACGCAAAACTAATTCCCTGAAAAAATTAATAGTATCTTTGACAGTTCCAATGCAGTTACGGATCTCAGGAATTTTGTTCAGATCATTCACAACAAGGTTTAGTTTGTGGGAGGCGAGTGAAAATATAGACCCTTCTTGTATGTTTCTCTTAATATTTTTTGGACACCAACATTTTTTCCCGCCATTGTAGCACATCCATCGTAGCCTTGACCCACACATTTGTTAACATCAATATTTAATATATTAATGAATTTATTAATTTCACTAGATATAGTTTCGGCATCCATTTTTTCCAGTTCGATGAATCCCATAAATTCTTCCCTCACAATTTTTTTTTTGTTGTCGTAAAATCTTACCCCTATTGACAACTGCTCTTTTCCTGATATGTCAGCTGATTCATCAGCCAAAATACTGTAGGCATAAGCAGCTTTAATTTCGGTAATTAATTTTTCCCTAATCAAGACTCCACAAATATTTAGGATTTCATTTTGTATCCTTGGAGATGTATACTGAGCATTTTTATTGCCTTTTTCCAAATGATTTTTCAGGACCTCATCACCAGAGCTAATTTTTAGTTTAAGCAGATCTTGAAAAACGCCTTCATCTTTTTCTTTTCCTCTTAGTGGCAAATCATGTGTTCCACAAAAAATAATAATTGTATTGATGATAGGCCTTAACACATTTTTATTATCTTCAATAACTTTTGCATGGCCACTGTGCATAGCAACTAGTATATTTGTGTTTGGATTGCTAAAATTTTGAGCAGATTCACTTGACTCTTTATGCCATTGACTACCTACATGGGCTTTGCAGAAAATATGTATATCCTTATATTTGGTAAATGGTCGGATAATAAGAGATCCCTGCACGCCGCGTGTAACTTTCGGCGGAAAGAGAACGCAAAACAAACAGAATGCACCTTTTAATCTTTGCGAATAAACAAGCCAGGGCTTATACATTTGTAGCCAATATGACTGAATTTGCGTTTTAAGTGCATGGCATCGCCAGAAAAATCATAATTATCAGAAGGTACCCAGCATCGCTTTAGCATTTCCATCTTGTTTTCGGTTGTCATTTGTGAAGATCTTCCAATCCACCGCCCTATATCATTTTCATGGAAATGATCTCTCAGAACTGGTACTGGATGCGTAGGGTCAGATATTGCGTCCTGATCTGATTCTGCTGCTTGTTCCGATACTTCCGCCTTATCGAGCGCCTCGTTCAACATTACAGTCTGATCTGGGTTCACTGTCTGATCTACTGCCGCTTGACCTTCCCCTGTTAATATCATCTTAATTAATGTTTCACTGGCACTGGATTCATTGGAGGATACTGCGGCCGGATCTGCTACACTAGTTTTACTTTCATTAATGTTATTGAGTTTCCTCTTTTTTTGATGTACTGCTGCAAGAAAATTTATTTTAATAGAAAAGGCAGGACAATTAAAAAATTATTATTAAAATGCATGTCAACATTAAAAATGTTTACATATATGATTATATATTATATCATAGGTTGCATATGAACTTTTCATTATTAATTTTAAAGTCGATTTAAAAAAAAATCTTCATTAGTATTAAAAAAATATTAACCACACTATTGTTGGATTAAAAATCCGAAAGTTCGATTTTTACATAAAGAAATAAAGAAAAATGCGAAATAAAGTAAGTCGTTGGAAAAATTATTAAGTTAATTACCATGGACAGGATTTGAACCTGCGTTCAAAAAGCGAAAGGTCACAGGTTCAGATCCTGCCCATGTTCATTAACTTTATAATTTTTCCAACTACTTTATTTCGTATTTTGCTTTTTTTCTTTATGTAAAAAAAATATATTGAACGTATTTCAAGATTACATTTGCATACTAAATACAAACAAGTTTATAAGCAATTTAATTATAAACGCCTCCAAATATGTAGATACCTATAAATAAATCTACTCATAAACAATGCTATTATTTTTTTTATCTAATAAAATGAAATACAAAAGGGAATTAAACATTGCTTTCAAACTTTCAAACAATGCCTTACTGATATTATTTTATGACATAAACGCTTGCACAAAAGAAAATGTTTATTTAGGGAACTTTAAAAAAATACTTACAGAAAAAGTTTCGTATGTCCATTTCTTACAACACTTTGCTTCTACTCCTTTTACCAAATACAAGAAAAAAACCAATTATACACTTGTGGACTGATCTGTTGTCACTTCCAACATCAAAAACACTTTTGCTGGTAGACTGGAGTAAAAGTATTTACTAGTAATTTAAACACAAAAGTATTAGTTGACGAGTGACAAAAAAAGCAAAGTAAATACTTACATACCTATAAATAAATTAAACACTATAAAATAGCGGTTTACGTGTTCTTTGCCTCTTTTATAAAATGTCCATTTAACAACGTTTTTTACGTGTTATACGTAAGAATGTAATAAATCGCGAATTATAAACTCAAACCAGCAGTATGCTTTTTAAAAAAGTTTTATTTTACTAAACTTAATAATTATAACATTATCGTTCAAATTCTATGCTAGAACTAATCTTATAAAATCTAAAAACCACCTAGAAACGATGTAAAATAATAAATGCCTATTCTGCTTATTCTACGAATAAATGCTTATATGCACACTTATTGGAATCGGTTCATGCACATAACTCCTCCTCCCTTAAGATTCTTCAACGTCCTCGTTGATAATGTCCTGGAGGGTCTTCAGAGGAATCGCCTTATGTTTTCTTTGCCACAAATAAGTTATAACTATAATAACTATTACAAGAATTAGGAATAAAACAGAAGTGCTAATTACATGGCTTTTTTCTGGAACAGAGTCTTTAAATACAATTGGTTCCCTAAGATCTTCCTGGATTTTTTCAGGATACATTAAATGCTTAAGTTGTAAATTTAAATGAACATTTGAATCTAAAACAGAATTTTCAATTTCAACATTTTTAATGCTCAAATTATTCGATTGTAATGAATACTTATGCTGACCTATTATTACATTACATTGGCTTTGAATATGTGAACATCCCGTTAAATTATATTTAACAAACTGAAAACAATTTTCAAAAATAGTTTCAGGGGATTTTGTACAAAATAATAGAGCTTTATTATAGGTTAACGTGTGAACTTGATAGTTGTTGTTTATCTTTGCAAATATACAGTCTGTTAACAAATTACAACCATTAATAATTGGATCCATACATATCCAATTCGTATTAATCTCTAAACACTTTTTATACCATAAATTGTTACAATAGAACTTACTAGGGCTCACTAAAATAGTGTCATTTGATGAAGGAATGGGGTATACAATTTGTAGGTTACATGTTTTTGTTCCAAAAATGGGGATCTTAATCACTAGAATTGCCATGTCATCGGATAAAATTAATCCAGTTTTACAAATTAATGTCAGTTCTGTAATATGTCTTATCGGCCATAATAAATTTTTAGGATATTGAACTTCTAAATACTTCCAAATTTCATGTATTTCTTTAGTATTTAAAATTTCAAGATCTAGGCTTTCTAAATGGGCAAAAGTTAACGTGCGTAATAATTTTTCTAAATAAGAGTGTACATTTTTAATTTGCAGAATTTGATTTTGCATTTCAACTAAAAGTCTAATGGTGTCGTTTAAAACATCTATATTAGCTTTAAGTTTCTCTGAATTTTTATTTACTATATTTACATTTTCCTGGAATCTAGCAGTTATATGACCGGCGAATGAACTTAGTTCGTTAATCTTATGCATGTAATTAATCTGATTACTTTTCAAGATTTGCATGTGTTGGTTTATAGTCTCTAAGTCATCATTATCTAAATTGCCAGTAACGAATTTAATGTAGCTTCCAAGAAGGTTTACCAATCCGCGTTTTTTGCGAACTAAAGACTTAAACGAACTTAATTTTTCATAAGAATCGTATGTGTTATTTAATTCTTTATTGGCTTGCAAAAATAGCGAATTTAAGGTATTATTATACTTATCGGTAAAATGATTAAATATAAACAAATTAGAAGTTAATCCCGCTAAAGTAAACTTAATACTAGTGAGATTAAAATATACATAAGTACTATGATAATGATTTAACGTCATAGTAGGGGCGATTTTTTCTATAAAGAATCCATTATTCGGCATCAGGGGGTCGACTTGTAGAAGGTTGATCCTTGGAAGTCGGGTTACGCTGTAAAGATGATGGATTTTTCCTTAATCTCTTAAGTTTCCTAATATGACCAACTACGGTTTTCTTTTTTGATAGTCCAGTAAAAGCGTTTTTCTTAATAGTCTTAATTTTCGTAGGGATAAATGAGGGGTTCATCTTATTCCTATAGGGATTTTTTCTGTACACAATTTGGCCTTCTGAAAGTTCAGGTATGGGGCTGGAGTTTCTATTATGTTTTTGAGTATTTTTGGATTGTGTTTTGTGAGTTTGCTCATAAACTTTTTGGTGAAAGGGGATTAATTCGCTTTTTCGTTTTTCATTATATTGTTCGTAAATTGTCAAGTCATTGTTTATGTTAGGTTCGTTAAGGTACGGGCCATAGAGTAACGAAAAAGGTGAAAAACCTGTAGTAGAATGAATACTCTGATTGTATACTAAAACTGCTGAAATCATCAGATTTTGCGGGGTTTCCTCAGGGTTTTTCATTTTTTGAGTTTTGAGTTTTTCGAGAAGGGTAGAATGTAGTCTTTCAATGGGGCTGTTAGATGTGGAGTTGCCAGGTGTAGTGTAGTGTACTTCAATATAAAAAAGTTCACAAAATTCTTGAAATAAACGATTTTTAAATTCTGAACCTCTATCGACTACTATTTTCTTCGGTACATTATGATGAGAAAAGTAGTGACGTAATTTATTTACAACGGTCGTAGCATTTTTATCAGAGATATAATATGCTTGGGCATATTTAGAAAAGGAATCAATAATTGTTAAGAAATAACAATTAGAAAATTGAAATAAATCCATATGTAGGGTCTTAAATGGTTTTTCTGCAAGTAAAGGGCCTTGATAATTGATTTTATATGGATGTCTTTCATATTTATTCTGTAAACAGATTTCACAGGTATTAATTAGGGTAGTAATCGTTTCTCGCATTTGAGGCCAATAATACTTGAGTTTTAATTGATTATAGGTTTCTGTTATGCCATTATGATTTTTTTGGTGATATTCAGAAATTATATCCTTTTGCTGATCTTGCTTTTCTATATCAATTAAATAACTGTTTGAAATATAAAGGTTTGCGGAACCGTTTAGGTTGGCGGCAACATATTTCTGAAATTCTAGTTTTAAATCGGAGTTTGGGATAAAAATAACAAAATTTATATCTGGTCTAATTATTTCCTTTAAAATCTTACTAAAATTATCTGCAAGATTATTTTTGTCTACTTTGACAAAATGATGATTCTTTTTAAAAGGTTTAGTATATTTATGTACAAAATTATTTCCCGATTCTATAATTAGACGTGAGGAGGAATAATTTACAGGGAGTTCAGAAATGGGTAAATATTTACCTTCTGTGTCATTATTAGAGTGTACTGTGGCATTAGAGTCGAGGTCATTTTCTCTAAGGTTATCGACATTTTGTTGAGGTTGGTCAAGAGTTTCGGAGATAAGCTCGTTATAACGTTCGTTGAGTGCAAAGTCAGCGAGATCAAAATCGGCGAGATTTGCTACTGTTTCGTCGGTTATAGGGGCTATTGACTCGTTTTTCTCGAGGACATTTATGTCGACCCGTGATAGAGCATCGGCGACGAAGTTTTCTTTACCTTTTTTATATTTGATTTCGAAATCAAATTCACCTAATTTTAATTTCCATCGGATTAGGCGAGAATTCGGCTCTTTAATCTTTGACAACCACACAAGAGGGTTGTGATCCGTTTCTATGATAAACTTTTGGCCATATAAATAAGGGCGAAAATGTTTGGTGGACTCAATAATAGCTAGGAGCTCTTTCTCGATGGTAGAATAATTTCGCTCAGCAGAATTTAAGGTTCTGGAGTAATATGCAATGGGATGATCATTCTGGGAAAGTACGCTACCAAGGGCTATATTAGAGGCGTCAGTAGTAAGATGAAACGTTTTCGTAAAGTCGGGGTATGCGAGTACAGGAGAGTTAGTAATTACCTCTTTGCATTTGATGAAAGCTTCCTGGTACTCTTGATTACCAATAAATTTTTCATGACCTTTCCTTAGACATTTTGTTATTGGGAAGGTTAATTTCGAGAAATTTTTAATAAACCTACGATAATAACCAATAAGTCCCAAAAATGATTTTATCTCCTTAGGGGTTTTAGGCATAGGATATCTTTCGATGGCATGAATTTTTGAAGGATTTGGTTTTATGCCTTCAGGAGTTATAATATGACCTAAAAAGGCAACTTCTTTGGACAAAAATTCGGATTTTTCTAATTGTACTTTAAGATTCACTTCCCGGAGCCTTTTGAGGATTTTTCTGATGTGATCGATGTGCTCAGCAAGAGATTTCGAAAAAATTACTACGTCATCGATATATACAAAACAAAATTTGTAAAGGAAATCACGCAAGACTTCGTCCATCATTCTTTGGAATGTGGCGGGAGCGTTTTTCAGGCCAAAGGGCATCCTTAAATACTCAAAATGTCCATTATTGACAGTAAATGCGGTCTTTTCGATGGAATCAGGGCTCATTTCGATTTGGTGAAAACCTTGAGCTAGGTCAAGAGTAGTAAAATAACTACATTTTCCAAGATTATCCAAGATTTCGGTTATGACAGGCAAGGGATATTTATTTTCAATGGTGGCATCGTTTAACTTGCGATAATCGATTACCATGCGGAATTGTTTCTTACCAGAAGCATCAGCCTTTTTTGGAACAATCCAGACAGGGGCGGAGTAAGGGGAAATCGATGGCCTAATGATTTTGTTGTCTAAAAGCTTTTGAATCTGTTTTTGAATTTCAGGCAACATGGCTGGAGGGTGACGAAAAGATTTAGCATATATAGGGCGATCATTCGTGGTACGAATATGATGTTTAGTTTGGCTAGTAAAAGTCAAGTCACAGTCTTCTGAGTACATGACATCTTTAAATTCTTGACACAAGGGGACAATTTTGCTTTTTTCTAAATCATTAAGATGGTTTAAACGCAATTGGCTAGAAATATTAATAGACTTATTTTTCGCGGGGGGATCAGTTATCTCAAAATGTTCTTTAGGAATAACTCTCATTCGTTGTTCAAATTTAATATTATGGTTGGGGAGTGGATTTGGGATTTTACAAAATCCATCTTTAACCGTTATTAAACTATCTGGGATTACAACTTGATTATTAATCTGAAAAGAGGGCAGAATAGCATCTCCATTTTCAAGATTTACAGGGATGTTAAGGGCATTGCTACTAATATTTTCAATTGGTTGACTGAGAGGCTTATTATACGCAAGTGAAAATTGAATTTTCTTGTTGTTTTGAAGCGTAAGACGTTTATTTTGATAATCTAAAATGGCATTTAAATTTTTTAAATCTTTAGTGCCTATTAGTGCGTCAAAATCTTTGTGCCAATTAAGAACACGCATTTTTAGGGGTGTACTAATTCCAATTTCTTTTAAAAGGGGAATATTAATATTGCAATTTTCACGGTAAGTCTTTTTGCACGCGGTTACTTCGAAGGGTTCATGAAATAATAAATCAGGGTACAAATTTGCAACATTGGGGTTCATTATTGATTCAGACGCTCCTGAGTCAATCAGAACAGTAATTTGCATTTTTGGCAAAAAGAAATACGGCAATTCGACTTTCTGGGCAATATTATTTAAGTTAATGGGTCTATAGAGGCTATTTCTTGAAAATTTTCAAGATTTGACCCACCCGGACAATTAGGGGGCATAAGGTTTGCTTCTTGCATGACAGGCGTTTTGTGTTGCTCACAATCATACGATAAGGATTCATCATAATATTCATCAAAATATTGACCTGCTGATGGATCATAATTACATTCTAAATTACTTAATTCTTGGGAAGCAAAGTTTCTAGCACCGGCGGGTTGAAAATGACTTCTATAGGGCCTTTGTTGCGCTTGTTGATACATTCGAGAGGGTCCTGCAGATTGTATCGACATTGGGGTTGGTTTCGGCAAGTGCCTTGGATTAAAGTCTCTTTGAGGGGCAAAAACATTTTTTTGTTGACCAAAAACTTCGGCGTTTGTCGGAAAATGCTGTTTTACGGGTCTAGGCTGTACATTAACGGGTTGAGACGGAAAGGGTTGATTTTTAAAATTAGTTTGTTGTGGATGTTGCTGATTCTTATGGTTATGGTATTTTTGGTTAAAATGTGGGTTGTGGTGAGAGTTCGTGTTTTGCTGTGGGTTTTGGTGTCTATGTGTAGTTTGGTTTTTTAAATTAATCTGTGATTCGATTAAATTATAGTTTGTAACATGTACAAGTGCGGCATCTAAATTATCGGGGTTTTGAATGAGTAACATCGTTTTTAACGACTCGGGGACATTGGACATTAAAACTATTACAGCAGTTTTTTCGGCTTGTGTGGAGAGGATTAACTTAGAATTATTGTCAATATTTTGACTTTGAATCTTACAGTTAATTCTTTGCACAAACAGTTTAAGTCTTTGTACAAAATCTAGTAAATGTTCGTTTCTATCTTTATTAATATAATTAAGTTGTTGAAGCAAAGTTTGATAACCTATTGGATCACCATATTTTTCTCTTAGAGCTACCTTAATTTCTTCCCATGTCTTGAGATCTGGCCTACTCATCAAAAAATCTCTAGAATTATCAATTAACTTAGAGCGTATAACATTCAACACGAATTTTTTCTGAATTTCTTCTCCATTGTAGTAAAGTTCATGAAATTCGTTAATTGAAAAAATAAAAGATTCTAAATGTTCTGGATTTCCAGAGAAAGTTGGTAAAATGTTAGCAAAGGATCGCAGAACGTCCATTTCGCTTGTCGTTTTATAACTTTGTATTAAAGAAAAATGTTCTACAGATTCCTCTTCTTCAATAGAAGATAGACTACTTAAAACAAGATTATTTTCTCTAGTCTCACTAGAGTTAGAAGAGTCAAGATTAAAATCTGCAAATAATTCGGTTAAATTTAAATCAGATCTGTCTTTATATGATTCTAGCTTTTGTGCAAGGGAAGTATTTTTATTTTTCTTAGCTTTTAAGCCTAGTCTTCTCCTATTCGATAATAAAACACTTTTAAATAAATTTTCAGGATTAACAGACATAAATAAAATAAAATTAATGGCAATTTTAGTGATTACTTACATGAGGGATATGACGAACCATTCTAGCATCATTTCAAATTTTCTCACAAATCACCTTCACAAAACTTGCAATACTTTCACAACTTTTCTTCTACCAAGTCAGCCTACTGGTTGCAGGAAAATTACTTGAAATCTTAGGGTTCAACGACCTACTTCTTAGATTGAATGACGGCCAGAGTTTCACCCCAGGGAGTTTCTTTCTTTTTCCTGTGCTTCTTACTCAGTTGATCTCAATGCTGAACAATAGAGAGACCAAACGGCAGGGAGCTTGAGTTTGAGTTCTTGAAGTTTACTAAAACTTCAATTGTGCTTAAGGTATTAAAATACACCAAATCTCAACGTTACACGATAGAGAGACTTGTAGCACAATCCTGTTCGCAGCGCCAATTATAAACTCAAACCAGCAGTATGCTTTTTAAAAAAGTTTTATTTTACTAAACTTAATAATTATAACATTATCGTTCAAATTCTATGCTAGAACTAATCTTATAAAATCTAAAAACCACCTAGAAACGATGTAAAATAATAAATGCCTATTCTGCTTATTCTACGAATAAATGCTTATATGCACACTTATTGGAATCGGTTCATGCACATAACTCGCGATTTAAGTGAATGCAATTAATAGCTGAACCGTTGTCCGAACTAAAATAATAAATAATTAAAAAACTCATTCACTTGATCGGGAATGGAAGAGGTCGCATCGCACTACCGCTGACGGGCAAACTACCGGAGGAATGGCCCGCACGCGCGATCTGATTGGTTCAAATTTGGTATTAGAGGTAAAAATGCGCCTTGTCTGCACAAAATCAGAACACGCGACCGGGCGAGTTCTCCTGTCGTCTCTGACGGGGTGCCCCCCCCCCCCCTCGGTACGCCCTTGTAAAATTCTTTTCCACCATCGTACTCTCCCTAGCAATTTTATAGGAAGTCCTTATCATGTCTGCTTTGTCAACAAATCCTATATTGGCATTAGTGATGTAATAAATAAAAAACCACCTTGTTTCGTAAAAAAAAGAATTTTCAAATAAATGATTTAAATTTATTGGTCGGTATAATAATTGGACCCTCCATCATGAATCATTATTGTTCTTTTTTTAATTCGGTACAGAATTATTCTCTCCCATGAATTAAGTTTGAAATAAAGAGATGTCGGCTTTATTGCTTCTGAAATCGCCTTTTGCCAGTCTATTTGTTTCTAATTAATTCCCAGTTTTTTGATAGTCCTAAACTTTTTAAAGATGATCGTTTTTTTTTAAACTCGATAACTACAAAATTCAGAATTTTGAGTGGAGTGTTTTTTTAATATCTACAATAATGCCTCATTTAATTGGTGGATAGTTGAATATGAAATTAGTACTAAATGGGAGTAGATAAGTGAGGACAATTTTTTAGATAAAATTAAGGTTATTATTATGATGTTGCAAAAATTAAATAATAACGCAGTTTTTTAAAAAGAAAAAATTCCTATTTCTGTCATGTCCTGTATAAGATTTACAAACTTTGCAGATGATTGTGTCATGTATTTTCTGGTACGTTAGGACACGAGCTTCAGTTGTTTTAAGAGGCAGTATTAATAGGGTGAACTGCCCAGTTCTCGGCCACCTAACTGAATTTTTGACTTTGACTGAGAAATAAAATTAGAAAAAGGACAAAATTTGTTTTTTTTGTTTTTTTTATGTGAAACCTTATAGTGTTCTTAATTGTTTCCTTTGGTCTAAAAAGGATAAAATATTCCCAGTTTTTATAAATAAATTAAAATTTAAAAAATGTGCATTCTGCCAGATCTCGGCCAGGTGGAATTTTTCTCGGCCTCAAAATGCCGGTTCTCGGCCGGGGTGGCCGAAAAATACTGACTTTCGACCGATCTAAATAAATAAAGTCCAGAAGCAATTAAAAAAGATTGTTTTAATTTTATTATAAGTCGTACAAGTAAAAATGTAATATGTTTTTATTCTTGTATTGAAAAATAAAAAAACGCAACTAAAGAAGCAAATAACAGGGTATATATTTAATACCAACTTAGTACAAACATACTTAGTAGGTACCTACCTAGTTTTGTAGGAACTTCAAATCTCTATAGTTAACAAAAATATAAAAAATTGCTTATAACTAATAGTAAATAGTAAAACTAATACCTTACCTACTATAATGTAGGTTCCTAATATTAGGTACATACACAAACAAATAACAGACAGATACTTTGAACAAAAACTTAAGTTCTTTTAAACTCTATAGACAAACAAAAAAAGAAACAAAACTCTAACAAAAATAAAAAAAACATTGCTTCTTTTAAAACTTTTCTTAAAACTATTGATACCTAAATTATAAGTACCTACTATAATAACTAGGTAAGTAACGGCAAGGAACATATACATAGGTAGGTAGGTATTTTACTGGCAAGAAATACATATAAAATCTTTGCTTGCAGCTTCTGAATATGATAAATGGGACAATTCAGTGCACGCTAAATGGTACCACTTAGGACAGATATCACAGCCTACATTTTTCAAATTGTCATCTTCTGTATCACTTATAAGTTCGTCCTCGCAAAGAGAACACATAAGTTTAATTTTTTTACTTTTTTTGTTATTTTTCGAGACACTCATATTTTTAGCTATCAGTGTCTTTTTCTCCTGTCTTTCTTCTTTTTTCTTCTTCTGGACATCCAGTTTATTCTGTTTTTCTTTTTCTTGTTTTTGAATATGTTCCCTCCAAGCTTTGGAGGAAATTGCACTTGGCAGTTTATCTCGTTTTTTACTTTCGTTATTTTTTTTAATAGGTTCGGGAAACTTCAGATGTTGAGAAAATGGACTTAAAACTTCAACGTCGTTCATAGATTTTTGGGGGGTTTTTTCGCCAATCTGGATTTTATCTAGTTCATTTTCGATACTTTTTAATGGTCTTTCTTCTCTTGTTATTGCATCTGCTCCTTTAACTTCACATGCTGTTTGGTTGTTAATATTTTCTTTACTACTATTTATGTCATATCCAAGTTCTTCAGGAATATTATTTTTAGATCCTTTAAATAATAATGGTTGCTTGAACTCTTCAGTTTGATTGATGGTATGGCCTTCTTCAATGATAGTTAAGGCATCATTGTCTGCAAGATTTCTTTGGTTTTCTGGTTCACTTTTATTGTCATCTAAACTTTTAGTCTCTTCAATTGGATTAGTAGAGTCGTGACTTTCTTCAATGGTAGCAAGGGTTTCATTTTCTGGTGGATTCTGATCATCTTCTTCACATTTTTTGTCATCATTTTTAATTTTTTTACCGAATTCTTCAATTGGACTGGTAAATTCATGAGTTTCTTTGGTGATAGCAGATGTATAATTTCCTTGTGTATCTTTTTTATTATCATGTTCGGGTTTTTTTTCAATTGCTTCATCTTTGTTATCATTGTCATTTGGTCCTTTCTGTTTGTAATTGTCTTGATAAATATTTATAGAATCATTATAGTTGTGTCTATGCTCTGGTTCTTTGGCTCCAAATATGTCAGTGACAGATATATCCAACGGCAAATCTGTCAATGTTAAATTTAAATCCTCAAATGGAATTATACTCAAAGAATCCATTGGGACAATACTACCAATAGGTAGTGACTCTGACAATGAATTATCTTTATGTATTGTTATTTCCATGTCATTAACAGTTATGTCACTTATAATATTTATCGTTTCATGCTCAGTCTTTACCTTTATTTCATCTATGGTTTGGTAAATGATTTTTGCGTCAACACCTTTGGCAGCTAAGTTTGTTTCGATAAGATTTATCACTTTTTTGGCATTATCAATTTCTTCTTGTTTAATGTCATATTCTTTTTGGACTGGGCGTTTGTTTTTTTCTAAAACATTTTGGACACACTTTGTGTAATCCACATTGTCCGGATTTAATGGAAAGAGTCCACATTTACGAAATCCATTTTTAATGCAAGGCACCATATCTACCTTATCTAAACTTTGCTGAAATATTTTACAAAAATTCACTTTTGTAATTGAACTGGTTACATCATCCTGTGTACTTTGCCATTCCCTGACGGTTTTTTTCCATTGGTGTTTCAATGGCCTAAACACGCTTACATCTGCGGGCTGGAGTACATGGGTGGTGTTGGGTGGTAGTGAGTAAAGAATAATTCCATTTTTTTCACAGAATTCGCTTAAAAATATATTTAAATGTGAGCGATGTCCGTCTATAAATAATATGATTGGCTTTTTAATATTGCCATTCTCAAGCCATTTATTGAAATCATTGCAAACATATTCATAGAATACGTCGCTCTTCATCCACCCACTGTCGGATTTACCAAGAACCCAATTATCAGGCATATTCATAATAACTGATTTCGGGGGCCTTACATACGGAAATACAACTAGTGGGGGGCAAATATCTCCATGTGCATTAAATGTAATAAGAACTGTCAGTGTTTCCTTTTCATTGCCTTTTTTAACTGAATATACGTTCTTAAGACCCCGAGGAGCAAGAACTTTTCCTGTTTTAGGATCTAATGAAAATCCTGATTCATCTCCGTTGAAAATACGGGTAGGATCCTCCATAACCTCTTGAAGATTATTCTCTTCCAAAAAATTACTCAATTCCCTAAACCATGACCTAATATACTCTTCGGTGACTACTGCCCGTGCTTTATTAATGCTTTCAGACTCACGCAATTTTAGTTCTGGATGTCTCGAGAGAAATCGCAAGTACCATTTCTCTCCAACCCTATTATTTTTAAAAGAATCGATTTTTCCATTACTAATGGCAACTTTAGTAACGGTCTCCATCAACTCATGTTTTTTTATTGGAAATCCGGACTTAGCAAGCGCTATAGCCCACTCTTTTATGCGTTTCTCACCTTCAATTGTCATAATTGGTTCTGGCCCAGTTTTTTTCAATTCATCTGGTTTTCTTCCAGCCACTCTATCTTGGATAGTGCTCCTGGGAACGCCAAATTCTTTTGAAGCTGCTCTAACGCTCAAGGTTCCTTCCCTCACATGTTTAAGGGCTACATTGAGATTTTCTTCATTGTAGGTGAACATCTTACGGGGTTTTGAAACGTTTAACTTTACGCCTTTCTTGGTAGCCATCTAAATACAAATAAAAAACACAGAATGTAAATAGGTATAGGCTAGCAAACGGATCTGAAACACCAAAAGAAATGTTTGTTTTTATTTTTTAATTTTTTTTTTTTTTTTAATATTGTTTGTGAAATTTAATTTAAATGCGTATATAATTATATTATAAATGTATTTAAATTAAATTTTAAAATAATAATTTGAAGATAAAATTTAAAAAAATAAAAACAAACATTGCGTCCGGTGTTTCAGATCCGTTTGCCAGACCTACAAGTAGGTACATCTGTTTTTTTTTTTTTAATATTTAAGATCTTAATTTTTTTAAAATTAATAAAGTAAAAAAACAATATGTTCATTGCAAGAAACTAATTTTTTGCATGCATTTTAATGGCAAAATATAAAAATGGCCGAAAAATAGGCGGATTCACCAGTTCTCGGCCCCCTTTCAAAATATTTATATCTCCCTTGATTTTCGTAAAAACCCGGCCGAGATCTGGCTTGATCTACTAACCAACTAAATATTATTAAAAAGAGAAACCCACTCTAGTCCCTAACTATCAGTAAGTTAAAAAAAGATAAAGAAAAATATTTATATTAGACCGCTTCTCGGCCACCCTGGCCGAGAAATGGCAGAAAAGGTTTTTTTGACCGGTTTTCCGGCCACGTATTTTTCTTTTTAAATATTAAGTTTTCTTGTATATTTTAATCTAATTATTAAAGATTAACCCCTTAGTAACTAAAAAGTCACAAAACTTACCTCAAAACTCGATGTTTTCAGAAATTATATTCTATTTACTTTCGAGCTGCACACTACACTAAACGTAAGAAAACGGCAAATGCAACGCACTCCTGGAGGTACATGTTTTGACTGAATTTTTCTTAAGCCTGCTTTGGCCTATAAGGATGTTGGTGCGTGAATATGGTGCGCGAAGAACTACATTAGTCAGGGGCGATATGTTCATATAAATAAATTGTAGAATGCTCTATTTATTAACTATTTTGTGAAAAAGTGGCCGAGAACTAGGGGTGGCCGGCTAACTGGGCAGTTCACCCTATATGCTGCGTAATGATAATAATCAGATGTATATACCTATCGACGGGCATACAAATTTTAATCTCTTACAGGGAATAAATTGCGAATTTCATTAATCACCTTAGACTTTTCCAAAAAGTTAATAAAAATCAGCCATCATTATGCTGTTCTTGATCTGGGAGTTGCAACGGTCTGAAAATTACTCCAAGATTATCTGATTTTTGCCTTCATCAGATAATCTACTATCTATCTTGCTAATATAATGTAACAACCCGAAGCTATTTTGTTATATCCCCAACCTGCCTGTGTCTCCAACCAAACGTAGAAACTGATGTTCCCTTTTGTTTGCTTTTTACCCTGATGATGCACAATGCCCATAATATAAAGCCAAACTTGTTTCGAATAAAAAACTTCGCTAACAAACATTTTTGGCAAAGGCTGGTTTTGTTGGCAATCAAAAATAATTTTAAATGTGTTTTCCTTAAGAGAATTCAATTGTTTGAAAAATGCTGGTAATAAATTCACTTATTTTCTCCAATTTTTTTTTTTAATTTTTACCAAAAACTTACATATGAAACTTGTATCTGAGTGGGGATTACCAAACCCAAGGTTAAAATTTGTATAGAAAATTTTCTTGTACTTAGCTAGTGAACATTTAAAAGTCATAGAACTAAAAAATCTAGATTGTATCATTTTCGTACATTTAATTCTGGTGTTAGGTAGCCTCTTCGACATTTTGCACGTAAGTAGTGACTCTCTCGCTACATTTGTAGCTGCCTATGTTGTCCTCTATGGTTTTGGTAATATCTTGATCGATTTGTTTTTGTACACCACCAACGATTTACCTTTAAGAATGTTTTTTTGAAATGCCAGACAGCCTATTTTTACGTGAAGTCCTAGAATCACAAAGTAAAAAAGGATGAATAATACTTACTGCAGCCAATTTCAGGTATTATTATGTTGTACTTACCAAGTATTTCATTTCTTAATAGTTCTCACGCCTTAGAAACTACACCTTTCGCCTTGTTCTCGAATTGATTACAGGCATTATCAGCATAACTTAACCTCACTTTATTATAGCGCGTAATTTTTTGTCTAGCTTGATCATGATTTTTCTTAGAAATGCAAAAAAACAAAAGCACATGGCGAAGACAAACGCCGATCTATATTTTATTTAAAACTCAACCAAAATAACAAACAGGATTTTTTAATAAAATTTGGTTAATTACTTATCGAGTTTTCAAGTAGAGCATGCAGTTAACGAATTTCAAAAAAACGCAAGGTATTGTCTATACTATAATTTTTGCATTTATCTAGTTTTGGTGTATCTGGCGCCAGCAATTGATCGTGCATTAAATTTTCATGGGGAATCGATATACCTCATTTTCGGTAAAAAAGAACTTATCGAGTTAAAAAAAGGGTCCTCATATATCAAAGTAGTCGTTGATATCAATGATTGTAGTTTTCTTTTTTATATTTTTTGTAATCTTTCCGAAAATTATATCTGCTTATACGACGCAGTTAAACGAAAATATTACACAACGTTGTCTAGCTCTTTTGATTCGTCATGGTACCGAATAGTACTCTCAAAACTTTTAAAATCGACTTCAACCTCGCGATGTACGTTCAAAGAAGCTTAACCGTTAAATCGCTATCTTTATCCGCCACGAGTTCATGCAGAACTGTTTTTCTTTTTTAGAAGCATGTATCATCTTTCGAGATCGAGCTACAACTAGAGTAACTAAGAGTTCTCGGCTACCGCTATATCCTTCAGCGCTGCATATTGTTAATTATTACTTGTCAAAGAAATAACTGACACTTTGATTATATAAATAGATTATTGTCCTTAGATTAAAAGCACGTAATATTTGGCCATCCTATTTTTTTCTTCGCCCTCAAAAAATAACCAGTCACAATCAAACTTCCTCTTCTTGAATATATTTTTCTCCATAGCTATTTGATAAATCATATTTCATAGATATTTACCAAATAATTTGTTAAACTACTTTTAAATCACCAACAATTAGGTCATTTTCTATTTTATGTTATATCAACCTAATTACAAAACATTTATTCATCAATCTGACCAGATTTACCACATTACTAACTGTTTTACATAAGTTCCGTTTAAGTCGTCCTGTCCGACTCTTTTCAGAGACAACCAACGAGACGAGCAACTCCGCGTTAAGAGGATTATTCACCCATAAATTTCTGTTTCCTGGATAACTTTTTTATTTTACAATATTTTTTAATGCGGTTTTCACTAATGAAATGTACATATTTTTGTCAAGAGTTGATAGGTGCCAGTTTTTCAAATTTCTAAAATTTTGATTTTTTATTTAAAAACCAAAAAGATAAATAAAAAAACCTTTCCATACGTCTCTAGATACATCGATTTTAGAAATATTATATTAAAAAACCATTTCAAAAAAAATAATAATAAACCTTTGAGAATGGAAATACAAAATTCAGGCATTTTTCTTATAATTTCTTGAACCGCCGATAAGTTTAGTATCATATGGCAACAACGCACGGCCGGGCTAGCATGAATCAAATCAAGAAACGCGCGACGCTTGTTCGGCCCGATCTGTGCAAGCGACGGTATCGGCTACTGGTCAACAGCAATAATTCAATATTATGCAAAATTGAAATGTTGATTGGCATTTCACTTAGAAGTATTTTATTGCGAAGGTGTTCCAATTTTCTGCACGTTGTTCTTTATACTATTAGGTTTTTTATGTTTATTTTTAAGAAATGGGAAAAAGAAAAGAAGGAAAGTCAAAAGTTTATTATTCTAAACGAAAAAGTAGGAAGCCAAAAAAGGATCAGTTTAGGCCTAGAATGGCTGCAAATATGGAATAAGAATGCTCTTACTATTGCTGCATTGCTTTTACTATTTATATATAAATGAAAATAAATGATTCATTTTGGAAAGAAAAAATGATAGAAAAATAAACATTTTTTATTTTAAATGTCTACTGCCTGTAGAATCATAGATCCTAGGCATAATAGAGGCATGGAAATTCGAAACCCATCTAGAACTTAAGCTGTAAATAACAATTTTTGTATTACATTTGTTTGGTTTTTCTATTTTCATTAGAATATACCACTTCGTTGTATTATAATTTTCATTTTTGTATACTTACTTATATAACTGTTTAATATTGTCTTATATTTTATACAGCTTGTTCTAAAACATGTACCTACGTCATTATAAGTACACACAACATCCATAAACACAAAAAAATAAGTGTAATCTAATGTAACGAGTTCAAAACTGAGACACACATTTTTTTTTAAATTAATTGAACTTGGGGTTTATTTTATGCCCCTTTGAAGAAGCTCACGCGTATGTCTTAATTTATTTTTTGTATTCTGATTGCTAAGAACTGTTTAAGACGGTATATCTAAAGGTGATTAACATTAAAAGAAATTAATATTTATTTATTTTTTTATTTCTCTTTGACGAGAGCTGTATATACAGGGTGGGTAAACGTGAACGAAACGGCTATGTCGGGCTCGTAAAGATTTTAAAAAGAAAACGCTCGGACCCGTCAATTTAGATTACCACGAGGAAACATTTTCAGAGTATAATACCACCCCTATCTGTCATCCCTTAGCCAGGGTCGAACTAACCTCAAAAATTTTAAATGGAATAGTGGCTCGAGTTATATACCTTGTTTGAGAGGTCTTTTGATTTTCTTTACGGCTACGCCTAATTTAAAGGATTTTACTTCAGCGGTTCTCAAACTATTGACTATTTTAACATTTAATATAGTTTTTTGGAAAACCTGTATTAAATGTTGGGTGTTTGGAAAAACTGTATAAAATCGCAATTCTTTATCGACTTATTAATTTATAACAATCATACATAAACACTAGTCCAACAAATACTGAAAATGGCCATCGTTATAAGCCATGCAATAATACAGATTTATATATACCGGGTGGTGCGTCGCCGAGCGGAACATAGGAAAACCCATGTAAATTTTGAGAGGGTCAATTATTGGCTTCCCTGTACATTATATAGAAAAAATTTAAAATAACTTTTTGAAGAGACCAATCTGGCAAAGCCTTGTGCAAAGTTTCAAAAAATTTTAATAAGCTAATCTTGAATTATTCAATGTAATGTAATTGCAAAATTAGCAAATTTTCAGTTCAGGTAAAAACATACGAGCACCAGTAAAGTGAATATTGTCACTGACGTGAGGAAAAGTGTCGATAAATCAGTGACGATATTTGAAAACAAGTATGAATTATTCAATAGACGAAAAAATATTCATAAGTGGCATTATGCGGGAAACAGTTTTAGAGCAGTATCTGAAAAGTTTTCAGTTTATTTCCCCACCAAGCCCATTCTGTCCATTTCAACTATTAAACGTGTTGTTAATGAGTCCAAAGGTACCGTAATAAATAATTGTAAATGTTCAACTCAGGATATCGAAAATAGAGCCGAAGAAAGAGAGAACAAAGATCTTAATATTCTACTGAGTGTGGAGGAAAGCAAGATGGTTAGTACGAGGGTTCTTGGGCAAGAGTTAAATAAACAACATACAACGGTATTGCGAACTTAAAAAAAATACAAATATTATTCGTATAAATTCGAAAAACATCAAGAGTTGCAGGAAGGAGATGAAGAGCGAAGAATGGCATTTTGTTTTGAAATGATGGAAAGAGCAAATAATGATAGGAATTTTTTTTTTAATATTTGTTTTACCGATGAATGTACATTTACCCTCCACAATGAACCAAATGTTCAGAATTGCCGGTATTGGAGCCAAGAAAATGAACATCGCTTTGTTCATACTCGGACACAATATCCCCAAAAAACAAATGTATTCGTGGGAATTATCGGACACCATATCATTGGACCCTTTTTTATGGACTATAACCTAACAGCTGAAACCTATTTGAACTTATTTCAAAATCAAATTGGACCCACCTTGGAAGAAGTTGTTCAGGAAGATCAAATGATCTGGTACCAAATGGATGGTTGCCCGGCCCATAATACCCATATGGTTAGAGAGTGTTTGGAAAATGCTTTTAACGGCAATATTATTGGTCCACGGTACCGGATACTTTGGCCAGCCAGTTCACCTGATCTTTCACCGAATGACTTCTTTTTGTGGGGTCATTTAAAACGTGTCATTTATAAAAGGGTAAAATTTGAGAATCTAAACCAGTTACAAAACGCTATTTCGTTAGAATGTAATAAAATTTCCCAATATCAAAGTTAGAAATTAATTTTATGATCGGTTAGGATATTGTTTAGCTGTTAACGGGAGGTTGTTTAAACATTTGATGTTTTTATGTAATTTTCTATTATTTTTGCACTCCCTCAATAGGTAATAGCTGTCCGCAATTATTTAAATGAGTACTATCTTGGTCGCTGGATTACACTGAGAGGCTCTGTTTAATGGGCCGTGCGGTTGCCTGACCTCTGGTTTTTTTCTGTGGGGTCACCTAAAGAGTAAAATCTATGCTACCCAACCAGCTTCAATAGAAGAATTGCGCGAAAGGATTACATTTGAATGCCAACAGATAACTCCTGATATGCTACGAAATTTGCGACGTCGATTTGAATCTGTATTATTGCATAGAAGTTAACGGTGGCCATTTTCAGCATTTGTTGGACTAGTGTTTATGTATGATTGTTATTAATTAATTGTTTGACAAAGAGTTGCCATTATTTTCTAAAAAACTGCATTAAATGTTAAAATAGTCAATAGTTTGAGAACCGCTAAAGTAAAGTCCTTTAAACTAGGTATAGCCGTAAAGAGAATCAAAAGACCTTTCAAAAGAAGCTATAACTCGACCCACTATTCCATTTATAACAAATTTAAAGGATAGTAATACATTTTTGAGGATAGTTCCACCCTAGCTAAGGAATGACAGATGGGGGTGGTATTATACTCTGAAAATGTTTCCTCCTGGTAATCTAAATTGACGTGTCCGAGCGTTTGTTGAGCTCGACATGGCCGCCGTTTTGGTTAGCCCCCCTGTAATATATACAGTGTATCCCAAAATTTATGTCTAAATTCATTTAAAATTCAGGGGTGTGTTCGAAAACGCTCGGACCCGTCGATTTTTATTTCAAGTTGCGCATTTTTGTACGTGAAGTTTGTATATACAGGGTTGCTCGAAAATAAATTACGACCATCAACTTAATTTTTTCAAATGAAAGCACCTTTTTTTATTTAATTTTTAAATTTCGCGTGGAATCTTACATATGTTTCATGCATCATGTCCTATACCTAAACAAACAACAGTTATCGAAAAAAAAAACGACCAAACATTATTATTGAAGTTCACCTTACGAGTCACCTTATCTCTGAGATTTTTTATACAGAGCAAAATTCTATTCATTCGTGTTTTTTTATTGTTGGCTGGGTCTCTTTTTCTTTGAACAAACTTTAACGGGACAAGTGTATCTCGATTTTCTCAAATTTGAATTAGTTCCAGCATTACTAGCTTTATTTCCAAATCCATTGAACCCAGACTATCCTGACAAAGAACTAATTTTCCAGCAAGATGGCGCTCCTTCGCACTATGCTGCCACTGTGCGTACATTTTTGGATGAAACCTTTCCCAATCGGTGGATAGGAAGGAGAGGACCTATCGAATGGCCTGCTAGGTCGCCTGACCTAACATCAATGAACTTTTTTTTGTGGAGATATCTCAAGTCGAAGGTATTTTTTAATAGGCTAAATAATCTAGACGATTTGAAAGAGAGAATTCGCAGAGAAGTGGTTGCCATAACTCCGGAAATGATTGAAAATGTGCAACGAGACTTTATTGATCGCCTTGTATATTATCAAGCCGTGAATGGCAACCATTTTGAACATTTAACTTAATTTTTGTTCTTTTTTTATTTGTTACAGGAATCGTCTTTTTTTTTGATAACTGTTGACTTTAGGTATAGGACACCATGCATGAAACATACGTAGAATTCCACGCGAAATTCACAGATGAAATTAAAAAAAAAGGTGCTTTCATTTAAAAAAATGAAGTTGATGGTCGTAATTTATTTTTGAGCAACCCTATATATACAAACTTCACGTACAAAAATGCGCAGCTTAAAATAAAAATCGACGGGTCACACCCCTGAATTTTAAATGAATTTAGACATAACTTTTGGGATGCACTGTATATATATAATAGTGTTAGTCATATTTGGAAATAAGATAATTTCTTTTTTCGATCTATAGGGTTGCTTCTACCCTTTTTTGACGGAAGTCACTCACATGTCTCTAATTTATTATTTATATCTTAATTACTAAAAACTGTTTTAGGTACATACATATATTTGAAAGTGAGAAAAAATTATAAACATTTTTATATCATTCCTTCTCTCCCTAAATTTGTGATAGTAATACCCTCCTATATAAAAGCATTTTTTATGAATAAATTAAATCCGTTAATTTGAATAGTAAATAAACTGTATTACCAGAGGAACATAAGGATATTTTGATTGAACTTATACAAAAATGTTATTTTCTTTACTGAGACAAACGTCTTGAAATACCAAAATACGCGTGCGACTTATTTGTTAGTAAACGCAAAAGTCCAACCGCATGCAAACTAAAAAATGCACGAATCGGTTCCTCCCGATGAACCTCTCTGGTAACATTGACCCGTCTGCTGCGAGACGAACAGTGTTCTGCTTTGCTTTAGCGATGCGTTGTTGCCAAATGCTCACCTTCCCGATAAAGCGCGTTAAATCCATTTCAGGCAAAGTCACGTGCTGATGATTGCTCTTAAGGCAACTTTTGTTATTATTTGGTCAATATTATTATAATTTTAAATATTATTGTCTCATAAATGTATAGTGTTAAATTAGTCTTGCTTCTTATAATCAAACATTTTTTAATCCTATTTAAATACCTAAAATGGTAATAGTATTCAAGTACATGGCTAAGTATTTTTAACTTGGTAATTAACTATAATTGTCTTATAGCTTTAGCTACAGTACTACTTGACATTAATAGCAACTTATATAAATAAAAGGCTTAAATAAAAGTACTAAATTAGCTAAAAATGCTAAAGTACCAAAAAGCCCAAAAACATTACAAGCAGCTAAGAAATGCCCAAGTAATATTGTGCTAAAATATTAATCTAATCAGGTACAAATACTAATATTTTTTCGTTGGGTTGGTTAACCTTATTAAAGATTTTTGTTTAGCATTACTAGTTCTATACGGAACTAAAAGTTTTTCACTTGGCTTTATAAAAATGTTTATTGAATATCAATAATTACATCTTTGCAATATATTTAATGTTATATTATCAAAGATATAAATTTTAATAACTAAGGTGCAAGGAAAAGAAAAGAAACATACCTGATAAAAAAATTGTAACATATGTTTTACTGTTACTGTTAACTGTTAAGTAACTACCAAAAAAACCACAATAATATTATACATATAATGGTCAACAAATAACAAAACTATTACAATAATTGGCATTTAGAGAATTAGAGTACTACATAAACGCTGATACATAAGTACTAAAATAGCTAAAAAAAGCTTAAGTACTAAAAGCGCAAACAGTACGAAATTTACTGAATCATGCCGATTTTATTGTGTATTTATTTAGAAGCACTTTTTCCAGCATGACCAGCTTTGTAATATTATGGCAGGTTTTAGAAAAAGAGCATATCGTGCATCCGGAAGAAGAAGGTGACATCTCAAAATTTGGCCAAATTGAGTTGTTTACAGAAAACGATTTAAAATAATTGTATTATTTCATGGGAAAAATAGTTACACGTGAGCTATACTCACTGACCGAGAGATGGCGTGTTGTCTCTTTACCGAATTCGGCATTTGCACGCAGAACGTATTGAGAAGATGGTGATATCTCAGTTTAACTGGGCCTTTCGAGGAGAGTGCATCGCGAATTTTCTGAATAAAGGTGATATTTCGAGTTGTCTCATGACCAAAGATATTTGTTGTTTACAAAAAGTGATACATTAAGATATATAACTCTCTGTATGCTTAGGTAAGTAATATTTCATGGATTTATTTATATTCAATAAGGTGACAAGCCAAAATATTACTTTAATTTTTAGAAAATGTTCATGCAATAAAGTGATATATCTAATTATAACCCTTTTCTACAAACTATTATGAATGATGTTGAGTGTTTTTATGTTTTGTAACTTTCTTTTCATCAATAAATTTTAAACAGATATGTAAGACATTTACAAATATTACTGTCTTATTTACAAGCTGGTTACAGATAAACAAACTACGTTAAGTTTTTTTCTGTTTTGTAACTTTCTTTCCGATAATTTCTAAATAATTATGTGTAACACTAAAATTTATTACAAGCTTTTTGCAGCCAAAAAGATTTAGGGTAATTTTGTTTTTAGATAGACAAGACATACATAATGTCTTATAAAAAAAGGACGATAAAAATTATGGAAAAAGTGGTGGGTAATACCAGTGATATACCTCCAAATAATTCAAATTTTGCTGACATTCAGGAGGCTGTGTTTGCACGTAATAAAATATTTTTTTATTTAAACAAACGAAAGACTTTTAAATAAATAATAATTGCCCTTCCATATTTTAGAAAATGAATCTCATGTGATTCAAGAAGTTGCTAGTGTCTTTCCGAATAACACTACTTATGTCACCCATGAGACACTAATATACCTTCAAATATTCAGGCATCCGAAACTTTAGTAAAAAAAAGTATTGTTCTTGATATTCAGGAGACAGAGGTTGCAAGTATGTAATAATTTTCTTGCTTAATTCATTTTCAGCTAAATTTCAAATAAAAAGATCTAGATTTGGTTTTTCTCACGGTTATCTTGTTATTCTTTTAGGCAAAGATTCTGATAAGTTTCAAGAGGTTTCTAATGGCTTTCCTCATAGCATAGATGTTGTCCATGAGCTGGATACTCATACACAACCAAATAGTCCGATAGTTGAAGCTCCCATCAAGACAAGTAATATTGCTGATTTCCAGGAGACATTGGTTGCTGGTAATAATTTAAAAAAAATTGCCAATCAATATTTCGCTAAATAACTGAAACAAAAAACTTGAATTGTTTTGGTTTTCCAATAATTTATTATTTTAGGCAACGATTCTTCCATTCAAGAGGTTGCTAATGTCACTCACAAACAAAGAAATTCTTACATTATTGAAACTTCCATTGAGACAAGCATTGTTGATCTTCAAGAGCCAATGGTTGCGGGTAATAAAATAATGGGATTCTTTATCTAAATTTGTATTCAGCTTAATTAAAAATAAAAATAAAAAAATTAATAACAAATTTATGTTGCAGTGGAGATATGGGTTAGGGTGAAAAGAAAAAGGTTAAAGTCTCCCTCCACTATTTATTTTAATTCTTAATCACAGATTAAGAAGTGCCCAACATGTTTCAAATGTAGATACATTCATCTTCAGGGGCAAGCAAAGGAACGAGTTTACAATCACGCACGACTGCTCACATGTAGGAGCCAAGGGCTTAAGAAACTTGTGTAAAGAAATTCATCATGGATATACTTCAGCAGGTTATTAGAAATTTAGTAGGGAGACATTTTTTTTTATTGAAAACATTGTGAAGTAGGAAAGTTAACAGTTTAAAAGTTTTGGACGTTACATGTAAGAGAGGTCTTCTCTTACATGTAACGTCCAAAACTTTTAAACTGTCTTAACTTTAACTTTTACTTCACATGTTTTAACAAAAAAAAAATCCTCCCTACTAAATTTCTAATAACCTGCTGAAGTCTACTCAGATAATTGCGCTGGCCAAAACAAAAATCAGTTTGTCCTGGCTAGTTACCTGTTTGCAATAAAATCATTTAATATAAAAACCATTACACATAAGTTTTTGATAACCGGACACTCTCAAAATGAAGGGGATAGTGTTCATGCGACTATAGACAGAGAAATTAAAAGATATAAGAAATCCAATTCAATTTATGTTCCCGACCAGTATGCATGTCTCATACGCACAGCTAAAAAAACTGGCACCCCCATACAATGTACACGAAATATGCCATCAAGATGTTAAAGATTTCAAAGCTTTGGCGTCCGACCTGCAAATCAATTTCCCAAAAAATTTTCGATTTTCTGATGTTAAAGTTTTTGAATTAGATAAGAATAATTTGGAAACTTTGTCCTACAAGACGTCATACGATAAAGAATTTAGACAAGTTCAAATTAATATTAAAAATCGTAGAAGCCAAGAACCAAAGCAAGTTATTAATCTTCAGCCAGCTTACAAAACAAAAGTTGGTATCTCAGATACTAAAAAGAATGGCCTGATAGATCTAATAAAAAAAAGAAGTGTGTGCCGATGTATTATTTGAGTTTTTTTGAGCGTTTGTAAATGTTTCTAGTTTATTCTGCATTTAAATTATTTTTTTAGTTTGCTTATTCTAGCAGTGGATACTGTACTGGTACCTCTTGGTGGGTAGATTAAAATAATCTCTAAGCAATTCATATGCGCAAGGGGATACAATATATAACTTAAAAGACATTACTATAGTTGATGGGTAAAACCGTTTTTGCTTTAAAATAAGTAAAGTTATTTGATTTATTTAAAGTATTACTCGATTACAAATGTCACTATCTTTTTTATCCTCTAGCTTGTGTGATTCAGAACTTTCGAATAAATGTAACGCCTGTTTTAAGAAATCTGAACTTTGGTTAATGAAGTCATGAAACTTCTCTAGAGATGAAGAATATGGTTTATTAAGCTGACAATAATCAGAAGACTTATACCTAGTTAATAGATTTTCGAGTTGAGACCACCCATTTAATTTTAGTTCCAAAGGTAAAATCCATTTTAGGTCATTTTGCGAAAACTCATTATTTTTTGAAAAGACTTTAACATGTAGGTTACTATATTTAGTTTTGTATCCCCAACAATTTTTAAATACGTAGTTTAAAAAAAACTTGTTATAAGTGTTTATGACAAAGATAATTTTAAGCCATTATCGAGGTTTTAATTTGGTTACCTATTTAAGAAAATGTTTTTTGTTCCTTTTATTATTATGGGTAATATAGGTATTTACTTACTATAAATGCTAGGTTTTTGGTTTATTAATTTTTGGAAATACTCAGTAGTTTCTTGTTTTTTGTTGTACTAAATCTAATAGATGCTAGTTGTTTATCTGATAAAGATAGTTTAATTTGCAATGCTGTTGTTTCTAAGATTAAATATTCTTGTGAAATATTCAATTTTTTCTTTTTGTTTTAATACTTGAAGTAATTAATGATTTGATACAGACATCTTTTTCAATTTGGTTGAAATTTTGAGCATTGCCTACCAAAAAACCCCTTATTTGCCATAAGAAATAAAGAAGTAGCTTTGCCTGTTTTATATTCAAAAAGGTTACTTCTGTCAAATTCTCCCTAATCTTGAGCAGTACCAAAAAATTAATATTACCATTCAATAGAGGCAAAAAATCAGTAACACAAGTTAAACAAATTATCATCCTATCAAGACCTAAAAAATAATAACAAAAATATCAAAAAAGTCAACATCTTTAAACGCCTCTCCTGAAAAATGAGTAATTTTGAGAGGTCACTTTCTTCTTCCGGGTGCACGATATAACACCCATCTGCATAACAGACATTCCCCGATGTGGTAGTGTGTGGCGGCCTTGACATGGAATCACATACGCGCCAGTCAATGTTGCCAGGTTAAAAATTTAAAAATCACCAGATGCTTGGTCTAAAAGTTGCCAGGTTGTGTAAAAAATCACCAGAATCTTTTTTCTTCTTTTTAATGAGGTGCACATAGGCTGATTAAAATAAAACACAGGTAAAAATGATGTTTTCAAAAAAATATTATATTTAAAAAAATATATATTCTTAATACAAAAAAAATAAATAATTATTTATGGCACATTATTTGAAACAAAAATATAATTCCCAAAAGCACACAAAATAACGAGACATATATTACTATACATAATTATACTTAAATCATAGGTAATATAGTAATATTTTTATTTGTACATTGTGTTATTATGCTTTTTAATAATATCCGTACTTACAGGAAATTCAAAACAACTAAAATTATTTGACGTTATTAACCTTTTGCTGTGCAAAATCCCACTTATGGTTTTAGAGCGTAATCGATTTCTTGTTTTTGTTTTATTTAAATTAATTTCATAAAATAATCGTTCAACACTTACACTGCTGTGCGGCAATGTAAATAGAACATTTATGAAAGTTCTTAGTTCTGGAAAAAGAAAAGTATCATCACCTTTTTTTTCGTTACATACCTCGTTCCAAAAGTCAATTTCGCTTAGAGCAAAGTTAAAGTTCGAACACTTTAATTCTCTAAACTCTCTGTCTAACATATTGATATCTTTTACTATATTTGGAAACATAAGACCTAACGAAGCAATGCTGTCTGTTTTATTAATGCTTCGAGGACTTAAGACAGTTAATAATTTAAGAATTTGTACTTCACGAGATTTAAAAGGAAAGCGTTTATGTAGTTGATTAGCTGCCTGTAAAAATTTAAACACTTTGTTTTAATACTATTAATAACGGGTGTTGCGAAATTATGCTTAGTTAATTCGATAGCTACTTTAGGACCTAAATAAATTTGGTCAAGTGGAAGAAAATGCTGTGGATCACGATACTGAATATTTTCTATATCTATGTTTTGAAGGTATTCTGGTTTTAGACAACAACTTAACCCAAAATTTAACAACACTTATCATCCGGGGATAAAGATTATATATTTCGGGATTTTCAGATTGAAATTCTAAATTGAGGTTGGTAAATGTGGGTAATATATATTCTAAAAATAAGATATATATTTTGTTTAAGGGATTTTGAAGCAAGTAATTAATTTCTGCTGCTCCTGAGACATTGTCGAAGGCTTCAATTCTAAAATAATGCTGAAGAGCGTCATATTGCTCAATGAGTCGAGAAACAGCAGATATTAATGATAGCCATCTTGTTTGAGCAGTATGTAATATCTTGTGCGGTTTTACATCAAAAAAGGCTTGAAATTTTTGCAGTTCTGATTGTCTTTTATAGCTTTGATGCATAAAGGCATAGACACTTCTTATTAGCTTTTCTGGGTCATTTGGTAATTTTTCACATGCATAAGAAGCACATAAAGCCAAAGAGTGACAAATACATTTCATAGTATATAAATCTGGGATATCATTAGTTAAAAGAGTTTTGACCGAATTATGTGCCCCCATCATTGCATTTGCCCCATCCGCTGCAAAGCCAACTAAATTATCTTCATGTGGAAATTCATTTTCTATAAAAAAAGTTACAATAATTTTGTACAGATTCTGCGCCGTTGCACTTCCAACTAAAATGAGCTTAAGAAATTCATCTTTTATTTCAAAATTTGTGTTATATCGTACTATAATGGCCAAATGTTTTTCCAAAGAAACATCTGTTGATTCGTCAATCATCATTGAAAATTTATTTACTCTAAATTTCGCTATAAGGCGATCAAAACTTGTCTTTCCTAAGACATTATTAATAATCGCAGTGCATTTTGTTCTGTCGCAGGTGATTTTTGATATTTGATTAGGCTCCATACCTGACAGGCAAATAGACTTAATAAGCTCAGTTAAATGGTCAGACACACTAATTGCTAAATTATGTTCTGCAATGAAAGATGCAATTCGAACTTCATTTTTTTAAATAATTTCAGCTGATGGCACAGAGAATATTTTTTTTGATAAGGTAGGCTGTTTATGCACAGATGTGATGTTCGCAATATGTTTTTTTGATAAACTGTGCTTTTTTACTGCCGCCACTCCACCTATATAATCTTTAACACATATTTTACATTTAAAATAATGTATACCATTAGAACTAGGCACTATCCATTTGCCATAATCCTCATGGCCCTCCCACTTTATATTTATGTTCATATATTTTCTTTTTCTTACTTCCAGTTTTTTTGGTCATGAGCAGGGATATCCGAATCAGATATTGGCTCTACGTCGGACTCGTCGGACACATTAGGTATACTTTGTTCTTGTTGTTCAGGCTCTTCTGCACTTGGTCCTGGCATAGGAACAGTTGGTTCATCTTGACTAGGTTTTTTTCGAATAAGAAATTTATCCATTTTGTTTTGTTGTTTATGCTAGAAAAAAGGTAATTAATGTAAAAATGCATTCCGGAAACAATTTTTTTTACCAATAATTCACATATTTAAAAAAAATATATATGCATATTATAATATGGAATCAGTTAAATCATAAAAAAATAATACCTACCTTAAAAAAATTTAAAACTAACAAAATGATAATATAAGAACTTACCTAAAGCATAAACTGATTGAACCACAGAAACTATTGAATTACCTATGTATGTATATCACAAATAATCACAATACAAATTGAGTATTTTTATTAGAAATTTGATACGTAAACAACATGCAATCTGCCTTCAAATTAATTCGGTCGGCAAGTGGCGAAACCCGCGAAACTGGCCAATGGCGATGCAGCGTAAATAGATCTAGGGAATCCCCGCATGCAAACCAATCACTCCAATCAGTGATACAGGATACTCAAAGCACTCAAAGCCGAGTTCGACAACCCGACGCGCGATGGAAAGCTCTCGTAACGTAAAGCTCGCTTTAAAAGGTGTAGCGGTAAGAATGCCGTATTACGTAGGTACGATATTCGGTTAATATGCTATAAAAAATGTAATAAATTAAAAAATAGAGACTTATTTAAATAAGTAATTACTTATTTAAATAAGTAATTTAATTACAGGTACGTTCTAAAAAAATCACCAGATATTAGGGATTTTAAGAAAGTTTTTACCAAATCACCAATTTGATTAAAAAATCACCAAATCTGGTGATTTTTCACCAGACCTGGCAACATTGGCGCCAGTCGGCTTCAAGCACCGTTCCGTTCCGTCGACCCCACCACCGCGAACCGCTCGCATCTCTCTCTCTAGCCAGTCGAGTAAAAGAAACCGAGTCAAGAGCTAAGCGCACGGGTCGCCGCATCGAGATTTCCGCGTATTTTATTTTTTCCATGGCTTCCTCGTAATTATAAAGTTCCACTAGAATTAATTTATGTTGTACGTTCTACAAATGGCTAATAAATGCTGTAACATCAAGTTGAAGCCCGTGTTTTTCGTGTACCCAGATCCTAAATCCAGGTTAACGCCTACAATTGACGCCCAACTTGTGGCCACGGAATAGGTCAAAACTTGGTGTTTCGCAGTTTTTCACGGGTATTTCGCCGGTTTTAAGAAGTGTAGGACTTTGTGCTATCGCCACCTACAGCATCTGAACGGTTTTTTCGATAGTTTTACATGTGAGTTATCGCCGAAAATTACTCGAACTGCTCCTATGTCGTTTCAAAACATTGAACGTTTTGCTGTGCTACAATAACTCAGGTGATGTCGAGCTCTACATAATTTTGTTTCGGACAAGCTCTATGTGGCGTACGTGACCAAGCGCGCATAAGCAGGCGGTCCCGCCGGTTCCAAAAACGATCGAGACGAGACGAGACAACAGCGAGAAGCCGAAGAAAGCGCATCGCATCATTTTAACATAAAGTTGTATTTTCGGTCGATTAACGATTATTATTTAATATGTAAATATCATAATACGTAATCATTAGAACTTTTAAAAAGCAGATCATAAAATCAGTTTTATTTCACAACATTCTACAGGTGACTTGCGAATATTCTTGCGCATCGGGTTTCGCGTTTTCCCTGTAACGAGGCTAGTGCGTATATAGTCCGTTTAAGATTATAATCTCGCATGAAGTACATCCATCGGTACATTCTGTAGGAAATACTATTGGGAATACTTTATATCAGGATTATCAGTGACAAGTGTTTGATTCTATGGAATTTAACAGTAAGCTATACTGTAAGTTTTCTTTTTGATATTTTTACTTGTTCTCTGCTGCAAGCTGGAAGTGAACCATTCATACAATCTTAGATCAAAAGATAAGATGTCTTCTCCACCTCTGTGATAGCGGTTACGCTATCACAAGAACAATTTCAAGAACTTTTAGCTCGCTTAGCTACGGTTAATGCTCCGCGCGATGTTCCTGTAGTAAATGTACAAAGCGGCAACTTTGCAAAATGTAGTTCGCGCTTTAATGGTAGTCCAGGGACTGACGTGAATGCGTTTATTGATGCCATTACGGTATACAAAAACTGTACAGGTGTTTCTGATGAGAACGCTCTCATGGGGTTACCTATGTTACTTGATGGGTTTGCTGCGACGTGGTATCGAGGGGTTAAAGCAACTTTAACTGACTGGAACTTAGCTATTGACTTACTACGTTCGACTTTTGGTCCGATTAAACCTCCTCAACGTGTGTATCGCGAATTATTTAGTAGTGAACAAGACAACAAGACTAAAACTGACGTTTTTATCTGTAAGGCTAGGTCAATTTTAGCGCAACTGCCTGACGGTATGTTGACAGAGGAAATACAACTTGACATGGTGTATGGACTTTTAAATCGCAAAATTCGGGAAAAAGTTTCTCGCGATAAAGTAAAAACTTTTGGTGAACTGCTCACTCAGGCGCGACTTATTGAAGAAACATTCGAGAATACCTCGGAAAATAAAGTTAGCTCAGGTGTTAGCGAACAAAAATTTTCTTCTCAGAAAAAACTTAGGCGTGCGTATTGCAAATATACCGGACATGCAATCGAAGAGTGTCGTAAATTAGCAAACAGTAGAAATAAACCTACTACTGCTGTTCCCATGCACAGTTAAAATGGAGCCTATTGATAAAAAGGAGCCTGCTAGTACTAGTAATTTTGCATCCTCTAGTATAACATGCTATGGTTGTGGTACACCTGGCTATATTAAGAGCAACTGCCCTAAATGTAAATATAAAACAGCTGACGTATGTGCTGCAGATTTCATGTATAATACTTTTGATGAAAATTTAGACATGGTTAGGCCACTAGTTTCGATTGGGATTTGTGGTTTTAATGGTTTCGCTTTTATAGACACCGGAGCCAAAAGCAGCGTTGCCGGATATTCTCTTGCTAAACTATTATTGCAAGATAATGTACCCTATACCGAGGATATTATGTTAATGACATTAGTTGATGGCCTAAAACGTCGTGTAAATGTATATATTTTCGAAGTTGACGTTAAGTTACAGCATAAAACTATTCGTACACGTTTTATTTCTGTCCCGGATCATGAAAATAGTCGAACTTTACTTGGATGTGATTTTATACAACAAGCAAACATAGTTTTAAACTTACCTAGTAATCAGTACTATTTTGGTGACAATCCCCAACTTTCCTTTGTATTTGACAATGACTTGGATCCTTCTTGTACTGTGAATAATGTAAGATTCGAAAATATCAAACTACGAGACGATGAGGCTCTGGTTCTTAAGGAAGAACAAAAAAGCAGACTTAACGCCTTTTTGCATGAATTTAGTAAGGTTTTTGAGCCAAACGATGAGCCTACACCTTACGCAGAACACTCTATCGTGCTCCTAGATGAATCTCCGATAGCATCACCTCCTTATTGCATGTCAGAGACCAAGAAAGTACAACTTCGAGAAGAATTGGACAAACTATTAGCGAGTGGCTATATTAAAGAGTGTGAGTCACCCTACGCTGCTCCAGTTGTACTTGTGCCAAAGAAAAATAATACAGTTCGTCTCACCGTTGACTACAGAGCCTTGAATGCAGTCACACGTGCAGACCGATATCCTATTCCAAGAATTGATGACCTCCTACACGCCGCCAAGAAGACAGGATGTATGAAAACTCTTGACCTTAGGAGTGGTTATCATTTGGTTAGCATCAAAGAGAGTGACAGAGACAAAACAGCTTTTGTTACACCTTTTGGATCATTTCGCTTTACACGCATGCCTTTTGGTCTACGTAATGCGCCATCTACCTTCCAGCGTCTGATTGACCGCTTCAGATCAGGCCTGCAAGATGTCTTTATACTTGCATATCTTGATGACCTAACAGTTATTTCGTCTAATTTTAATGAACATATGAGTGACCTAAGAAAAGTATTCGAAAGGCTGATTCTATATAAACTCACCCTAAACCGAGGAAAATGCTCATTTGTATGTGAAACAGTGCACTATCTAGGTCATATCATTACCCTCAAGGGAATTTTGCCCAATAAAGAAAAGGTAGCAGCAATTCTTAAAATGTCGCCTCCAAATGATGCTAAACAACTTTTAAGTTTCTTGCAAACTTGCTCATGGTACAGGCGCTTTATAGAAAACTTTGCTGAGATATCAAAACCTCTAAGCAACCTGACGAAGAAAAACGCTAAATGGACCTGGGGCCATAAGCAACAAGAAGCTTTCGAAGCACTGAAAACTCTACTGTGTTCACCACCAATTTTAAGGCAAGCTGACAGTAGACTACCCTATATATTACGCACGGATGCTAGTGGGTATGCAATTGGTGCATGTTTACTCCAGGGGGAGAAGGAAGACGAACGACCAGTGGAATATGCATCTAGGCTTTTAACTTCTGCAGAGCAAAATTACAGCACTACAGAACGTGAAGCCCTTGCTGTTATGTGGGCTGTAAAGAAGTTTCGAGGATACCTGGAGGATGCTACCACCACTGTTGTTCAAAGCGACCACCAGCCTCTCAAATGGCTTATGTCTATCAAATCCCCAACCAGACGCCTCGCTAGATGGGCTCTAGAATTAATGCCCTATGATCTACGTATCGAATATATTACTGGCAAGAAAAATGTGGTTGCCGATACCCTTTCGCGGCCCCCACGTGAAGAAACTGAGAAATCAGTAGAAATAAGGTATGTTGTTGCTGATTTTCCTACATGGTCAATATGGTCGACGAGACGAGAGTGACGGAAAGTTCGTCCGGCAATTTTCGCGAAAAACGCGATAAAAAATTAAAAGTTTTATGTGTGCATTGCAACAAAAGCTCCGCGTGTGCCGTGGTTTGCGGAAAATGTAATAAATCTTTCCATGCATCGTGCCTAATCCAGGCAGCAACTCAAAAATCCGCGGTGTGTCGTCATGTACCGTCGTATGGCTGTGACGAATTTTGGGACACGGAGAGAAGCCTTTACTAAAAGATAATCCAACTCCTAGAAGAAAGAAACCAGCTCCTAATGGAAAACATCAATCTCCTTAAGGAAAACCAGGGAAATTTAACGGAAAAGCTGCAAAAGATTGAAAGTGAGGTTAGAAAATCCATCCCCAAAAAACCGCGCAACTCAACTTCGACTGCGCCTGCTCCCACGGTGATGACGCCGCGAGGCGCTTTCAAATCACCGTCAACACTGCCAACGCGACCAGATATTGGGGTCTTCAACCGAAATGTTGGGGTCTCAGCCAGCAGTGGCAACATGGCAGAGCCATCTGTCAATGTCGAAGATGTCACCAAAGTCATTCCTGACAAACTTCAACAAAAACAAAAAGAAAAACTTAAAACGAAAAATCCTCATATTGCTCTTGATAAGAAGAAACTCAACTTACCCAATCTCAACAAAACGAAATCGGAGAACTTCCAAACATGTCTCCTTTTGAAGCAGTCATTACTATTAACCTTGAGGAGGAAACCAAAAATGGAGATGATGAAGGTTTCAAGTTGGTTTCATACAAAAAAAGGAACCACAACAGAAGACCCAGTCCCATAAAAGGTGAGAACAAGGACGACCTGCTAAAAATTGTTGCCCCAGCGGCCAATAAATCCTGGATCTTTGTCTCGGGCTTTGCCCCAGAAACAAAAGCAGCTGATGTTGTCAACTTTCTCAAAAAATATGAACTGGATGAAAACTGTGTCTGTGTAAAGATGATTACGAAGAAAGACAGCTGGTACAGCTCTTTTAAGGTGGGTGTCCCCTATCATAAGAAAGAAGCCATATTATCACCCAACTTGTGGCCAGTGGGTACCACAATAAACCATTTTATGCACCTGCAAAGCTCCCGGACCACAGACCAGCTGAGGACTTCCGAGGTGCAGTAAACGCCCCTCCGTTGCGTAATAAGTGTTCTTCGAATAACTTTAATAATTGTAATGATTTTAATGTAAATTTTTCGTCTTTTAATATTGTTCACTACAATATCCAATGTCTCCGCACTTCTTTTTTAGATGTAGAGGTACTCCTCAATGATGTATCAGCAGATTGTTTATGCATTAACGAACATTGGCTAGTACCAAACGAGCTTTACTCAATAACTATCAAAAACTACCAAATGGTTTCAGGCTTCTCCAGGTCGGTGATGACTCATGGCGGTGTAAGTATATACAGTGCTTTTCTTTGAAGTCCCCCCCCCCCATTTATTTTTTGAACGGGCCAAAAAAAATTTTTGAAACTTGGCATAAGTAAATTGGTCTATAGATACTATTTTTCACTGTAAACTAGGTAGTTGTAAATTCCAAGATGGCGGCTGGGCGACATCTTGAGAAAAAATTTTAAATAGAAAGGGGGGGTCGTGTGGTACCTCATTTTAAAGGTCTCAATGAGTACTTTATAACCCTGAAATATTAGACCCATATCTTAACTCGTTTCAAAATGGCGGCCTAATAAAAAAGTATTTTTTTTTATTTTAACGTTTTACATTTTTATGAATTTGAATAGGTAAAAATCAGTGTACGAAAATAAATGCGTCACTATTTTATTTTGACATAAAAACGACAGTTCTAAATCTCAAAATAACACATAAGCGCCATCTTGAATAAATGCATTAAATAGAAATCTTGTGTTACCTCATTTAAAAGGTTTTATTGAGTACTTTTAATATTTATTACATGGACTCGGTGGACTCCGTTTTGACCTGTCTAAAAGTAACAGCCAAAAAAATACACTGTTGCGATTTTATTAACGTTTTTAATAATAATATACAAATAATTTATAATTTTTGAATTTTGGATTTAAAGATTAACTTTTTGGTTTCTAAAGACTTACTGAACCGCCCTCGTATGTCACATTTCACGTTAAAGGTTACTGAACATTATTTAGACATTCCAAAAACCAAATAGCTATTAAAAAAACTCGAAAAAAAATTTTAAGATATTTTTCCTTAACCGGTAAATTACTCTTGTATCGGTCGTTGTTAGATATTGTTTAGTGTGTTTGGCAGTTTGAATTTATTGTTTTTTTTTAAAATGGTTAATTCTCGTCCATTGGAGGAAAAAGTAGAAGCAATTTTTATTTATGGAGCAACGCGTGATTTTCATGAGACTGAAAGGGTTTTCAACGAACGTTTTCCTGATCGTCCTATTTGCCGTAAATATTTAAGGGAACTTGTAAATAAATTTACAACTACTGGTACTGTCCAGGATAAAAAACGCCCAGGCCATATGTCTATTTCAGAAGAAAAGCAAGTCCAAATAATTGGCGAAATAATAGAAAATCCCCAACATTCTACCCCAACTGTTGCTGATATCTGTGAAGTTTCAACTTCGACGGCATGGAGAGTTAAAAAAAAAATAAGTTTCACCCATACAAGATCCAAATGGTCCATCAACTGACTGAAGATGATCCTGACCGAAGAGTGCAATTCTGTGAAATTATCATAAAAATGTAAAACGTTAAAATAAAAAAAAATACTTTTTTATTAGGCCGCCATTTTGAAACGAGTTCAGATATGGGTCTAATATTTCAGGGTTATAAAGTACTCATTGAGACCTTTAAAATGAGGTACCACACGACCCACCTTTCTATTTAAAATTTTTTCTCAAGATGTCGCCCAGCCGCCATCTTGGAATTTACAACTACCTAGTTTACAGTGAAAATAGTATCTATAGACCAATTTACTTATGCCAAGTTTCAAAATTTTTTTTTGACCCGTTCAAAAAATAAATGGGGGGGGGGACTTCAAAGAAAAGCACTGTATATTAAAGAACCCCTATCATCTGTCTCATTAAATCTTGAGAATTTATCTATTGAAAAACACTGTGAGGTAACAGGCATTCTGTTAGATATACATGACATGCAGCTTGTCACTGTGTATCGTACTCCTGATGGCGACTTTGATCAGTTTTTCAGTGCAATGGTAAAAGCTTTTAAAAAACTAGATGTTGACAAGCCTCTCATTATAACGGGTGACTTTTAATGTGCATTTCGGTAAAAGGGATATTAGGGCATTGGAGCTTTGCAATTTCTTTAGGTCTTTTAATCTGAGAAAATCGGTAAGGTTTAATACACTCGGTAACAATTGTCTTGATAATGTTTTTACTAATATTGATTGCTCATTACTTACGTCTGAACCTGTTGATCTAACTCACACCTCAAATCATAAGGGCATATTATTTAGATGTCAAGTGGCTCGCACAAACTTTAAAACTCGGATAAACTACAGACCTATTACTGATGTAGGATTGTCTACTTTATGTAACACTATGTCCTCTCTAGACTTTGATTTTATTGATAATATGTCTCTAAATGTGGATTTGCGCTTTCAACTGTTTATTGATTCTATAAATGATGCAATTAAATTTTCTTTTCCTGAAAAATCAAGACTACTTGGGCATGATAAATCTCCTAGGGTGGTGAATTGGTTTGATGGTAACTTGAAAGATATGCGGGAGAGGCTAAGGTTCCTTGTATCATTACATAAAAGAGACCCCATTCTCGTGCCAAAAGAAATGTTATCTGATTATAGGAAAAGGTATAGACATGCAATTAAAAATGCTAAAATTAAATCAAATGATGATTTTATTATGAATTCAAGTAACCGCCAGCAGGCTATGTGGAGCATTATAAATAATAAAAATCAAAATTTATCAAAAAAAAGCTCATCACTTAATGCAACTAGTTTCAATCATCATTTTTGTTCCATCGCTGAGAAAGAATTAAGTAAACTTGAACATACTGACCGAACTTTTCAAGTATATCTGAACTCCATTCCACATACCAACTTATTACCCTTCAGGTTTAGAACAGCTAGCCCTAATGAGGTCATGGAAGCCATTGATGAATTAAAAAATAGCCACAGTAAAGACTCTGATGGAATGAACACAAAAATTATCAAAGCTATAAAAAATGAAATTATCATTCCCTTAACTAAATTAATCAACCACTCAATACTCACTGGCATTTTTCCAGCAGTATTTAAAACTGCAAAAGTTGTACCTCTTTTTAAAGGTAAAGGATCTGCTGATGACTATAATAGTTATCGTCCCATCTCCCTCTTACCTATTCTGTCTAAAGTGCATGAACGAATCTTAAAAAACCAGATTAATGACTATTTTGAGTCAAATCAGCTCTTTGCAGTAACTCAATTTGGCTTCAGGAAAAACAGGACAACAACTTTAGCTATAGACCATTTTACAAGTAATATCCTGGAAGGATTTGAAAGGTTTCTTGATACCTTGGCCTCGTTCCTGGATCTCACAAAGGCTTTTGACTGTGTGACACATAGCATTCTTCTAAAAAAACTGGAAGCCTACAATTTTCACCGGGAAGCAATTAAGATGCTTGAGTCATACCTGTCGAATAGAGTTCAGTTTGTTGTCTTTAATCAGAATAAGTCTGATATATTGAAATATGGCCTTTGAAATATGGAGTTCCACAGGGGTCTGTCTTGGGACCCATACTATTTCTTATCTACATAAATGATCTGGCCTTTTCACAAGGGGGCTCTGTTAGCATTGTTCTGTTTGCTGACGACACAACTTACTATCAAAGTTATCACCCTTCAAATATCATTAATTTAGATCTCCAGACCCCGGAGAATAACCTCTTTCAATGGTTCTTGGCAAATCGTCTTTCTCTCAATAGTTCAAAGTCACAAACACTTAATTTTACTTTGCGGCACAATACATTGACTGAGCATCCTGCTTTTGGAAGCTGTTCAGATGAGGCTAAGTTTCTTGGTGTTCACCTTGATCCAGGATTGACTTGGGAACAACATATAGTCAAACTGTCTAGTTAACTGTCCAGTGTGTTATTCCTCTTTAGAAATCTAGCGGGAATTACTTCCTTGCAGGTCTTACTTACAGCATATCATAGTAGTTTTCACTCACAGCTAACTTATGCCATACTGACATGGGGTCATTCCTGCCATATAGATAAAGTATTTGGGCTGCAGAGAAAGTGTATTCGTATTGTGACTGGTCAGGGTTACCGAGATGACTGTAGGGAATCTTTTCGGAAGCTTAAAATATTAACTTTGCCGTCCGTGTACATTATGCAGTGCCTGTTGCGTGTTCACCAAAATCTGGATCACTATAGAACCCACATACATTTTCATAATTATGAAACTAGGAATTGTAATGAGCTAGTGCCTGAGTTTAGCCGGCTTGAGAGATCAAGAAATGGAACCAGATACTTTGCACCAAAATTTTATAATTGTCTTCCAACAAACATTAAATCTCTTAGCCTTCCGCAGTTTAAAAAACAAATAAAAATGCATCTTTTGAGGGGTGCATTCTACTCATTTGTGGAGTACTTCTCATCCCAATTTTAATTTTAATCTTATATGTTAATATTGTTTTAATAAGAATGTATGTTAAGTGTTTTAGGTTTAGTGCAAATATTGTGATTAGATGTTATATTTTATCATGCTTTTGGGCAAAACTTGTTAATTTGTATTTTATCTTTTATCTTTATTTGTAAGTAAGTGACTTGACTTGTAATAATGCATTGTATGTATATTATTATTAATAAATACTACTACTACTACTACTACTACTACTACACTCAGTACTGCCGATACTAGACAAGAGCAGTTAGCTGATCCTGATGTCGAGAAAATTATCAAGTGCCTTGAAGACCCTAACGAGACTTCTGTTGACTATAAAAAGTGGGTGGAGAGAGAATATGTGATGTCTCATGGAATCCTGTATCGCTACACTCCAGACATTGATGAGGAAGAGCCACAACTTGTAGTAGCTAGTGCTCGTGTTCCATATATCCTAAAGCAATATCATGATGCTGAGACGGCAGGTCATTGTGGTGCCGAACGCACATACCAGCGCATCGCAAAGAGATATTTTTGGCCTGGTATGCATAAGACCATAACTGACTACTTACAAAAGTGTACAGACTGCCAGAAGTTTAAACCTACCAATTTAAAACCTGCAGGTCTACTACAGACTCCTATACAATCCCAACGCTTTGAAGTACTTAGCATCGATTTATTTGGACCACTACCGGAGACCACAGACGGTTACTGCTGGGTATTCATAGTTGAAGATGTAGCGAGTCGCTGGGTAGAACTTTTTCCGCTAAAAACAGCAACCGCTGCCGCGTGTGTCAAATGTTTAATCGACGAGGTTATACTCAGGTATGGATTGCCTCGACGGGTAATAAGTGACAATGGTGTGCAATTCGTCGGATCTGTAATGCAAAGTGTCGCAGAATGCTTCGGTTTCAAGCAATCGCTTATCCCCGTGTATCACCCCGCATCAAACCCTGTCGAGCGTAAGAATCGTGATATGAAAACACAACTAGCGATTCTAACGAAAGATGATCACACCGTTTGGTCAGATAAACTTTCCGCTATACGTTTTGCAATGAACTCTGCCAAGTGTGCCTCCACCGGTTTTACCCCGGCGTATCTAACATTCGGTCGCGAGTTACGCACTCCTGACGATGCAAATCGAGACTTTCGTGCTATAGTGCAGACTGAAAACTTTGTGTCGCAAATCACGCCTTACTTGCTTACACTAAGCGATACGTTACACGCCGCGCGTGATAAGCATGAACTAACCCAAGACCGTCGAACTTCTTATAAGAACTCTAACCTTCGTGATATCGTTTTTAATGTGGGTGATCAAGTTCTAGTTGATACTCATGTCTTAAGCAATGCGAGTAAAATGTGTACCTCTAAATTTGTTCCGCGTCGTGATGGACCTTACCGTATTTTTCGTGTTGTGACTCCTACAACCTACGAAATTGTTTCCATTAGTAATCCAGATGTACCAGTCGGAAAGTATCACGTATCTGCTCTGACGCCGTATCGTGCAGACCCTGAAGGAGCCCCTCCTGCGCCTATTCGGCCCATCCGTAAAAGAGGACGACCCAGGAAGACACCTACCTCTAACTAGACATTCTTGCCCCACAATCGGGACGATAATGTGGTGCAAAGGGGGAGATTATAACACCCATCTGCATAACAGACATTCCCCGATGTGGTAGTGTGTGGCGGCCTTGACATGGAATCACATGCGCGCCAGTCGGCTTTAAGCAGTTCCGTTCCGTCGACCCCACCACCGCGAACCGCTCGCATCTCTCTCTCTAGCCAGTCGAGTAAAAGAAACCGAGTCAAGAGCTAAGCGCACGGGTCGCCGCATCGAGATTTCCGCGTATTTTATTTTTTCCATGGCTTCCTCGTAATTATAAAGTTCCACTAGAATTAATTTATGTTGTACGTTCTACTAATGGCTAATAAATGCTGTAACATCAAGTTGGAGCCCGTGTTTTTCGTGGACCCAGATCCTAAATCCAGGTTAACGCCTACAAACAACATATTGATATGTATATTAATGAGGATATTTAATGATTCTCTTTTTGGTAAATAAATACTTGTAATAATAATAATATTTTCTAATATGTATCTATAAAAAGATAATATAATTACTACACACATAAAAATATGTTTTGGCAAATGTTGGCTCGCTGACCCCGCAGCAACAATTGTCTATTGCTTTCGAAAAATAAATTATTTTTTGGATATGCAATACTGATGAGTCCATAATGAGGACGAAACAATATGTTGCTCATCAGATGGCAAAATGTTTTTCTTTAATCAAATTTTCTTATAGGCACCATTTTAATCGCGGCCAACCAGGTGATTGTAACCAGATTTCAATTTGAAGGAAACACGTTTAAAGGGCTTGACAAGTCCATACACCTAACTTTGACCAGAAGAGTACAGATTGAGGGAAAAATTACATCTTCCTGGAGTTTCGGATTGCTCAAGATTTAATTATTGGTAAATAATTATATTTACTTGACATTTCTTCTAATGAATCTTACTACCGTTATAAAGTAACGTAAAGGATTTTATGATCCCAAATTCTTTCTTCTATTTATTTGTTTATATTATTTCAGGTCATTAAAATGCAAGTAAGACATAAAAATTACACCCCTTCTTAAGGAATAGATGTACAAAGATGTCAGCAAAGCAGATATTCCCTTTTTGTTGCACAATATTTGGTAAGTTTGTTGTAATAATTTTTAATAAATTGTCTTAATATTATTTTTTATAAAAAACCTAAGTTACATTTTCGTTTCGCAGCTTCGTGCGAAACGAAAATGTAATGGTGCACTGGTGCACTGGTGCACTATTAGAACCGCAGGGGCATTTCCTGTTCACAGATTTATTTAACATAATATATATTTAAACTTTTCACTTAATAGTTTCTCGATTATAGAGCGTTGAACGTTTTTTTTAATTCATGTTATGTTAGTTTTCTTCGTTCCGATTGGTACCATTCTTTTGTTCGCCATTTTATCAAGTTATGGGTATTCTATAGTATAATTCTTTTTGTTACCCATTTAATTAAGTTCTTTTTAATCATTGTACATCTTTAAGCATGTTGTGAAGTCATTATTTCATAAAACTCTTTTTCTCCGGAAAGTTTTATGCTTTTCTCAAATAACTTTTTAAAATTTTCGTTAGTTCGTCCCTATTTTCAGTTAGCACTGATGATCACTGGATGGCGAAAGCGCTCTGCTAAACTAATACTTTTAATTTTTGCTTTAGTTTTCATTACAAAAAGGTTTTCGTGTTACATATAAAAATGTCAAAATATTATTTAAAATAAAATTAAGTTTTTTGAAACTTTTTCTTAGTAATATCACAAATGTAATGAGAGAAAATTTACACTCTCGTTACATTTTTGTATATTTTGTGCAATATACATGATTTTAGAGGAAATTATACAAATTAACACAGAAATATTCTTATTACAGGCCCTTCAAATTGGAGAACAACCATGCATCTTAAACCAGAGGCCCTCCGGTGTCAACCAGGCCCAACTAAAGCTTCTAAACGACGTCTGCAAGAAATACGAATAATTTCAATATTGTATTAGCTGCATTAACGTTTTAGTAAGTTTTAATAATGATTCTATAACTTCTTTTTTCTCCATTTTCCATGATTGTATGATAACTAGAATCGAGTCGGTTTAACGTGCGGATACCTAGTAATATTACTCACAACTTTTTTAAAAGGCGGAAAGTTGTCAGTCTTATAGTTTATTGTTATACTTTTTTTTCCAAATGAATAAAATGGTGAACCGATGAATGCCAAGTTAATCAAAAGAAAAGAAATACTAAAAATAGTGAAAGGTTTATGGCCTTAAGAGGGTCTCCAAAAGTTGTTTGATGCCCGGAGGAACTTAACCCCTCTTACCTGAAACGCCCAGAGAAGGAATCCTTCACAATGCTGCTAGCTCAAGCCGATGTGGGTTCTAGCTTCTTTCTCAACCAAATGAACCAAAATTTCTTAGGTAGTAACTACCCAAGAGTTACCCAAATAAATGTCAAAATCAGTATGGCGCCACCAAGTTTTGAATTTTATATAATCCCAATGGACGCCCAATATTTATCAAAATTTATTTAGGCAAGTTCAAAACGAAACTTGGAAAACAAAATCAAAGTCAAGTCAGTATACACTATTGTTTCCAAATTACCTATGATATCCTAACCTACTCAACTTAAGTGAAAAACAAAATAACAACAGAAAATAACAATTTATTTAAGTCTTGATTATCACAGAAAATTATGTTATGTTATTTTATTTATCTTTAAGAGGAATAATTAGTTAAGTTGGTAAGAAGGAACCACAACATTTAAGTTTCTAATTACAAGAAAAACAAAGTTGTCAACAGATAACGTGCCATAAAATTAAATTTTCCAGAATGGTGCACTGTCATTCGTGACCATGCTTATAAGAAATATATCTAAAAAAAATACACAATCAAGTGTGGTTGTCAAAATAAAATAAATTATGTTACACCCAAACCTTTTGGGGAATGAAGCTTCAATTCAAATTAAACTAACAATTTACATGGCCCGGTATATCCCGCCACGGACATTGACCTAAGCAAAAAAAAATGACAACCCTAACTGTTGAAGCTTCCCCACTTAAAATTACCCTTTTATTAGTTTACTCTAATATATACTAGCTAATCTGAGAAAATTTGACATCTTAGGAGCAGTCTGAAATAAATAATATAACCCAAGTATATATACTCGTAGTACTACGAAGCCGGCTTCGTCTTACCTCACAGGAGTCACTTGTCACATATATATGTACTCTTATCAGTAATATTCAATAATAAAATAGCATAGATTAAATAATGTCAATAAAATTTTAAGTAAACTTTTGAGACAAAGTACAGTCGAACCTGGTGGGCCTTTGGATTATCAAAATAATATAAATATATCCAGCCTTTGAATGAGAAAAATAATTACATTCCCTAACCACCACAATTCGGCTTCACCCCGCTCAGATTTTAAAGTCATATATGTATGTATCTCAACTCAAAAGATAAAAGTTGTGATAATAAAAATAAAATAAGTGAATAGAAAAAAATGTTATGTCGTGTCACTTAGCTCCACACACAGCAGACTACTTCAGATTCGAGATCCTCCCAGACATCCAATAGTGGTCTAGGTTAGACGTTAGCTCACAGTTGTTTAAAATCTCCTCTAGATTAGAGCCAGTAGAGTACATAACCCCAAAATAAAAGTACCATGTGGCATGAAGAAATCAGGTCCGTACAAAAAAAAATCCGTCCAAAATCCATGTTATGTAGCTCTAGTAGCCAAAAGAAAAAAAAACAACCCTATACTATCAGTATAACGATAAATTCAAGAATACCTACTTGCTAATTAAATTGTCCCCTGCCAATGCCAATCAGGACCGCCATTTTGCCGATGTTCGAGGGCACGTGAAAAATTATTAGGTTTTAAATCGCCATAAAGGCCAGTAAATTCAACAAAACAAAAAATTATAGCATTACGCCCAAAACGTTGATTTACTATCACCACATTTAGTCAATTATATCCCCATATGGGTAAAATTCACACGAATTTCAAAAAGAACTAAAGCACTCTTCACCTCATGATGGCGGTCTGGGAAAAGGGACGACCGCAGAGGTCAAACCCGTATTTAAGCAATCACGCACAAAATGTATTGCCAATCGAAAATAACTTAACTTTTTTTTTATAAGTACCATAAAACCTTTTATATAAAAAATAAATAACTAAATTTATGGCCCAAGGAAGTTGGCAATGAAAATATGTGTCACTATGACACTCAATCTATCAGCTATCTTCCAAGAAAACTAATATTTACATAAGATAAAAAGAGACAAAAATTAGATAGGTCAGTCCGAGTAAAATCAACCAGCATATCTGGTATGGTCAAGCCAAAATCAGATATTGCACTATGAACAGTACAACATACACAATAATTGAACATGCCCAATTAATCATTATTCGTTATAAAATAATTAAATAAAGTATGGAATAATCAATATGGGATATAATTTAAATTCTAAAATATTTCTTTAGTCCAAAACCGGGTTTTATAAGAGTATAAATAAAATTTCATTAACAACCAGTACAATATGAAGCTGAAATGTACAAAACTAAATGTGTCCTTAAAAAAAAAGAATACTGTAATTTGAAATGGCTAGAGAACAGAACTATGGGTTACTAGGGAGGCTATTACAGAGAGGGCATTACTAGTATCAATCATTAATATTTGTAAAATATCTATTTTGAAAATATAACTGTAATCAGTGCTTTTAATAAAGAGTATAAAATGCCAATTTTAACCTGTAACATTATTTAAAAAAAATAAAAAATATTTTTTCTAAATTCTTCTTGGGTTTTTTTATTAGAATTTGCCAGCTTAGGGCTTATATTAAAATTTGTCAATAAACTTTTTGAAAAAAAAATGGAACCATGTGAAAAAATGAGTATTCTTTTATTTTTTTCATATTTTTACTACTATATAAGATTCTATAGCTGCGATTCAATTCGCTGGGTTTCTTTTATTTCTTATTCTCCTCCTGTCAATTCTTTTCATATTTTATTACTATTGGCTATCAAAAATAAAACTGAAAAATTCACGAAAAAACTCGGTGGTCTTATCTCCAAACATGAATTCTTATAGGACCTAATCTTTCCTTTTATATTGTGGCACCCGTAGAATTCGTGGAATATTTTGTCATAAAGCTTTTTTACTAGTTTTTGAATGGTCTTTAACCAGAAAAAATAAATTTTGAATTTGGAGCATATTTTGAAAACATGCTCATTTTGGTGCCTGATTTTGCTTCAAAATCGAAAAATGCAAAGAAATAGGTTTTACGTTCATCTTAGAGTAAAATCAGCAATAGACTTTTTTAAAGGTGTTCTGAAGTAGTACAGGATAGAAAAATAAAAAATTGAAATTTTTCCATAGGGCTCTTGATAATTCGATATTTATGTTTAATAGTTTTTTTAAAATTTTCTCCGATTCTATGATAGCTATAACCGATTCGTTTTGACATACGGATACCTCGTAATATTCCCAAGAACTTTTATTTAAAAGAAAAAGTTGTCAGAGTTATAGTTTATAAAAAAATAAAAACCATTTTTTTGACATTTTGCCCTGAGTATACCCCTTTCGATTTTCGACCAAAAAAAATGTTTTTTTCTCTTGGGGTTTTTAACTTTGGTTGGAAATTGTTACTTTAGGGCTTACTTTAAAATTTTTCAATAATCATTTTAGGGAAAAAAATGGTACCATGGGAAAAAAACTAATTTTTTTTTGTTTTTTTTTCACATTTTTACTAATATCTCGGCTTCTATACCTTCGATTCAATTCGTTGATGGTTTTTTTTATTACTTATTCTTTTCATATTTTATTACAATTGCTTTTCAAAATAAAAATGGAAAATACAAAAAATCGATAGAAAAACCCGGTTGTCTTATCCCAATACATAGACTCTTATGGGACCCTCTTTTCCCTTTATATTGTGGCACTCGTATAAATCGTAAAAAAATCACTTTTATAACTTTTTTACTTAATTTTGAATGGCCTTTAAGATAAAAAAAAACTTTTGAATGTGGAGCATAATTAAAAAGTGTAAATAGAATTACTTTGAAAACAGCGATTATCGGCATATTATGGCGAATACTCCATAACGTTCACCAGTACGACACTGCATTAATTGATGAGTCTGTTTCAGCATATTTACCCTAGATGCCACTGGCATATTATATTAAAATAAGAAGGTATCATTGAATGTTGGTTACATTTATGCAAGTTACTTGAGAGCGGAGCGTATTGTAACACATCATGGTTCTCTGAAGCGTGATACCCAGAAATAAGTAAGTAATATTTCAATGAAATTTATTTCTGACTATAATATATAATAACCCCCTTCCTTTTCTCTCTGTATTTACTATAGATGTTAATTTTTTCGAAGTACTAAGAAAAGAAAAACTTGGGTAGAGCACAATGCCGAGGCTAAGGTTTGAACTCAGAGCCTTATGAGGATACGGCAGGTTCTTCCCCACTGCGCGTTTTTGGCACCTTTTGGATAATTGTGGAGATTTTTTTTCTGTAATACTAACAAAAATTTTTTTCCAGAGAAATTTTTCAAAAAAATGTCTACTGGTCCCCACGGATTAAAGTAGACGCGAAGCGTCTACTTGTTTTACCGAACTGTCAACGATTTTACTCTCCTGGTGCCAATATGACCATTGACGAAATGCTAATATCATTTAGAGGAAGATATAAATACAAAATTTACATGCCCAACAAGCCGTGCAAGTATGGTTTGAAAATGATGTGCTTAGCAGATGCTAGAAATCACTACTTTTACAATGGCTACCTATACTGTGGCAAGAATTCTGATGCTATAGGTCTCACAAGAAGAACAAAAGTTTTCTGTACAATCACTATCTGTCATAAGGCTTACACGGCTTATACAAAACACAAATCGCAACATCACTGCGGACAACTGGTTCTCATCTCTGGAGTTGGCAGAATATCTACGGCAAAAGGGACTTACATACGTCGGAACTTAAAAAAAAAACAAGAGAGAGATCCCTCCATCTGTTTTACCACACTAAAATAGAGAAGTTGGTTCAGCGTTATATGGTTTTACAAAAAACGTTACGTTCGTTTTACATGTCCCAAAAAAAAAACAAGGCGGTGCTTCTGATATCTTCCATGCACCATTCGCAACAACTTGACGAGTCTACTGGTAAGCCTGAGATGATAGTTTTTTACAATTCAACAAAATCAGGCGTCGACTCACTTGATGAAAAATTCGCTAAGCATCCAACTGGTCGTCGCACTCAAAGATGGCCCATGGCGTTTTTTTAGGCTGCTTGACATTAGTTGCGACAATGCACATGTTATTCATCAATCATTTAAAAATAATGTAAGACTAGAAAAAGCAGATTTTTTGAAAATACTTGCAGATGAATTAGTGAGACCTCATCTTCGCAGCGTTGAAAACACCAAGTTAAAGTGCGATCTTCGAGGCACAATCAAGCGAATTTTACGTCTACCAGAAAATGATCGTGAGGACGAAATTGACTTAGACAGACTCGAAAAACGCAAAACATGTTACACCTGTCCACCAAAAATTAAGAGAAAAACATTTTATTTATTTAAGTTGTGTCACAAGCCCACTTGTTTGGAATGTGCCTCAAAAATTTGCAAAATATGTAAATTTAAACTTTGACTAATTTGTACCTTGCAAGTTGCTATTTCTTATGGATAAGGATTTTTTTTTAATGTTGTTGTTATCCTTCTTTTAAAATTCAACTGCATTTTTGTATAATGAACTGTTTGTCGGTAAAAATGTTTATTTTTGAAATATATGTTTCAGTTGCGTCAAATATGGGATTTATTTTGTTTTTTGTCAGTTCTAAATGTAAAAATAAGATATTTTTACCAAATTATTAGCCTGAGTTTTAATTTAGGGTACACTAATTCTCTTTAGCCTGTACTTATTCTGTTCTCATTTCATATTTTATATTTATGATTGTTTAAATCGACGCGGTCATTGAGACCGCACTACGGTAAAGACGTTCTAGGTATAGCACTACGGTGGTTAAGGGTTAATCAACAAGCATTTGCTTGACGAAGAAGAAAAGTTTAAAAGGTATTTTAGACTTACGCGTGAGCAATTTAATATAATTTTAAACGAAATAAAAGATGATCTGTATATTTCTCCCTGTAATCGAGTCATTGCACCAATAAGTCCTGCTGAAAAGTTGGCTGTTACTTTGAGGTAAGAAAAATGAAATAAAATATTTTATAATTTATTTAATCAATTTTTTTTTTCATTAAAATTAAACATAGTTAAAATTTTACAGTTTAATATTACTTATTTAGTATTATCCTCTTGGGCTAATAAGTTATATGCAACCGTCAGCATGTCAGAGGTAGCCAAAATTTCAGAACGTACGGCTGATGAACGGTGGGTTGATGTGTTCTGGGAGACGGGGTGTGTTTGAACTTTAAATGTCGAACGTGCATATATTTATATATGTATATATTTTTTGGTCACAGTGGCAACTGCGCTTTCTTCGCCCCGCGCAACCAGACGCGAGAGCCGAACCTCGTCGTCAAACCCCTTTTATCTATGCTCGTCGTCAACCTGGAGAGACAGACGAGAGACGTTACCAAGAACGATTCAGTTTATTTTTCTTATTTATAATTTGTGGTTTACAGTCTTGTAATTTTAATTTAATAAAGTCCACGACTATTAGTGATAATAATTGTGGTTAGTGATTGATTCCCAACAATTTTTATGGTCCTTCGTCGCCGCATACAAGAAAAAGCCGGCATTTTTTCAAGCGGAAATTGGAGTGTCGTTAGGTAGCCATCTTGCAGCATAAACGACCAGCCGAGACTCGAGATCAAACAGCGCAATTTGGTGAGTTTGTTCCTTTTTACCAATATTTTCCTTTTTTGCCTGCTAAAACCGCTAACAATCACTTTGTATTGCTAGTTTTACTCTTGTCTGTTTCGTATTTAGGGTTTATCTACCGATTTTTGATCGATATTTATCTAGTACCGTAAACTGGGGTGACTTCGGCCTGCCGAGGTGACTATGGCCATTTTGGGAAAGATGTTTAGATTTGTTACAACATTAAAACAATTACTTACAAAAATTTTCTAGTACTTAATTTCAAAAGAAAACATTCTAAAAAATATACTAACCATGAAAAAAAATTGTAACGTTTATACTTTTTTTCTGGCGGATGATGAAAGTTCAATGACCTTTTTGCCAATTTTTTTACCTCTAAAAACTTTGTCTCCAGAAGTCTTTCTTTTCTCTTTGGGGCCAAGTAAAAGGGTGAATAAGGATCGTTGGACACTTGTGACCTTAATTCAGTATGTTTTTTTCTTAAAAAAAGAATTACTTAGGTAATAGGGGGGTGCCATATTCACCCCTTAGATTTACAGACGTTTTGGGGTCAATATGGCCACCAGGCGACCTTGAAAATATTAGTAAATTATTACCGATGCGCTGCATTTAACGGGTTGAGTTTAGTTTGTTACTTGTTTGCCGGCTTGAAAGACCGTTAAGAGTTGTTTGTTTACATTCGCAGATCACGATTAAAATAAAAAAGTGTTTTTTTCAATTTTAACCATTAATTAGGATATTATTAAATGTATAGGGCTTCATATCCATTTAATTATCGGCATATATTGAACCATGTTGATTGATTCAACATTTTGAGGTTAGGTTCATGTTTTTGATCAAATTTTTTTGTGTTTCGTTTTATAAAGACTTTAAAGATAACGGTGAATGTTATAATTTAATAGGCTATGCATAAAAGGTCTTTGGTGTTAACTAATAACAAATTTTTGTTTTTAGAAAATGCCAAGAACTTACAAAAGACCATTGGGCAGCCGGTCGTATCGAGATTATACTGATAACACTCTTCAGAAAGCGTTAGCCGAAATTACAAACAAGACTATAAGTCAACGAGAGTCATCAAAAAGGTATAAAATCCCTAGAAGCACTCTTCAGCTAAATTTAAAATTAGGTTTAGCGAAAAAAAAAGCATGGGGGCAGACCGCTTTGTCTGCAGAAGAAGAGAAGGTAATAGTAGCCAATATTCTTAAGTTGTCCGAGTTTGGGTTTCCTGTTGATAAATTCGAGCTAAGAATGTTAGTGAAAAATTATTTGGATAGGAAAGGGGTGACACATTCGAAATTTAAAGAAAATTTGCCGGGTGCGGATTGGACCGAGCTATTTCTTAAAAGACACAAGGAATTGACTGTTAGGTTTGCTCTAATATCAAAAATGTCAGAGCTGCAGTTTCTTTAGCAACACTTAATAATTATTTTAATTTTAATAATAACTTAGAAAAGGAACTTGCAGATATTCCGCCACAAAATATTTTTAACTTTGACGAAAGTAACCCCGGGAAAAAGAAAGTTATCGCGAAGAAAGAGACAAAATACCCTGAGAGAATTATTCATTCTTCGAAAACATCCACATCAATAATGTTTTGTGGAAATGCGGCTGGGACTATTTTACCACCGTATGTGGTCTATCGTTCCACGAACCTATATGAGTCTTGGGTCCAAGGCGGACCACCAAATGCAAGATATAATCGAACAAAATCAGGGTGGTTCGATTCCTGCACGTTTGAAGACTGGTTCGAACATCTTTTACTTCCAGTTTTAAAAAAAGAAGAGGGCCCTAAAGTTGTTATAGGTGACAACTTATCATCCCACATAAATTTCCATGTGTTGGAATTATGTGAAGAAAGTAATGTTAGATTTGTTTGCCTTCCTCCCAACACAACTCACTTAACTCAGCCGTTAGATGTGGCATATTTTCGACCAATGAAGTTAGCGTGGCGAAAAATTTTGGAGGAATATAAATATAAATATGGATGCGTTGTTAACAAATCCTATTTTCCAAGCCTCCTAAAACAGTTAATGGCCAATCTAAAGGAAACTGGCAAAGAGTCTTTAATATCTGGCTTTCGAAAATGCGGAATTTATCCATGTAATAGACAGCAAGTTATAGATATACTCCCAAAAAAAGATGTGGACGCACTTAAGAACCAATCTTTGATAAGGGACTCTGTTTTAGATTTATTGGAAAAACAAAGATTTGGCAAAGGATCTGCTGAACCCAAATCAAAGAGAACGAAGATTAATATAACTCCTGGTAAAAGCCTTCTGAACGTCCCAACACCTTTGGAGGATCCCACACCGTTGGAGCATCCAACACCTTTTGAGGATCCAACACCTTTTGAGGATCCAACACTTTTGGAGGATGAGGAGGAAGATGATATAAGTGATGTTTCCGAAAATAACAATATTGCCGAGCTAGAAGAAATGCCAGGAACCAGTAGGGAAGGGTCAGAAAAGTTGAAAGGTGTGAAATCTGCGAAGAGGCAAAAAAAAACCACAAAAAGGTCTACGAATTTTAATGAAGAAAGTGATGTTTTTTCTGGAGGCTACACTTCTTTATCTGAAGCAGAAGGGGAAAATTGGGCACATGCATCTAAGTAGTGATGATGAGGCAGTTGAAGTGGGACAGCTACCGGTTGAAAATTCATTCAATAAAATGTATCAACGTGGGGAATTTGTCATAGTAAAATATGATCAAAAATATTATCCAGGAAAAATAATTTCCACCAATAAAAATGAAGCACAAATTTCCACGATGATTTAGTCCGGGCCAAAAGGTTGGAAGTGGCCGAAAAACGAAGACGTTCTATGGTACCCCAACATAGAAATAATGGAGAAAATTAAAGAACCCGTTTCTACCACTTCAAGGGCAATTTTTGTGGTTCCCGAAATGATGAAGTACAAAAATTTTGTTTTCTTCAAATAATTTTTAGTTCCTATTTGTTTACCTACCTTCCTATTTATTACCTAGAGTATTATATTTTTAAGTTCCTTTTTGTTACCAAATATTTAGTTTTAGAATGTTATTTTTTAGTTATTTCTTTAAATAGGTACATACAGTGGGTATTTGTAGGTTCTTACCTTGTTTTTATGAATAATCAAAAGGTTTATTAGTTTTGTTTCTGTTTTTTCAATAAAAAGCTATAAAAATACGATTATTTTTATTAAAAGTAAAATAAAAAACACTAAAAACATTTTTTTTTACACTTTTGGTGGCCATAGTCACCCATTTTACGCCTTCAAACAAGCCTATCCGTGTTTTTAAGGGTGAGGCCATAGACACCCCAAAATGCGGGGTGAATATGGCCACCATGTTTTTATTTTTTTTTTCATAGATGCGAATATATATATCATATTTGACTAATAGAAATTGAAAGTAGACATAGCCTTCAAGGTTTTCCAATATTTACCATGGTAATTAGACGTTACTGGCAAAAGTTACACTCATTTGAAGTTGAAAAGTGGCTCATAGTAACCCCGGTTTACGGTAATTTATTCATTATTGCATTCCTTATCAAATCGATATTTTTACACAAGCTAAACGTAGAGCACTTGAATGGGATTTGTTTAAATACATTTTTTTTGCTGCTCTAGTCTCGAATGTTTTTTGAATCTTGCCAAGCGACTACTTATTTATGCGTAGACCCTCTAAATCGATATTAATTTAACACTTTAGATCGATATTTTGTTTGATTTTCGAATGCCCTAGGCCCTATTTACCGAGTTGCGATAGTTTACCGATCCTTGTATTTTACTTTTGTCAAATATCGATACTGTTTTTACGCTATCGAATTTATTATCGAGTTTTGCTGCTCAACCGATTTTACGAATTCTATAGATTTTTCTTGGGCTCTAATATTGTTTGGAGTTATATGATATCCTATATTTTTATGCTTTAAACTTGCTACCGTACTGAGCGCGTTCGCGATTTTTTGTTGAGTGAACTAGTGAAAAACTACTGATTACTAGGGATGGGCGTATAAATGATACAAAGATATTTTATATAGCAAAGATATATACAAAGATATTTTATATTTTATATATATTATATAGCGTACAAAGATATTTACCTGTGTTTTACTATTTTTTACTCGAGTTGATGCTAAGAGTTACTAGATGTTTTCTGGCCGAACAGGTATATGGTAAGTATCTATTAATCTATTGACATATTTATTATGTACTAATACCCTAATGTTTTTTGATTGATCTTTTCTTTTCTATTTTTACCAACAATTTATACACAATGACAGAGGATCCCGTTAAACTTTTTCAAAGCGAAAAATCTAAAGGGAAAGCTTACGCGATTTTCTAATTATTTAAATAGTTTTAAGCCCGAACATGACCTAAATGATTTATCTGCTCGTCTTGAGAAGGTAGAATCGGTTTTGCTCTATGACTATGATGAATGTCTAACCCAATTGGAGTTTTTGGCTGTTGAGTCAGATTATGAGGCTATAATAATAATAATAATAATAATAATAGTTTATTCAAAATAATAATTAACAATATTACAAAATGTCTATAATAACGATCAAGAGAATAGTGAATAAACAATGATCACAGAAGTAGCGAGATTACTACTTGTACGTGAATATGAATTTAAAAGTTTTACAGAGTTAATCTTATCTAAAATTTAATGACTACGATATAATGTTCAAAACATAGATCAAGATCGAGTATGTCCAATTCGGTAATTTTTAAGGTCTATATCGAGGTAGTATGTCATGTCCAGGTTTGTGTGATTTTATTTGCTTTCTTTTCAATTTTACATGGATTTGCTAAAGATTATGTTTAAAAGAAAAGCATATTTATATATCATAGTATGTTACATATTATGATTTAATATATTATTAAACGTTTCTCTGTCCGTCCGCTGTATCCAGTCTTTCACATAAAATTTAAAATTTTTTTGATTTATTTTATCTTTTATATGCCCCGGAACCAAATTATAAATCTTAGAGATATAGAATCTAAAATATCGCTGACCAATAGTTTTTTCATTTCGTGGAACTACAGCGCTTTGATTTTGAGCTCGAGTAGCATATGAATGATTCACATGTTCAACTGTGATTTTCCTTTTATGAAGATTTAAAAGTAACTTTTGAACATATAATTGTTTTAAGTCAAATATACCAGCAAGATTGTATAGCTGATAAGATGGAAACAGTTTGTCTTTATCATAGATTATTTTTAAAATCCATTTTTGAACAACTTCAATGGAGGACATATGGCAATTTTTTAATCCACCCCATCCGCTGAGTCCATAATTTAAATGTGATTGTACCAGAGCAAAGTACAATGTTTTTAAGTGTTTAATATCCATAAAATCCTTAAGTCGTTTAAACTTAGATATCAAGCCTCTTAATTTGTTTGTAAGTTCACCTGCATGTATATCCCATTTTAAGTGCCGGTCTAATGTTATACCTAAATACTTTATGGAATTTGCTTCTGGTATCTCAAAATGGGAGTTTATATTAAGAGGACCCATCAGAGGCAAGTTATTAGTGTAAGATGTAAATGTCAAATACTTTGTTTTAGAGGCGTTTAAAGACAGACTGTTTGATTGAAACCAAGAGGAAATTTTTCTAAAATCAGCTTCAGCGTTCTGTTTTAAAGAATTCCATGAATTTCCTGAATAACATATGGCAGTGTCATCAGCGTATCTTACTATTTCCCCCAAAATATCAATCTTAAGTAAGTCATTTACATATAATATAAATAATAATGGGCCAAGTACAGTGCCTTGGGGTACCCCACAGGTTATGTCTGCGAAGGAGCTTTGTACTTCATCGATCTTGACAAGTTGTTTTCTATTTTTTAAATAACTTTCAACTAGTTTATGAACTATTCCTCTAATGCCGTAACAATTTAGTTTATCTAACAAGATTTTGTGATTAACAGTATCGAAGGCTTTAGAGAGGTCAACAAAGATACAGAGTGATGGTTTAGATTTATCTAAGTTTTCATATAAATAATTTGTTAAATGTATAATTGCATCTTCTGTTGACATTTTTTCTCGAAAGCCAAACTGTTTGTTTGAAAGAATGGAGTTCTTTGTTAGAAATGACACTAACCGATTTTTAAAAATTTTTTCATAAATTTTAGCTATACTGGAAATTAGAGAGATTGGTCTGTAGTTGTTAAGGTCTTCTTCCAGGCCAGTTTTGTGTAGAGGTGTGATCATACCAATTTATAAAATTTCGGGAAAGATACCTGTGTTGAAGGACATATTTATTAAATATGCTAGCACATGTGCTATTTCAATTTTTATTTCTTTTAGGGTTTCGGCCTTAATGCCATCAACACCTGGCGATTTGCCTTTTTTTAACCTGTCAATGATCTCTATGACCTCAGTGGGCGTCGTTTCCCTTAAAAACATCGATTGATGAATATGATGGTTTTCGTTATACTTATAAACATAGGTATTCGTTATTTTTATAGTATTTGCAAGTGTTTGCCCTATTTCACTAAAATATTTATTAAACTGGTTTGCTATGTTTTGTTTGTCCAGTATTTCACCATTTGTAAGCTTAATTTTACTAATATTTCCCTTGTTCTTTTTTTTATTACTACATATGGCATTAACGCAATTTCAGAGGGCTTTAGTTTTATTTTTGTTGTCTCTAATTGTATTTTGTACAAAGTCCCTTTTTGCTCCCTTAATAAGTTTTTTTATCTCATTATTGAATGTTTTATATCTTTCCTTTAGTTCTTCATTATTTGGTTCTCTTTTACACTGTAGATATAAACTATTTTTTTCATTTATTTTTCTTAGTAAACCTTTCGTAATCCATTTACTTTTTCCGTTTTTCGTGTTACTTATTTTAATTAATTCTGTATGTTTTTCAATTTTCCCAACTAAAATATCCATAAACATCCTTGTTGCCACTTCCGTGTCTCTTGTACCATATATCAATTGCCAGTCTTCCATTTCTAAGTCATTTCTTAATGCCTTAAGACTGAAAGAGAAGATTTTGAAAACAAATATTATGATACTGTTTCTCGTGCCAAATCTTTACTTTCAGCTCATAATTCCCCACCCTCTATTGTTATAGCTGAGCGTCAAGCCTCTAACATCTCACCAGACATTCAGGCCGTTCGTTTACCCGCTATTAATCTCCCAGTATTCGATGGTTCCTTTGATCGATTTTTACAATTTTTTGACACGTTTAAAACACTTATCCATGACAATAAAACCCTAGCACCGACCCAAAAATTTTATTACTTACAATCTTCCCTTAAGGGCGAAGCCTTACAAACCATTCAATCAATACAAATAAGTGATCAAAACTACTCTATTGCTTGGAAACTTCTCTGTGATAGGTATCAGAATCAACGAATTATTATCAACAGCCACATCAAGGCTATTTTTGACATCCAATCATTAAACCGTGAGTCCAAAGATGGATAGCGTAATATTCTAGATTCAGTGCTAAAAAATGTACGATCCCTTGAAGCTCTCGGACAACCCGTAAGCAAGTGGGATTCAATCTTAATATATTTAATCAATGCTAAACTCGACAACAACACCAGAAGAGAGTGGGAGTGTTCCATAAAGGACCCAAATTTACCAAATTTTCAAGAACTTGTTGATTTTTTGAACAAGAAATGTCAAATGTTGGAAACACTTGTGCATGATAGCTAGAAATGTTCCGCACCAAGTTCTACGCCTAAGCAAAGGGTTTTCTCGCACGTTTCCAATGCCTCAGGGGCCAAATGCTTTTATTGTAAAGGCACGCATTGGCTTAATCAATGCAAAGATTTTCTTGACCTTTCCCCACAAAATCGATTAAACCAAGTTAAAAAACTCCATCTTTGCCTTAATTGCTTAAGAAACAATCATATTTCGAGTGAGTGCCGAAGTTCGTCAAGTTGCAGAAAATGTAATAAAAGGCATCACACCCTGCTACATTTCGAATCCCACCACGTTGGGCCACAAACCTCTTCTGGTGTGCCTCAATCCAATTTATCGATTGAAAACTCTAGTAATCCCATATTGTGCGATTCGCAACCTATAAGCGACTCAATCGTGACTGGCGGATCGAGAAAAATATTTTCACACGTCTTACTATCCACAGCCAATGTCTGTATTTTTAACCAAGCTGGCGAGTCCATTTTATGTCGTGTTTTATTGGATTCTGGCTCGCAAAGCAACTACATAACCTATGACTTAGCCAACAAGTTAGACTTGAAGCTAAACAAAATAAATTTACCTGTCAGTGGCATAAGTCAAAATCTAATTAATATAAAGCATTCTTTGACAGCGACTATAAAATCGGTATACAACGGTTATACAGCTAATCTTGATTTTTTGGTGATAAAAAAGATCACTGAAAACTTGCCGAGCATTTCTATCAAAAATAATGTCCTATCTATTCCCCAAGATATTAAATTGGCCGATGTCAATTTTGATAAGCATGGTCCCATCGAGCTTTTGTTAGGTGCTGGCATTTTTTACTCCCTATTATGTGTTGGCCAAATCAGACTAGGCGAAAATATGCCAATCCTACAGAAAACCCATCTAGGCTGGATTGTTTCTGGACCATTGCCTTTAATTACAACTAACTCCCTCCTTTCGGTTAATTCTTTATCTACCAGTTGCAATTTAAATGTCTCCAACAAAAACATTGAAAATCAACTCGAAAGGTTCTGGGAACTGGAGAACTGTTCGAGCAAAATCACAAGGTATTCCCGCGAAGAGTCCGAATGCGAAGAACACTTTTGCAATACCTTTATGCGTGACGAAACTGGACGCTTTGTTGTGAGTTTACCATTTAAGCAAGATGTATCAATCTGGGAGACTCAAAGGAAACTGCCATTAAACGCTTTTATGGACTTGAAAAAAGGCTCAATAAAAACTCCCTATTGCGCGAGCAATATTCCTCTTTTATGAAAGAGTATATCTCCTTGGGTCATATGTCTTTAAAAAATGAATCGAATCCCAATGAAATTGTTTATTTTCTTCCGCACCATTGTGTCTTGAAAGAAACAAGCCAAACGACAAAGTGTCGTGTGGTATTCGACGCTTCCGCAAAAACCACTTCAGGGGTGTCTTTAAACGATATCCTAAAGGTTGGCCCTACGATTCAGGAAGATCTCCTGTCTATAATTTTACGTTTTCGAGTACACAACTATGTAATAACCAGCGACATTGAAAAAAATGTATCGCATGGTTGAGGTCAATCACACAAAGATCGCAATCTTCAACAAATTCTCTGGCGTTTTAGTCCCAAACCTACACTCTTAACACCGTGACATACGGCACTGCTCCGGCATCATTTCTTACCATCAGGTGTTTACATCAGTTAGCCTATGAGAATATGGATAAATTTCCTGACGCGTGTAAGATTATACTTAGAGATTTCTACGTAGATTAGGTCTCTCAGGAACTTCTACTAGATCTGAAGCTATTCGAATAAAAAACGAGATTTTTCAAATTCTGGAAAGTGCAGGATTTATTTTTAGAAAATGGGCTTCTAATGACAAAGAAATTTTGGAAACTTCGAAAAATAGCATTGACAATCTGCCTAACTTCTTTATTAGTAACGATAAAACCCTTAAAACTCTTGGTATTTTTTGGGACCCTAATAGCGATATTTTGAAATACCAAATCAATTTTTCCTCAAAAATCGAAAATAGAGTAAAAACGATTTATTCTAGGAGTTTTATCTCGAATTTTTGATCCCTTAGGTATTTTAGACCCCATCACCATGAGAGCCAAACTGATCCTGCAGGAATTGTGGAAGCAGAAATTAGAATGGGATGAAGTAGTTCCACCTCAACTATTTTCTGTGTTCATGCAGTTTTACAATCGACTTGTGAACTTAAACGATCTATCTATACCAAGGCATTCTTTAAAAGGGGATGCAATTGACGTCACCTTGCACATGTTTTGCGACGCTTCTCAGCTGGCTTACGGGGCTTGTGCATATTTGGTTTCAGAGGATGCCCACGGCAACTACTCTTCACATCTCCTTACCGCTAAGTCACGAGTAGCCCCTCTAAAAGTCGTTTCATTGCCAAGACTGGAACTATGCGGCGCAGTTGTAGCAGCCCACTTGGCAGAAAAAATTCTACATTCTCTGAGTAACATTTCCATCAAAGAGATATTTTTGTGGACCGATTCAACTATTGTCCTCAAATGGCTTCGCATAGAACCAAGCAATTTAAAAACATTTGTTTCAAATCGTGTCTCAGAGATTATTACTCTGACTAATCCCGATGACTGGAATCACGTCAGATCATTTGAAAACCCCGCTGATATAATATCACGCGGCATGTACCCAGACGAATTAGTCGATGCTAGTCTCTGGTGGTTTGGTCCTACGTGGCTGCAGTCCAGGCCATCTAATTGGACTCATGCAACCTATATTGACGTTAACATATCAAAGGAAAACCTTGAACTTAAAGCTAGTACTACTTTGAATTTTCTGAACACCTTTAATGATTTCAGCATTCTCCATCAATTTTCCTCTTTAAGCAAATTAAAGCATGTTGTAGCTTACTGTAAGCGATTCATTAATAATTGTTCCAAAAACAAGTTAGAAGGCCTTACTGGTCCACTTTCAGTGGAGGAACTTCAAGAATCCCTAAAGACTTTAATCTACATTGCGCAAATGCAGGACTTCTATAGTGACATTCAAGCACTTAAAAGGAATTCAACTGCTCGAAGTAGTAGATTGGGCTCTTTGAGTCCTTTTCTCGATTCTGACTTGCTTAGAGTTGGAGGCAGATTAAGAAATTCAAGCTTGTCAGTCGATCACAAGCACCCTTATATCTTAGATAATAAAAATCCTCTTTCTAAATTAATTATAGAAAATGAGCATAAACGATTAATGCACGCTGGTCCACAGGCTGTATTAACAAGTTTAAGATCTCAATTTTGGATTTTAAATGCAAAAAACACTATAAAGGGTGTCATACGAAAATGTCTAATTTGCTTTAAGGCAAAACCACGATTTGTAATACCTAAAATGTCCGATTTACCCTCGTCGCGAGTAACAATAAATAGACCGTTTTCCATTTGCGGTGTGGATTTTGCCGGTCCTTTTCTAATAAAAGATGGAAAGACAAGATCAAGAACTATTGTTAAGGCATATTTGTGCGTATTGCGACTAGAGCGGCACATCTCGAGTTAGTGAGCGATATGTCCCTTGACGCGTTTTTAAACTCTTTAAAGCGGTTCGTATCTAGAAGGGGTGTTCCCGCTGAGATACACTCGGATAATGGTAGCAATTTTAAAGCAGCGGATAATGAGTTGCGCAAAATCTGTACATTTATTCAAAACCAAGATTTAGAAGGCATTCGCCACTATCTTAACGAGCACAATATTAAATGGGTTTTTATACCTCGAACATCACCCCATTTTGGTGGCCTATGGGAGACTTGTGTGAAATCGGCCAAATATCACTTAAAAAGAATTTTGGGCGATGCTCATTTAACCTTTGAGCAATTATACACAGTGATTGTTCAGGTCGAAGCAATCCTTAACTCTCGTCCTTTAACTGCGCTTTCAAATGACCCTAACGATCTACAACCCCTTACCCCTTCTCACTTTATCATCGGGGATGTATTAACGAGTCTGCCACAAACCGATGTCTCCTTGATGCAAACCAACCGACTCTCGCAATACCACAAGCTACAGCAGATGATCCAGCACTTCTGGTCCAGATGGCGATCCGAGTATCTGTGCAGCCTGCAGCAGAGAATGAAGTGGAGAAAATGGAGAGATGGACGACAACGCGCCTCCATACCAATGGAGCATTGGAAGAATTATCGGCATCCATTCTGGCAAGGACGGTGAAGTGCGCGTAATTGATGTGAAGACTGCAAAGGGAACTTATAGAAGGTCTTTTGCTAATGTGTGCCCACTTCCCATTGACATTCAATGAGTGCCCTAGTTGAGTAGCTCTTAATCGCCATTTTGTGTAAAGACTATTTTCGCGATTTTGGGTGCTCTGAACTTTAAAATTTTTTGAAACCGTCTAATCACCGTGTTTCAAGGGGGGCGGTATGTTTGAACTTTAAATGTCGAACGTGCATATATTTTTTGGTCACAGTGGCAACTGCGCTTTCTTCGCCCCGCGCAACCAGATGCGAGAGCCGAACCTCGTCGTCAACCTGGAGAGACAGACGAGAGACGTTACCAAGAACGATACAGTTTATTTTTCTTATTTATAATTTGTGGTTTACAGTCTTGTAATTTTAATTTAATAAAGTCCACGACTATTAGTGATAATAATTGGGGTTAGTGATTGATTCCCAACAGGGTGAGATGTTATTGGAAATTAGGAGAAGTCGCGTTTGATGTGTAGTGAGAGGAATGGTTGGAAAGTTCTGACTGGCAATCTGGAGAAGTCAAATTTGATGTGTGGTGGGGCGAAAGAACGGAAAGCGGTGATTGATAATTTGAGAAGGAAGTCAAATTTGATGTATGGTGGGAGGAATGGATGGGAAGCTGTGATTGATAATTTCGGAATGTTTTTGAGCTTGGTTTGGCATACCCATGGGCGAAGTTAGGGGGGGGGCTTGGGGGGGGCTTAGCCCCCTTTAAAATGAAATTAGCCCCCCCAAAAAAATTGTTTAAAACGTAAAAAAACAGAAAGTATAAGACTTAAAGAATATGTGGTTGAAGCTTCCACTTCCGCAGTACACGAAGAAACGTTCTTAAATTCACCTTTGATAAAAAATGAGACACAAAAGTTTTGGTTAATTTCAATTTATTATAGGTCTCTCGACAATATAATAAATCATCTAAAAATAAGATTTTCTTTCGAAAGTCAGAAATTAGCTAAATCTGAGATACCTTTTTAATCGATAGGGAGCTATTAAAAGCTGAAATGACCGTTATTGGGAATTGCATAAATAAAAGCCAGAGCCACAACATTACCATTTCTGATATTAAAGATGTATTAAGAAAAGAGACTTTTCCAAATGCATATACCCTTATGCAAATAGCATTAGTTTTGCCAATTTCTTTAGCGTCCTGCGAACGCTCTTTCTCAATGAGAAGAATTAAAAATTGGTTTAGGTCAACGATGGGTCAGGATCGATTTAATTCTTTAGCACTAACCACTCTTAGTATTGAAAGTGGTCTAACAAAGTCATTGTCGCCAGATGAAATTTTAAAAGAGTTTTTAAAAAAAGGAAATCGAAAAGTTTTATTAAAGTAGTTATAAGATAATTTTATTGGATTTCATTTCATTTAAGGACATTTTTAATAAATTTTGCTTTTACTATTTTTGAAGAATTATTGCGTTTTATTAAAATGATATTGGTTTTGAAGGTGGCAGATAATGGAGAAGTAATATCTCATTGTCGAATTTGCATTGTCATTAATTTAAACAAAGTTAAACACAACGTTTTGGTTGGTAAGTATCTCCAACCGTTACCATAAAAACTGAATACCATATTAAGTGTAAACTGTTATTTTACACTTAATATAAGATTTTAATATAATAATGGTTGGAGATACTTACCAACCGAAACGTCGTGTTTAACTTTGTCTAAATTAATTAAGACCGACAATTAGATATTAAAATGATATTATTTTGAACTTTGAAATTTTTCTTGAAAGTTTAAATTTTTTTAAAAAACTAGCGACTTTTGACTTTTGCTGTGTATTCAATATGCTCCAATACATATACAGAATAGTTCATACATTATGGATATTGCAATAAAATTCAGAAACGTGTTCCTTGGATGAAACCTAATATGAAAATAAAAGTAAAAGAAACTCATGATATTATGTATATAGTACAGCAAATTAGAATAGAAGCTGTTTAAGACTATTCTTTTTTTTTAATAATTTTAACGACTTATAAGTGAAAATGAAGGTGCCCACCAAAAAATTTGTTACCTCCGGCGGACATTTCTTTGATGGCCACCCCCTCACCTCTTCGTGTAACTCTGCCCCTGGATGGGGGCTTTAGCCCCCCCATTTTTGAGGCTCTAACTTCGCCCATGGGCATACCAAACCACACATCTTTTATCTTTGGTATTTTTTTTTACAGGTTGGTCAAATATAGTAAATGAACCTGTACCTACAGTCTGTACCTATAATAACTTGTCTGGATAAGATTTTTGTGGTGCAACAATAAAAAATAGATCTTTGTTTCAGTTTTCTTGCCACGGGTGAATCACATAGATCTTTGTCATTTAGTTTTCGCATATCTCCTTCTGCCCTGTGTAAGATCATTCCACAAGTTTTGAAAGCATTAAAAGAGAAGTTAGTGAAAAGATTCCTGCCTCAACACTATCAAATTGACTGGAAAGAGAAAGCTGACCAATTTTTAAATCGCTGGGACTTTCCCAATTGTGTTTCAGCAATTGATGGGAAACACGTCAGAATAATGGCACCAGGCAATTCAGGAAGCCTATAGTTTTTACTTATTGACGTTGGTTCCTATGGCAAGGAAGGCGATTCCGGAATTTTTTAAAAGTCACGTATGCGGCATTTGGTAGAAAGTGAAGCTATATTTCCTCCACCTGCAATTCTTCCAAAATCAGATATAATTCTACCTTACGAAGTACTTTGTGATGAAGCCTTTTCTCTGAGCGAACATATGATGAAACCATACTGCAGAAACCAAGCATTAGGTGACTCGAAGAAGCGAAGGTTTAACCATCATTTGAGCAGAGCGAGAAAAGTCTCAGAAAATGCATTTGGTATATTGTGTACTACTTTTAGAGTCTTTTTTACACCTATAAACATAGGGCCGGAAACTGTAAATTTGATTATAACCGTCTGCTGCTGTTTACATAACATGCTGAGAAAAGAATATTCATCTGCGCCTGTCAATTATTGCACTGTTTCTCGCACAATGCCTAAATGTGGGTTCCAGGGTTATTATTATTAGCCTTTATTAGGGCACGCAAAGAAAACGCAGCTTTTATCGGTAACCCCAGCTTTAGTATTGAAAGATAAATCAATGTCATAATTGACAACTAATTTAATCTATAACCTCAATTAAAAAAAAAAAACAGTAATACTCCAATACTTAATTTATAATTATGAAATTTAAGATTATGAAAGAAAATAAAGTAAAATTTAGCACTTAATACTTATTACCTCGCATATACGTATATATTCAGTTCCCAATTTCAAATCAAATCAATGATGGTGATTATATAAACAATTTTGCTAAATTGAATTTAAAATCTGTGACCATTTCTACATATTAATTCAAAAAAAAAACTATAAATTACGGCGAACCGATAAATCAGTACCTGAAGAAACCAAGCCAAAAAGGAGGTACCTGAAATTCTGAGTCTCTCCGACGTGCAGCAGGGCCCACCTGGTCTGAATGGGGCTCCGTTGTTGGCAGCTATACGTTTGGGCCAAAACGGCAGCAGCAGATCAACCAGTTAGGCGGCCTCCAGAATGTCTAGCAGGTAGTGAAAGGCAATCGGTATATAGGAAGGTATAGGAACAGGAAGTAATAAGGTACAGGAAGGCCTAAAAATGGGGACCACACATGAGGTTCGGCATGGCTGTCAGTTTTATGGCATTTTTGTGTGAGTAAGTAAGTTAAATTTTATAAAATTGCTTTCTAGAAAGTTGGAAGCATTGATGTTCTTTTAAATTAAACCGAAAAGCGTGCAAATAAGAAATTAATTAAATGAAAAAAATAGGAAAATGACTTAGGAATGTGACATGTGCTAACTTAGCGAAGATGGAATACCGGTGTGAAGTTAGCAGCCAAAAGTTACAGCAGCCAATTTGATTTTGCGTGAAGTTAGCAGCTATTTTTTGGCAGCCAAAATTTTATGTACAAACCTACTGCCTGAGGTAAAATACAATGTATTTTTATCTTTTAAGGATTGGCGGCATTTTAACCCCGACCACTTCGCACCCGTTTGGCGGGTATCTTAATGCATACATGCATTTTAATTAATAATGCATCTACTAAATTATCAGGAATAGATCGAGTTGTACAATAATATTAGGCACACATACTCCCTAATTAATAACAAATTTTCATATACCATCCATTACCCCTTACCGCCCGTCAGAGGGGTGGTTCACCCGTAAGAATTTATTAATATTTTTTTTCTATCAGAAGGAAATCGAGTTGCAAAATAAGATTTAGCACACATACTCCCTAATTAATAACAATATTTAATATACCATCCATTACCCCTTACCGCCCGTCAGAGGGGTGGTTCACCCTTTTGAATTTATAAATAATATTTCCGAAAATCGATAAGAAATAATAACATTTTTGACAACATATTTGAAAGAAAAAGTCAATATTTCCTCCAACTTGATTGTTGCCTGGCAACCGAAAATAACAGTAAGGAAATATTCATTTCTGTACTGTAAGGAAATGTTATTTCCATACAGTAAACTTTAGAACATAAATGCGAACAGGCTTTTTCCTAAACAATTTAATTTTTAAAACTTTTAGCACAAACAAGGTTAACATTATATTTTAAAATTATTACTTATTATTTGTTATATTTACTGTTATTTGACAATTAGTACAAGTATTGAAAACTGGAAGAACTTGGGAACTAATAGCATTGTTTTGTTGAATATTTTCCAAACTAATAATTTTATTTGTATGACAATAACTATTACTATAAATGATCTTGATGTATTGGTTTTTGAATCCGGTATGGTAACTAAAAGTTTAGATAGTAGGTCTTGTATATCTTGTACAGTCATTTTAACCAGCTCGTCCATTCTGCAAGCTCCGGAAATTCCAAATATTACAGCTACCTACAACAATAAATAAGCATGTAAAGAATCCAAATATAATTTGAAGTTTTGTAAGTTACCTTAATCATTAAATATTCCTTATCTGGAGCTTCCTGAATAAATTTGTTTATTTCTTCTTTAGTTAAAATCTTGGATTTTTTTGGCTTATAGGCATGTGCTTGTTGTTTCAGGAATACCCGAAGTTTTGAATATTCAGATATATCCACATCATGTCTAATTGCAAGGGTTGCCTTCAGCATTGAACAATTGGCCCATAAAGTTGAAGAATTCATCTTGGAACCAAGCTCCAAGAAGTATGCCATTACAACATTTTCCGAGAAAGAAGTTACATTTTTATTCGTACGGTAGTCCATGAAGCGGCTGTATGCATAGTTATACTTATTTTTAGATTTTATTGGTAACAATTCCAATGATGCAGCATTCACTGCCTCCGTGAGTTGTGGGAGGGTTTTAGAAATGGAACAGTCATCATCACTCATCATTTTACACGTTACTTTGGCTTTTTAAAACGTTAAAAAATCTTTTCACCCGTATTGCCAGTCTCGGCTTGCGCCTCGACTGGCAATTTTTACGATCGCCCGGGAATGTTAAGCTTTTCCTACTAGGTATACAATATACTATTTTTTTTTTATCAGAAGGAAATTGAGTTGCAAAATAAGATTTAGCACACATACTCCCTAATTAATAACAATATTTAATATACCATCCATTACCCCTTACCGCCCGTGAGAGGGGTGGTTCACCCTTATGAATTTATAAATAATATTTTTTATTATTTTTTCTAGTAGGCAGAAATCGAGTTGTATAATTATATTAATTCATAGACTTTCTTTAACATAACGAATTTTTAATCACCATCTTCAGCACATCCATGAGCAGGCTAGTTTATTTATTATGAACCGAGCTATTTTTTATGCAAATTTATCTAGATATAAACATGTAGGTATAGTAGAACCACAGATCTAAGAAATTGATTATAAATGGTAATCCCTAAACCCACATTTTACAACCTACGACTTATTGTAAAATGTGAAATTCGATCCCTCCGTGGCCGACGTGGTGAGTTCTGGTACGGACCTAGAAAACTTAGAAACGGGTCCGTCCCTGTCACCATTTTTTCCAAGCCTGAACTTATCAGTACTTCCTGAATATTAATGACTCTTTTAGATGTATGGCTATACTATGGGCGCCAGACCTGTGATCTACAAAAAATACAAATGTTAAAAAATGCAATAAATGAAATTTCTATAGTAACCTAAATTGTCTTTATACAATCTTTTTAACCACCGTTTGCCCAGACGGCTCCGTGTCTCGTCTATGAGACAGGTAGGGATGCATATTTTCCCCGGATAACAATGATACAATACAACCAGATGACAATGTTGACCAGCAGAAAACAGTTGTTCATAAAACGTTGTTTATGTTAGTCCTTCTTTTAAGACATCGGAAAAATTGACAGTGCTAAAATTATACATAAATCAAGAATACTGCTATTTGGTGAGGACTATGTGCATTTCTGGATGCAGAATCAGCGCGTTTCTGCTGCAAACTTTATACCTGGTGATGGTAGTGATATGTGCAAAACCTCAAGTAAGTGCAAATTATTTATTAGTTTGTGGTTCTAACTTTCTTTTAGCTATAACTAGTTTAGTAAGAAATTTTTATTCTTTATCATTACATAATTTTTTCATAAAGTGCATTTTCTATGTTTCCACTGTAAAATAACTAGAATCATTTTACTGTTATATAAGAAAATGTGGTTTATTTTGTATTTTGAAGTACACACCTATCCATTAAATGACAAACATTTTTCTGCAGAAATGCATCCATCATTTTCCAGCTACCTTTTTAATAAAATTGAAATTAGTTACATGAATAGTTATTTTTGATTCATATTATATACATATATTATATACATTTTTTTGAAATACATGTTAAACATTTTACAAAATGCATAATTTTTTCATAAGAATTAGTAAACAATAAAGTTAGGACCCCACGGGATGGGAATACCGTGGGTTGGGTCATATGAGCCGAAAATTATGTGTAATTTAAAATTTTAAAGTATCTTTTTTTTAATTTAGATATTTGGCAAATTTTCTGCTATCCTTTTAACCAGAAAATGAAAAGGATATTTTTAAGAAATGTAGAAAATATAGTGGGAAAATGGCATTTAAATTTCATTAGTTGTTTTCGATTGACAGAACATTAATAGCGCTAAAAACATAGAAGAAATGAATAAAAAATGTAGCTTTATTACTAGTAGTAGATACTTAAGGTATTTATTTATGTGAAATTAATTGGTGCACAAGAAATTAATTTAGCCGCCAAGTTACCCTGATTTACAAATCACCAAAAATGCGGAATAAAATTTCCAAGCGTGTGGCATTTCAAATTATTTCAAAAGTATTCTATGATAAAGAACCAGGGTTTAATTTTACCAATGAAATAAAACGTGATATTTTGAACGAAATTTGTTTGAAATTAATTAATACTAAATATGGTTATAAGTCAATTATACTTAAAATAATCTTTAAAAATAAAATCTTTGGCTAAAAATAAAGGCTTTGAGGAGCCCTTTAGTGTAGAGCAGTGCATGGTCTCTGGGGTGCCCACTGCTGAAGACTGGGCAAATCTTGAAGACCCAACTCACCAAATAGCAGATGTCAGATCTGTTCTGCGAGTGATTAGATTAGCGAGTGATCATCGCATAACTAGGAGCACAGCACACATTGTCCGGTCTTTTAGTGGGCACTGTCATTTCTATCGCAAAAAGAGGGACTGTGAGTTTAGAGTTCATTCAGAAAATCAATCTCGGGATGGAAACAGATATTGGGCAGACGGCAAAACTGACACCAGAAATTGTGTCAAGATTCTACCAGCATTTTGGGAAACACATAAATGATGAGAACATTCAAACTAAAATATTTTTCACTAATGGCAATTTTTCCTTAAGGAAAATATTGAATGCTTCAGAAATTAGCTAGTAAAAATAAAATCGAAAAAGTGAAGTTAAAGATAAATGACGAAATATTTAAAACGTATACGATAAATGATTTTAAATTAATTGGACAAGATTTCCTAGAAAGTGTAACTATATATTTATACAGGGAACCAGAAAAAATTACTAGCAATGAAGAAAAACAGAAATTAATTCAGCAATATCACGATGATCCATTAACAGGAGGACATTGCGGCCAAAAGAGACTTTTGAAAAAACTTAGTGTTAAAAGTTAATTTTAACAATTTATTTTATTTTATGATTTTATGGAATCGAAGTTTATGGTTGTCAAACGAATAATACCTTTTTTCTCAAGTAAATAATTTTTGCCTGAACTTTCTCCCAAATCCCAACATGTGTTTTTACCTACTTTTTAAGAAATGCCTTTGTTACCAGTTTAGCTTAAGTGCACTTAAAAATCCATTTTTCTCCTCAAGTTCACTTACACTATCGGACAAAAGTAGAGAAACTTCTAAAAATTCTTTGATTTACGGAAACCATGTATTTAAATTAAATATTTACTACAAATATTGTAGTTCTCAACAACTGCGTTTTTTTACCGCATTTTACATGCCTCTTATCAGTTGTTTATTTACAATAAAAGAATTCAAATATTTTCGGATGGACATAAGTAGAGAAACCTAAATATCAATCGTCCAAATTTAGTATTTAGTTCGCTTTACGTGAGTTCTGTTGATAGTTTTGCATAGTTTTTTTAATCAACATGCCTCGCGGAAGATATTTGTCTGAAGACCTTCGTAGAAAAATAGTTGATGCACACAAGAGTGGTATACGACAAGTGGACATTAGTAAAACGCTTAATTTGCATAAGTCCGTTGTTAGCAAGACAATTTCTAATTTTAAAACACGAAATTCAACAAAAAGCATTAAAAAAAGTGGCCGCCCAAGAAAAACAACCAAACACATGGAAATGATGATAAAAAGAATTGCCCACTGATGATCTCTGATCCTCACAAATCAGCAAATAAAATTTTAAGTGAATTACCTGGTGTTAATGTTAGTTCTAAGACCATACAAAGACGACTGAGGGAAGGAGGATTATTTAGTAGAAGAGCCGCTAAAAAGCCGTTTATTAGCAAGAAGAATCAGAAGGCCCGACTCAACTTTGCACAAAAATATTTGCATTGGACAACCAACGACTGGAAAAAAGTTCTTTTTACTGATGAAAGTAAGTTCAATTTGTTTGGGTCCGATGGAATCTCATGGGTACATCGACCACAAGGCAAAAGATTCGATCCAAGATATACACAGCCTACGGTAAAGCATGGTGGTGGCTCCTGCATGGTATGGGGTTGCTTCTCTGGGTTCGGTACAGGACCATTACACATCATTGAGGGTATCATGGATCGATTTGTGTATTTAGACATCCTACAAAATGTAATGCTACCCTTTGCTGAGGATAATTTACCTTTGACTTGGATATTCTTACAAGATAACGACCCCAAACATAAATCAAAGGTTGTCAAAGATTGGTTTTTATCGGAAAATATTAGGGTTATGGACTTTCCTGCGCAAAGTCCCGATCTTAACCCGATTGAAAACCTCTGGAAGGAACTAGACCGGCGTGTAAGGCAACATCAGATCAGTAATAAAAATGATCTTATAAAAGTTTTACAAGATTCCTGGAATTCTATTGGAGAGGAAACCATTATGAAACTGTTGGAATCCATGCCAAATCGATGCCGCGAGGTGATTGCCAATAAGGGATACTCTACTTACTATTAATTTTTCTAAGATAGAAATAAGAAATAACTTGTACTTTTGGAATAAAATTTAGTTTCTCTACTTTTGTCTCATAAATATTTTGTTTAATTAAATTAAATCTTAGGATTTTCTTCTACAATTTATTTTACTTTATACAAATTAAGTCTTAACAATTATTGTTGATTTTCATTATGTGTAGAACTGCATTAGTTTTGAAGTATTCAAATAAAACGCAAATTTAAAAAGTTTCTCTACTTTTGTCCGATAGTGTAAGTGTTGGCCCCATGACACACGTGCATCCCACATTTTTACCCAACATTTCACCCCGAGTCCCACGAGAAAAAATCAGTATTCACTCCGTCGCCGCAAAAAGAAGTACCTACTCTCGCGCCCCCGAAACACAAGGTTTCTTTCACCAGTGAAGGAATTCACAAAGCTTAAAGTACCGAGAAAATAAGTTAGTCAAGAGCAAGTTGGCGCAAGCAATTCCTCTCTCTCTCACTCTCTTCCGTTTAAGTATTTGTCTAAAGTTCATATATGTATACCTAATTGTTACGATAAAGTAGTTTAAGTTATGTAAAAGGGTCTATAGTGAATAAGTGTGCGTAAAGGTGGAAAACTGAACTGAAAGTGAGTGCAACGTTGTGAGTGCAACAGTGGTTGTCAATAGCTGCACAAACCAAGGTGACGTTAGTGCTAATGTCGTTCCTGGTTCCTGCTAAGTTCCTGCTATTGGTCTTGTGATTCTGGAAGGCTGGTAACGTCAACTAATATTGTAAACCCTGGTAAATAACTAACTTCAACATTGTAAATCGTTCATTAGTCTATACCTGTTAATTATTACTAACCAAAAGGTACAATAAACCCTTATGTAATCGTAAATCACAACTGTGTAATTTATTGAACTGGACCTATGTCATCGAAGGGCTCGTCAATGCAGTAGCCGTTGCTCGAGCAGGTATAGGTAGGTTTTTAAGAAACCCTAATCTATATTCACTTAGGTCAAAGTACCGATAGGTAAATTCTAATAGCCATCGCCATATATGGATTTATTTAAGTTCAGCTTTTTTTTAATATATTCATAGAATGCACCCATGCCATGTTAATTTACATCAGACATTGAAAGAAGCAGACTTTGACCGTAGGTTGGACTATTGCCATTGGATATTTGGCATGATACGAGGGCAGAGAGGACAGAGATTTTTTATTTAAAATTCTTTGGACCGATGAAGCCACATTTAATAGTGACGGTAGAGTCAACCTGCATAACATGCATTATTGGTCTGCAGAAAATCCGCATTGGTTGCGTGAAGTTCAGCACCAAGGGCGCTGGAGTTTAAATGTGTGGTGTGGTATACTTGGAGGCAACATTATTGGACCATATTTTTTTGAGCAATCTCTAAATGGCAATGTTTTTTTCGACTTTTTGGTAAATCAATTACCGTTGTTGCTGGAAGATGTGCCACTGGAAGTCCGGCAAAATTTGTTTTTGCAGTTGGATGGTTGTCCAGCACATTTTGCTAGGAATGTGCGAGAGCATATTAATAACATTTTTCAACAGCGGTGGATTGGAAGAGGAAGCCTGTTTCCATGGCCTCCGCGATCCCCAGACTTAACCTGTCTTGATTTCTATTTATGGGGGCGGTTAAAGGACATTGTATTTCAGACTCAGCCTACGACTAGAGAAGATATGAAAAACCGCATTCGTAATGCAATACATACCATACCGAGAGCCGAAATTGAAGCTGCAGTTCTATCTACCCATGAGAGGCTTCAGCAATGCATAGAGCGTGATGGTCAGCATTTCGAGCATTTACGGGGGCATTAAAACCCTTTCTTTTTAAAATCGGTCCTTTATAGGGCCGCAACTTACATTATAAAAGAAATTCGAAATAAATTATTTTGTAGTTTTTATAAATATTAAGGGATTTCCATATAAAATTTTCTTTGGCCTAAATTTTACGTTAGGATGAAGATATTAAGATGCGGTTTTCGCAAGCATATTTAAGCGTCATTAAGCTATTTTTTTGTATAAAAAAATTTATACCATTGCATTTAAGTTTTTTGAGAAAATTAGTCATTTGTGTCAGAAAGCCGAAAAAAGCCTTCTAGCGGCGAGATGTAAAACTAAAAAAACATGAAATATAATAATATTCGTAGCTTAATAATAGCTCTTTCCAACTAGCCCAAGTTTGATAAAATCGGCTAAGGCGTTTTTAGTATACAGGGTGTGTTTTAAGCCAACTTTTGAACACCCCCCACCACTTTATTTTTAGAGATACAGCAAAACTATTCAAATAAAAAAGGTTCGGATTAGTCTCTACTTTAATAATCAGCTATTTTTTTGTTAGGTTAATTCAGCAAAATTTACAGAAACATTAGTTTTCTAGATTCAAGATTGCAGTTGCGCCCCCTAGCGGTCATTTTAGAAACTTGAAAATATTTTCCAGGTCATTCTCTTGGCCATTTTAGTAATAATTTTTTTTAACGCAAGCTTCTACGATGAATAGTTTCCCAGATACAGTACCTCGCATTCTTATTTGGCCACCCTGTACATAAAAATCGGATTGAAAAATTTAATATTGCGCAATAAACAAATAAATAAACCTACATTTTTATGCATACGTATGTACTTTCAAGTTATAAGTTTTAGCATATAGGTATTAAACTGTATATACATTCTTTTTATTATGGGTTATATTTTATTATGGATTATTTTTAGTTATATTTTCATTAAGGTTATTTATAAATTTATACAGGATTATTAGTTTTTTGGTAGCTATAGATGCTTTAGTCATATTACATCTTCCTAAAACCTGGCCAGGCCTGTTTCTTTTGAATAGAATTGATTTTTAATTTATTTATTAAGAATTATATATCTCTTATTCCGTTATGGACCGCAATTATGATTAGAAAAAGTGTAAGCATAAGCAATTCAGTTGTGGAAAATTATTTCTCTCAATTGAAAAATTACTCATTACAGGGGGAAAGAAATATTAAATGCTCGCGGTTTATAAGGAAACTTCGGGAAGATATTTTGGCATTAAAAGTGGAATCCGATTAAAATACCAAAAAAAAACTAACAAGACCCGACGAAGACGAAAAAATGTCCCAAGAAATGTGGAGTAAAAAAACAAAAAAGACATATGTGACCCATTTTGAAGGACACTATTTACAAACTAACAGCATAATGCAAACACAAAAAAACATCGCAAAAGTAACAATCAAAAAACAGGAGAATACTGAAGAGAACACCAGGGATTTGCGCATAAAATATAACACAGGTACTTAGGCTACAGTACACAGGCTTTTCTAAAAAACCTGTGTCTCTCGAAGTTGGAAAGAAAGGACTTAGAACAAAAAACAAGGCTTCAAAGAGAATGCGGTCTTTGGAGAAACGAACGATCAGTTGGTGTGACAGCTTCATTTTTTGCAAAAATTTGCAAAGCAAAAGAAGCTAGTTCATTTAACTCAATAATTCAAAGTATAACAACAAAAAAACAATTTCGCACCCCTGCAACCGATTATGGAATTTTGAATGAAGATAAAGCAAGAAAAGCGTACTCTAAATTAAAAAATGTTAAGGTACCTAAGACCGGGTTAGTAATACACCAGAACTATCCATTCATCGCTGCTTCACCAGATGGACTCGTGGGCGATGATAGAGTAATAGAGATTAAATGCCAGTACAAAATAAGAGACAAATATCTTGAAAACAAGAATTTAGAATTTTTATTAAAAAATGGAGAAGTAAGTAAAAAACATGATTATTTTTTTCAAATTCAAGGAGTATTAGAGGTGACCATCAACCGTAATTGGTGTGATTTGGTTTTATATAACAACAAGGACATGCGCATTTTTAAATTCTATCGGTCTGAGAAATTTTTGAAAACACTGCTAAGTAGATTAGAATCTTTTTATTATTTTCATTTACTTCCCGTTTTAGTCAATACAAGAATCAATTTAACCTACGATCAAAGAAATGGCGTACTGAAAAACGTTTAACATTCTTTGGTTTAGTCCAAAATATTAACTACTACCAAATCTTAAAACCCAAAAGGCAACACGCCGTTACTTGTTTAAACAATATTTAAGGGCGTACCGAGGGGGGGGGCAGCTACCCTACCTTTTAACTGGTGCTAACAAATAATCATTTATTTACATTCAGCATTCAGACATTTTACGTTGTGTTATTATGTGTAGTGTATTGGGCACATAAAATAATTATTCACTAGGTGTCCCTCAAACAAATCAAAATATCTTGCGACACGAGCCGCTCCGACGCCGCCCGTCAGAGACGACAGGAGAGCTCGCCCGGTCGCGTGTTCTGATTTTGTGCAGACAAAGCGCATTTTTACCTCTAATACCAAATTTCAACCAATCAGATCGCGCGTGCGGGCCATTCCTCCGGTAGTTTGCCCGTCAGCGGTAGTAATACTTTTACTCCAGTCTACCAGCAAAAGTGTTTTTGATGTTGGAAGTGACAACAGATCAGGCCACAAGTGTATAATTGGTTTTTTTCTTGTATTTGGTAAAAGGAGTAGAAGCAAAGTGTTGTAAGAAATGGACATACGAAACTTTTTCTGTAAGTATTTTTTTAAAGTTCCCTAAATAAACATTTTCTTTTGTGCAAGCGTTTATGTCATAAAATAATATCAATAAGGCAATGTTTGAAAGTTTGAAAGAAATGTTTAAATCCCTTTTGTATTTCATTTTATTAGATAAAAAAATAATAGCATTGTTTATGAGTAGATTTATTTATAGGTATCTACAGATTTGGAGGCGTTTATAATTAAATTGCTTATAAACTTGTTTGTATTTAGTATGCAAATGTAATCTTGAAATACGTTCAATATATTTTTTTTACATGAAGAAAAAAAGCAAAATACGAAATAAAGTAGTTGGAAAAATTATAAAGTTAATGAACATGGGCAGGATCTGAACCTGTGACCTTTCGCTTTTTGAACGCAGGTTCAAATCCTGTCCATGGTAATTAACTTAATAATTTTTCCAACGACTTACTTTATTTCGCATTTTTCTTTATTTCTTTATGTAAAAATCGAACTTTCGGATTTTTAATCCAACAATAGTGTGGTTAATATTTTTTTAATACTAATTTAAGACTAATGAAGATTTTTTTTACATCGACTTTAAAATTAATAATGAAAAGTCCATATGCAACCTATGATATAATATGTAATCATATATGTAAAAATTTTTAATGTTGACATGCATTTTAACAATAATTTTTTAATTGTCCTGCCTTTTCTATTAAAATAAATTTTCTTGCAGCAGTACATCAAAAAAAGAGAAAACTCAATAACATTAATGAAAGTAAAACTAGTGTAGCAGATCCGGCCGCAGTATCCTCCAATGAATCCAGTGCCAGTGAAACATTAATTAAGATGATATTAACAGGGGAAGGTCAAGCGGCAGTAGATCAGACAGTGAACCCAGATCAGACTGTAATGTTGAACGAGGCGCTCGATAAGGCGGAAGTATCGGAACAAGCAGCAGAATCAGATCAGGACGCAATATCTGACCCTACGCATCCAATACCAGTTCTGAGAGATCATTTCCATGAAAATGATATAGGGCGGTGGGTTGGAAGATCTTCACAAATGACAACCGAAAACAAGATGGAAATGCTAAAGCGATGTACCTTCTAATAATTATGATTTTTCTGGCGATGCCATGCACTTAAAACGCAAATTCAGTCATACTTGGCTACAAATGTATAAGCCCTGGCTTGTTTATTCGCAAAGATTAAAAGGTGCATTCTGTTTGTTTTGCGTTCTCTTTCCGCCGAAAGTTACACGCGGCGTGCAACTCTTATTATCCGACCATTTACCAAATATAAGGATATACATATTTTCTGCAAAGCCCATGTAGGTAGTCAATGGCATAAAGAGTCAAGTGAATCTGCTCAAAATTTTAGCAATCCAAACACAAATGTACTAGTTGCTATGCACAGTGGACATGCAAAAGTTATTGAAGATAATAAAAATGTGTTAAGGCCTATCATCAATACAATTATTTTTTGTGGAACACATGATTTGCCACTAAGAGGAAAAAAAAAAGATGAAGGCGTTTTTCAAGATCTGCTTAAACTAAAAATTAGCTCTGGTCATGAGGTCCTGAAAAATCATTTGGAAAAAGGCCATAAAAATGCTCAGTATACATCTCCAAGGATACAAAATGAAATCCTAAATATTTGTGGAGTCTTGATTAGGGAAAAATTAATTACCGAAATTAAAGCTGCTTATGCCTACAGTATTTTGGCTGATGAATCAGCTGACATATCAGAAAAAGAGCAGTTGTCAATAGGGGTAAGATTTTACGACAACAAAAAAAAAATTGTGAGGGAAGAATTTATGGGATTCATCGAACTGGAAAAAATGGATGCCGAAACTATATCTGGTGAAATTAATAAATTCATTAATATATTAAATATTGATGTTAACAAATGTGTGGGTCAAGGCTACGATGGATGTGCTACAATGGCGGGAAAAAATGGTGGTGTCCAAAAAATATTAAGAGAAACATACAAGAAGGGTCTATATTTTCACTGCGCCTCCCACAAACTAAACCTTGTTCTGAATGATCTGAACAAAGTTCCTGAGATCCGTAACTGCATTGGAACTGTCAAAGATACTATTAATTTTTTCAGGGAATCAGTTTTGCGTCGAAAATATGCACCAAAAATTCCATTGCTCTGCGAAACAAGGTGGTCCCAAAAATATAAAAGTATTGCATTGTTTAGGAAACATTTTATCGAAATTGTTAAAGGTTTAGAGCAGCTTTCTCAAGAAGGAAATTCTGGTACTCGAACGGCAGCTTTCCAACTATTATCTGCGGTTGGTCAAAATTAAAAACAAAACTCATATTATCCTTATGTATAATAGACAAATACAACTCCTTGCTTGAACCAGTGGCTAACATTTTGCAGTCTAAAACTCTGGATATAATTAAGTGTTCAGATCACATTAAAACTGCTGTTATAGAACACAGACTTTCCGCGGAAGAAGGTAGTGAGGAACTTTTAAAAACAGCCAATGAAATAGCGGAAGCTTTAGATATACAGTTGCTTATTCCCCGGACTATTGGACGTCAAATTTATAGAGCAAATCATCCAGCTGCTTCATTAAGTGAATATTTTGCCGTTTGCTATATGTGCCCTATTTGGACTCATTACTATCCTCATTAGAAGCGCGGTTTAGCCAAGATCAATCGCCAGCTTTTGCCTTATCTTTGTTACACCCTGCTCAGATTACAAAAATTGCAGCTGCAGAGTTAAAAATTCGTATGGAAGAAGTCTCCAAATTTTATGAATTAGAAGGCATTATGTCAGAAGCTCAACTTTGGCAGATCTATTGGAAAAACATGCAAAATGTGGATCTTCAAACTTTGGAAGTATCAGATTTGATTCACCACGCTGAAAATTTTTATCCAACGGTTGAAAGAGCCCTACATATGCTATTAGCAATACCTTATTCTACAGCTACCATTGAAAGAACATTTAGCACTCTCAGACGAGTAAAAACCTGCACAGAAAAAAGACGGAGAAAATTTGCCTAATAAATATTTATTTGATTAATATTTATTTGAATAAACCATTTTTTTTTAACTAAACTGTGTATGTTTTAGGTAAAAAATATTTATTTTATTTGAATAATTAAGAATGTTTGATGTCTTTGGAAAATTTGTTTGCTGTATTTTTCCGGTAACTCTTTTATGTCAAATAAATAATTATTTATATGAAATATATTTGAAATCAAAATAGATCTAAATATATATTTTTTTGTTGCAAGCCGTCTGATTTTGTGGCAAATATTTATTTATTTGCGTCGCAGACTTCTTAAAAAAAAAAAAGGGGGTGAAACTGGCAAAGCACTCAAAGCAGGTTGTTCGTATACGTCGCGTCGTGTCGTATTGGTAGAGTCGCCAACGCGCTTTGCATAGTCACCGAACATAAACTAGAAACTTGTTCTTTATGTACAGGCAGACGCTACTCCCGATCCCGCATTAAAATAAAACGTGTTTTCACTCTTTTTGTCGTATATATAGTGACTTGTGATTATATAAAATATATATATGATGGAGGACCTCTTGAATAATTGGAAATTAAGTCATTTATGGCCTGTATTTAGAGGTAAGTAGATTAATTGATTTTGTTTTATTTGTTGAATTATATATTCCTTTTCATTAGGTATATAACCTTAATACATATACCTATATTATGTTTTTTCATTTGAAAGTTAGTAATAATAGTAGCATAAAACAATATTATTTTGATGCTTCTAAAGCCTCTTGTTTTGCCTACTATATATATAGTTCTTATACGTAAGGTAAAAACCGTTGAAGTACTTATATTTTTATTCCAAAGAAGTTTTTTTTTGTTATGGGTTAATTTGATATAGCCTTATGGCTTGTATAAGTGTAGATCTTTGTTTATTTTTATTCCAAAAAAAAATATTTTTTTTTGGTGAATTTGTTATAGCCCCATTATGTATAAGTATATGATAGACCTTTGTTTATTTCTATATATTCCAAAGAAGTTTTAAGTTTTTTTTTGTTGTGGCTTAATTTTTTATAGCCTTATTTATATAAGTGTAGAACTTGTTCATTTTTATACCAAAGAAGTTAATTTTTTTTTGTTGTGGCTTAATTTTTTAATTTTTATATAGCCTTAATTATACTTATATAATAAGTAAGAGTTTTTGTTTTTGTTCAATAATAAAAATGTGTTTTACCCAAAAGGTGTTTTTTTTCTGTTTTTACTTGTATTTCATCAGAGCGTAAAATTCACGTTCCTAAAAAAATGTTTTTTAAAGATATAAGGCAAACTATGTAAGTATACACTACGTATATAAATCCAAAAAAAATGTGACGAAGCTAAAGTATTCATTGCTTTAAAATTTAGGATCTTTTAAACAAATTGTAAACCAATTTGTTTAAAATTTCTTAAATTTTAAAGTTAATGAATATTTTTGCTTCGCCACTTCTTATTTAAGTCAGTGTATTTATATCAAATAAATATGTGTGACAAACAAACAATAATAATGTTTGTGTTAAATATATATTTGGTTGCGTAAAATATTAATCAAATAATGGCAAATAAAACAATATTTACTTGAAAAAAATATTTATTTGGGAGAAATAACCTAGGGTTTTAAATTAAATAAATAAGAACAGTCCCCCAAATAAATGTATAGTTGGTAAAACTAAATAATTTATTTAACCGGAATAATCAGTGTGTCTAAATAAAAATAGGGTTTCTTGTCTTAAAAAAATATTTGTTTGCTTCAAATAATTAAAAAAAATATTTTGAAATAATTATCATATTTCATTTAAACACACAGTTGTTTGGCATATACCAACTAAATATTTATTTGCAGGGACTCCAAATTTATTTAAGAGAAGCGTTTCGTTTTTTCTGTGTGGCTGAGATCGACAATGGTAGATGTGGATGCCCGTTTACCCTTTTGAATAAAACCAAGCTGATTTCCACTTAAATTTTGATTTATTGTGAGACACGTACAAAAAAATGACGCTTATCGTTACGCCCAAATTTTGCCTGTATGAAACTGGCTGGGAAGCGCGGTTGCCGCGTTTAACCCAAAAGAGTTAGATTTTGGTATTTAAAGGTTTACAAGTACAAATTTCATAAAGAGTCCGTGACATACCGCCGGCCCTTGAAAACTAAAGTCTTTCAAGGATTAAATGTCTAATGGTAATAAGCACAACTTCTGCACAACACGTGTAATGTCACCACCAGCAGTTCGAACCGTTACAACCCGTAAAAGTCCGTCTGTATGAGTCTGCGTCACTCGTCCCAAGCGCTAATGTAGGGGAGGAAGGTTGTCATCCATAACCACAACCATGGAACCAATCTTCAGTGTGTTTTCGGGGTCTTCCTGCCATTTAGATCTTTGCTGGAGACCAAGTAAGTAGTCCTTGGACCATTTCTTCCAAAAAATTTGAAACATTTTCTGGAGTTCTTGAAACTGGTTCAGGCGATTGGACGGTAAGTCGGTAAGGTCGTTTTCGGGAATAGATAGTAGAGGACTACCAATCAGAAAATGACCGGGGGTAAGACAGGAATAGTCTAAGGGATCCTCGGACAAGGGAGTGATTGGTGAAGAATTCATTGTAGCCTCTACCTGAGCAAAAAGTGTGGTAAGTTCTTCAAAAGTCAAACTACTTTTTCCGATCACACGAATAACATGATATTTAGCACGCTTAACAGCGGACTCCCAGAGGCCACCATGGTGAGGAGCTCGTGCTGGAATGAAATTCCATTTAATTGAATTTTTTAACAAAAAGTCGGATATATCGGGAGATTGGACAAATCTAGGAATTGATTCAATTATTGATTTTAATGCGTTATTAGCGCCCGTGAAATTCGTTCCGTTGTCACTATGTATTGCCCGACATAAACCTCGGCGTGCCACAAATCTTTTCAGAGCATTAAGAAATGCATCAGTACTAAGATCTCCCACGGCCTCTAAGTGTACAGCCTTAGTTGTGAAGCAAATAAATATGCAGAGATAAGCTTTAATAATTGAACGATTGCGCAGCTTACCATCTTTAATGAAAAATGGGCCTGCAAAGTCTATACCACTTACATAAAATGGACGATACTGAGTAACGCGATCAAAAGGTAAGTTACCCATTTTCTGAATCATTCGTTTGGGGTTCACTCGGAAGCAAGTTATGCAATTTTTTAAAATACTACGAATTGTTCTACGGCCCTGAATAATCCAATATCTTTCCCTTAAAGAAGATAATATGGATAAACTTCCTGCATGTAAATTTTTGTGGTGTTCATTTTCAATAATGAGTTTGGTAAGGGGATGTTTAGGTGCTAGAATTATTTGATGTTTTGATTCATAAGAGAGATTTGCTTTGCATATACGCCCACCAACCCTTAATAATCCATCTGGTCCTATAATAGGACTAAGCGATAATATTTTAGATTTTTTATCGATATGGGTGGAATTCTTAAAACATTTTAATTCTCTTGGAAACATTTCCTCTTGCCCTAATTTTAAAAGTATAGTCATTGAATTCTTAACTTCATCAACCGTCAATGCCTCTATGTTTTTATGACTTTTATCTTTACAGTTTCGATAAAATCTATAACAGTATGCTATTACCCGCTGAAGACGATATAATTTTGAAATTCTATTAAAAATTTCAAATTTATCTTTCTCAATTACAATAAATGTTTTAGCAGATTTAATTTCTGGAATAATTTCAGGAATTTCACGATTATTTGGCCAACACGACGCATCAACATCTCTTAGCCATTCGGGGCCAAACCACCATAAATTACAATTCTTTAAATTAATAACTGTGGTACCGCGAGATATCAGATCCGCAGGATTTTCATTTGTCGGAACGTGTTTCCACTGCGATATTTTAGTTCGATTTTGAATATCAGAAACTCGGTTCGCGACGAAAATTTTAAGACTACTGGGACATAACGATAACCAACCCAAAACAATCATACTATCAGTCCAAAAATACATGTTGTCGATCTTAATTCTTAATGATCTTTGAATCTTTTCGACAAGTTTTGCTGCTAAAACAGCGCTGCAAAGCTCGAGTCTGGGGATTGAGATTGTTTTTAAGGGTGCTACGCGCGATTTACTACATAATAATTGGGTAGAACACTGATTATTTTTATCGATCGACCTTAAATAAATACATGTGCCGTACGCAGATTGTGAGGCGTCACAAAATGAATGCAATTCGATTAACCTCGCATTTGGAATTAAGGCATGTCGATTTATGTTTAGGTCATTTATTGAAGGAAGTTCTTTTACTAATGTTAACCACGTATTACTAATGTCTTTAGAAAGCGGTGAGTCCCAACCGTCCTTATTTTGCCAAATTTGTTGCATTAGGATTTTAGATCTAATAACAATTGGAGCGATTAAGCCCAATGGATCGAAAATACTTGAAATACTTGAAAGTATTGATCTTTTTGTTATTTTGATTTGACGCGTATCGATATTTTTTACACAATAACTCAAAGTATCCGATTTTGACTGCCATACAAGGCCTAAAGTTCGCGTGATTTCACTTTCATGTACATAATATTTATCGTCATAATTGATGTCATTTTCAATGGGTTTCTGTCCCAAGACCATTGGATTATTTGAAACCCATTTACGTAGTTCGAAACCGTATTTTTCTAATATTTGACTAATTTCCGATTTTAATTTGATCGCCCCTGGTACATCGTTTTCTCCCGTTAATAGGTCGTCCACATAAAAATCACTAAGTGCCACCTTGCACGATTCCGGAAAAATCTCTTGATTTTCGATCGCGGCTTGCTGAAGAGCCCGGGTAGCGAGAAAAGACGCGGACGCTGTGCCATAAGTCACAGTAGCTAGCTGGAAATGTGAAATTTCATCATTGGGGTTGTCGCGCCAAACTATTCGCTGCAAATCCAATTGCTCTTCCGATACCTTAACCTGGCGATACATCTTCGCGACGTCCGCGGTGATTACAATTGTGTGTTGCCTAAACCTGACTAAAATCGAAAATAATTCATCTTGAATTGTCGGGCCTATCATGAGAATGTTATTTTATGATATACCAGTTGTTGTTGGGCAGGAACCATCGAACACTACGCGCAACTTGGTCGTTGTACTCGATTCATTAACTACTCCATGATGAGGTAAATAAAACAAATTTTTTCCGTTGTTTTCAATATTTATTTTATTTTTGTCTATTCTTTTCATATGACCAAGTTGTTCGTACTCGTTCATGAATTCGCAATAACGCTGCTCAAACTCAGGATATTTTTAAAATTTTCTTTCAATAGAATACAATCGTTTCACTGCCGAATGGAGAGAACTACCTAATTTTTCAGAATTTGGAAAAATTGGCAAAGTCACTATAAAATGGCCATCGGTGTCCCGTTTTAACGTTTTTGTGAATATCGCATCACACTCGCGTTCTGCGTCTGTTAAAAAGGTTTGAATGGGGTATTCCTCAACTTCCCAAAATTTCTGTATTTGCTCTTGAAGAGAGGATTGCATTACCGTAGTAAGATTGGACACGAAACTAGGATTTTTTTTTATAAAGTGATATAGGTCCCGATAATATCCAACCGAAAGATGTTTGATATAAAATCGGTAATTGTGGACCAAGTTCTTGTTTGACTGTACCTAACACCTGATAGAAAATACTTACACCTAGCAACAAATCTACTGTTTTAGAAACATTAAATGTTTGATCAGCGAGTACAACGTTGTCTGGCAAATTTACAATCGATTTGTTAAATGTCTGTGAAGGTAGTTTATCTGTTATTCGATCTAAAACCAAAAAATCTGCGTCCGTGATATAACTATTATCCAACGATTTAATTTTCTTAAAACATGATGTGAAATATTTTTTGAGGACTCCCCAATACCTGTTATAGGGATATTTGTTTTACAAAATGGAAGTTTTAAGCTTTCAGCTAGTTCCCGTGTTATAAAATTGGACTGCGAGCCACTATCAAGTAGAGCTCTGCAGTGCTGCCAATTTCCATCATTATCTTTAATTAAAATAAGTGCTGTTGATAATAAAACCTCTTCAACATTTTTTGCGCTGTGATTCACCGACAACGTAGACTTTCTGCTTATTTGCCCAGACTCCCCGGTAGGATTTGTATTTTCGATATTTTGAGGTATTGCGTCCTCATGCAATAACGTGTTGTGACGCTTGTTACATACCTTACAACCCTGGGAAATACAATCGCCGTAAGAATGATTTGAGCGCAAGCAGTTAAAACATAATTTTAATTTTTTAATTTCTTCGATTCGCGACGCAATTGATAAATTTATGAATTTCTCACAGTGATATATATAATGCTTCCCTTGGCAAAAAATGCATTCTATGTTATATTTTGCATTTTGTGCCGTTTTTTGTTGAACGGTATATACCTGGTGCTTTCGTTTATCGTTATTTAAATCCCGATCACGCAGGAAAGGTTTAATATTAATATCTTTTTTCTCCTTTTTGAATTGAATATCAGATGTTTCAAACAATTTACACCTATCAGAGAGGAAATTTAAAAGATCTTTGAGCTCTTGATTCGATATTTTATTATTAATAACAAATTCTTCCCACTGCGTTACTGTTTTAAAGTCTAACTTACTTGTTAGTAAATGAATTAAGAGTGTTGACCACGAATCAACTGGCTCACCTAACAATTTAAGCGCTCTAAATCGTTTTTTGGAAATCATCTACTAGATTTCTAAGGCTATACTTATCTTTTGAGACCGTGGGCAAATCAAAAAGGGCCTTAACATGATTTTTTTATAGTTAGTGTTTTGTTTTCATAACGCTCCGTTAGTAGGTTCCACGCAAGATCATAGTTTTGATCCGTTATTTCGATAGACTCCAAGATTTTAGCAGCATCACCCTTGATAGAACTGAGTAAATAGTAAAACTTCCTTACTTTATCAATTGATTCATCATTATGTACAAGGGTTTTATATAAATCTCTAAATTGGCTCCATTTTTCGTATTCGCCATAAAATTTGATAAGCTCGATTGACGGAAAACCCTTGGAATGAGACATTGACGCCGATGCACTTTGATGGGCGATCTGAGGTTGATTCGTCATGCTCTGCGTCTCACTGGCATTTACAGTATTTTTTTTTCTCGTAATATTCACAAATTAATTTTATCGCTTTTCCTACGGACGCAAAATATAACTCCTCAAAATCATCACGCTCAGTCAATTGCAGCTCATCAGGATCTCTTAGTTCTAAATTGCTTTGAATTTCATTAAATTCTCTCAAGAGTGAGCCCTTTACGCTCTTTAAACGAACTTCTAAGTTTTCGATTTTGTCGATACTAAACTTGTCCAAAAACACGATAAATCTTTTAAGAGAAACTTTAATTTGCTCTCTTTCTATACGTAATTTTTTAATAATTGCATTTTCCATGCATTCCACATTATCCGATTTGCTCTCATCAGGAGCCCCATGTGTCTCGCTATTAGACATGTTTTTCTAATGCTAATCGATATAAATTAACAGTGAATTACGATTTTACGATAGCTTACCACACTATCAGCACAAGCAAAGCAACAATCAAAGAGCTAGGAAGCGGTAAAAAGGAAAAGACTTACAGTTTCGCTGATCGTAAGTTTGTTCAGGCCACGACTATACTAAATAGTGGCCGAACTGCTGCTGCATCCCAACATGGCTGCCTGTTTCCCTCTCGACTGTCGCTGCTGAACCGGCTTTGGCGATTTAATTTTCGATTTTTTACCTCCAAAGAGTACGTTTCCATATGTTATTATAACCATACGGCCGAAGGACCATTAGATGTGGATGCCCGTTTACCCTTTTGAATAAAACCAAGCTGATTTCCACTTAAATTTTGATTTATTGTGAGACACGTACAAAAAAATGACGCTTATCGTTACGCCCAAATTTTGCCTGTATGAAACTGGCTGGGAAGCGCGGTTGCCGCGTTTAACCCAAAAGAGTTAGATTTTGGTATTTAAAGGTTTACAAGTACAAATTTCATAGAGTCCGTGACAGTAGAAGATAGGCTAAACGGCCTTTGCATGTTTACTGTGCATAAAAAATTAGTGACTAGTTTGAGTCATTCTTTTATAGAAGATGTTTTAAATCGCTTCGCAGAAGATTCACGAAGATTAATTTTTAAATAAGGAATTACCTAGGAACCTTTTGTAATACTTGTTAACTTGTGTACTATTTTTTACTATTACTCCTTAGACCTACTACCTTCAACTTATAATATGTATCTAAAATAAAATATGCAGATTTTGTATATAGTATACTTATTTTTTTCCTACGAACTTGTTCACGATTTCCAAACATGAATATCCTTTCTTGCCCCCCCCCCTAGTCTAGAACCTGCGTACGCCCTTGAGTACAGGGTGAGTTTTTCAAAGCGCGGAGTAGTATTATGCATTGATGATATTATTTATCGATGACGTGCTCCTGGACTATTATTTGGTTAAGCATTCTTCACATTTTAAAAATATTTTGGACTATACAGGGTGTTCCGAAAAAGCAGGGCACTACAAAAGTTAATTTTTTTAAATGGAACACCCTGTATTGCAAAACATTTTTGAATTCTTTGCGTAATTACCAATCTTTTTTGATAATGGTTTAATATGCCAAAAATTAATAGTTTAGGAGATAAATCAAATTTTGTTAAAAATTCAGAATTTGCACGCATCTCTTTAATATTAAAATTTAGCACCTAAATTTTGAATACAGACTTAATTTTTATCATCAGAAGTAAAATAAAGTTACTTTGATATGCGTGCTATGTAAAATTATTCATTTTGTTATACAGGGTGTTTTTTTTGAAAGGCCAAACTTGCCCAACTTTAAATATAAAAATCTCTCTTATTTTAAATGAAACACCCTGTATATTTTCATGTCATCTAATAGCTTACTTAAGAGCCTATAAATTTTATTAATAATGTCCTATCTCTATATCTAACAGTTTTTGAGATATCATGGATTTTTCTGTTTTTCTCCTGTAAAAACTGACAATGCCGACTTAAAGTTTTGAAGCACCTCGTATTTTTTATGTGTCCATCAAGGCGCCGTGGAAACAAATGAAAAAAATCTCAATAACAAAAAGACAGTTACATTAGTTAATTAGACATTAATAGTTAGATTTGTTTTAAGGTGTTTTTTAGATATTTGTTTTCAATATTAAAAATGAATTATTCAAGAAATGAATTTATTGATATGATTTTTGTTTTGGGTGAAGCAAACAAAAATTGTCTGCTAGCTCAAAGGCTATATAGAGAAAAATATCCTCAACGGCGCACACCCGATTCCCGCAGTTTTCGCGTTGTTATGGACCGATTTATGACGACTGGTAGCGTGGATCTGCCAAAACGTAATGTTGCTAATAGGGTGGCAAATGAAGGTAAAGAACTTGAAATTCTTTTGCAAATTGAGGAGGATCCCCACATTGGTAGCCGTAGGTACCCGGTAAACCGGACAACACGGAAATATAAATACCACCCATATCACATTAAGTTGCATCAAGAACTTCACAATCAAGATTTTCAGCTACGTGTAACTTTTTGTGAATGGTTACTTCGCAAAATTGAAATTAATCCAAATTTTGTTAACTATTTTATGTATTCCGACGAGGCGACATTTAAAAGCAATGGTGCTGTCAATAGGCATAATATGCACTATTATGCAACAGAGAACCCTCATTAGGTACGTGAGGTTCAGCACCAGAATCATTGGTCCCTTAATGTATGGTGCGGCATCCATAATAACCATATAATTGGACCATATTTTTTTAATGAACCTTTGAATGGGCATTCATATCGAGTATTTTTGCAGCAGCAATTGCCTGAATTATTAGAAGAAGTCAATCTCCAGGAACGGCAAAGTATGTGGTTTCAACAAGATGGTGCGCCTCCCCATTTTCAACGTGCAGTAAGGGAATATTTGGATCAAGAATATCCTCAAAGATGGATTGGTCGCGGAGGATTTGTTGCATGGCCGCCAAGGTCTTGCGATCTTACGCCGCTAGATTTCTTTCTGTGGGGTTATCTCAAAGATAATGTCTATGCAACAAAACCAACTACAAGGGAGGATATGATTATTAGAATTAGGGATGCCTGTCAAACCGTAACACCAGGAATGTTATACCATGTTCGACAAAATATAATTAAAAGAATTAATATTTGTATCGAACAAGGAGGACATATCTTTGAACATTTGTTGAACAGAAAGTAACTTTTATTATATAAAAATAAGTGAATTTAATAAAAAGAAACGTCCATAAATTTGTTTCATTTTATAAGAAAAAAATAACACGAAATGAAGAAATATAAGTATATTTCAAAAACTATTAGAGATAGGGATAGAATATTATTAATAAAATTTATAGGCTCTTAAGTAAGCTATTAGATGACATGAAAATATACAGGGTGTTTCATCTAAAATAAGAGAGATTTTTATATTTAAAGTTGGGCAAGTTTGGCCTTTCAAAAAAAACACCCTGTATAACAAAATGAATAATTTTACATAGCACGCATATCAAAGTAACTTTATTTTACTTCTGATGATAAAAATTAAGTCTGTATTCAAAATTTAGGTGCTAAATTTTAATATTAAAGAGATGCGTGCAAATTCTAAATTTTTAACAAAATTTGATTTATCTCCTAAACTATTAGTTTTTGGCATATTAAACCATTATCAAAAAAGATTGGTAATTACGCAAAGAATTCAAAAATGTTTTACAATACAGGGTGTTCCATTTAAAAAAATTAACTTTTGTAGTGCCCTGCTTTTTCGGAACACCCTGTATAGTCCAAAATATTTTTAAAATGTGAAGAATGCTTAACCAAATAATAGTCCAGGAGCACGTCATCGATAAATAATATCATGAATGCATAATACTACTCCGCGCTTTGAAAAACTCACCCTGTACAATGGTTTTTGCAGATGCGTAGATACGAGGCGGCCAAATTTTTTTTAGTAGAGTTCGGGTAGCTGTTGCACTTTTAGTAATTAGAATGACGGATCTTCGCTAAATAGATCGCAAATTCTTACTACAATTTATTGAACTCCATCGTACCCTTCCATGTTTGTGGAAAATGAAGTCGCGGGAGTATAGTGATGGTAATAAAAAAGAAAAAGCATATGAACTACTAGTAGACAAATTAAAGGAAGTGGATGCTGAGGCCACAAAAGAGACTGTAAAGAAAAGGATTGATGGTTTAAGAGGTAGTTACAGAAGAGAACTAAAAAAAGTTAAACAATCCACAAGCAGCGGGGCTGGAAGTGACGATGTTTATACACCTAACTTGTGGTATTTCGAGGAACTTTCATTTTTAAGTGATCAGGAAGTCACCCGATCAGGCGTATGTAGTTTGCAGGATGAGGAGGAGGAAGACAACATGAATGACAAGGATAACAATGGTACTCAGGAAGAAAGCAGGGAATTCTATGAGGTAATTTATAAATAAATAAAATTGAATTAATCCCTTAAGTGCTAATTTATTTCGTATCCACCTAAACAATTTGAACATTTTGTAGGACGAAGTAAGCCAGTTCATCCAGTCGCCACAATCTTCATCTATTCATGAAAGTCTTCCGAGAACTAACTCCCGACCACAATCAGCTGCTTCAACGTCCCGCTCGATTACAACCCCAACAGTCAGAAGAAAGAAGGCAAAAATGCGTCTAGCAGTGGCGGCTCATCAACATCGAGTTCACCTGCCTACCCCAAGAACGTCGCTGTATCGGGACTCATTCATCTGGAGAACATCTTCTTTGTGGAACGGGCTTCCACCTCACATATTTCCCGACGCATACAACCTGCAGCGATTCAAGATAAATGCCCACAAATATCTTCGCGCAAGCACCACTCCAAGAGTGACATAGGACTTTCCTCTTGTGCTTGTGTACCGTAAAAAAAGAAAAAGTTTCCGCCTCGGTTTCTGGAATTTCTGCCGATGACATTTTGATCGATGTACATAAAAAATTAAAAAATGAAGATGCAGAAGATGAATTTGCTGTAGTCGGCAAAAACGTGGCTTATAAACTACGAAAATTGCCAAAAGAAACGGCAATGGTAGCAGAAAAATTAATTATGGATTTACTTTTCGAAGCCCAGTTGGGAAATATTGACAAATCTTCGGAAATAACTATTACCCAAAAGGGGCAAGCTGTACAGCAACAGACAGCCAGTTTTACAACTCTACAACAGGTTCATAACCCTGTTCAGCAAGGACAAAACATGGTAAATCCTTATACTACAGGAACTTATTTTGGACATTACAATCCTAATGATAGTTTTAATTAATTAAGTAAATATTAAGTTGAATTTTCTGGACATTTATTTTATAATATGTTAAAACATGTATAATAAATTACAAAATAAATACAGCAAAGTAAGAATTTAAAAATATTTGTTGTATTTTGTAACATGGCATGTTTAGTGAAATATAATACACTCACTTTCAAAAGTAGTCTAGCACCCCCTCGCCCTTTTCCATAATAAGCTGCAATTCAAAATTATTCTGTTTTAAATGTCTTTATCTTTTTTGATATCTGCTGTATTAAAACGATAACAAAAATATATACATATATACAGAGAAGTGAGAGGTAGCAAATGAAATGCTAAATAACTCTGTCATAACGTATATTAAAGAAGTTTTAACTGGCTTATCAAAAGCAAATAAAAATAAATATAATCATTAAACAAAGGCGTCTTGCCAGGGGACATTTCCCTCATTACAAACATAGTGCATAAATTGTTGCCTAACGTCTTTTGCATTATTTGTAGCATTCCTACGGTGGCTTCGTTGTAAATTTACCAAAGTGTTTGGTTCAGGCCGTAAGCCCAACTCGATTTCACCTCTTTCTGTATCTTCAGAATCAAAACAAATTGGGGGACTGTAATTAGAACTATTTTTATGTAAAAAATTATGCAACGCGCAACATGCCATTACTACTTTCTCGATATTTTCCAGCTTCATATTAATAGCTGTATGAAATATTCTAAACCTGGCAGCTAAAATTCCAAAGGCGTTCTCAACAATTCGTCGCGCTCTTAGTAAACGGTAATTAAAGTTCTACTTTCCCTATTAAGCTGTGTTTGGCTGAAAGGCTTCAGAAAATCTTCTCGAAGGGCAAAGGCTTCATCACCGATAAATACATATGGAAGCAGAGGTCCACCGGATTTTGACTGACATGCTGGTGGTATGTTCAATGTTCGATGTTTCAGCTTGTCATAAAAAGCAGTGTTTTCGATAACGCCACCATCAGACACTCTGCCATTTGTTCCAAAATGACAATAAATGAACTGATAGTTTGCATTTACAACTGCCAAAAACACGAGACTGTGACTGCCCTTATAGTTATAAAAATATGAGCCACTATTATTAGGTGGAACTATTCGCACATGTTTACCATCCACCGCTCCTAAACAATTTATAAAATTCCATTTGTTTTCAAAATCTGTAGCTCTCCAATCATTTTCCGTTTTGGGAAACTGAAATTAAATAATAATATATTTTTTGTATAACTAGAATAATATGCACTTTTAAGTCTTACCATGAAGTATTCTTCTCTTAATACAGAATAAATAGCATAACAGGTTTCTGGTATGATTTGACCTAATGCTTGAGGTGAAATTAAAGTAGAAAACTTCAGATCTTCATAGCTTCGACCAGTGGCCAAAAATCGCAATGTACATGTTAAACGTTCGTGAGGGCTAATAGATGGACGCAAATAAGTGTCATTCTTTTTAATTAAAGGTATCACCAAGTTCAAAAATTTAAGGTACGTTTCCTCGTCCATTCGAAGATAATTATACCAATCGCCAGGTTCGATTCTTAACTCCTCCAGTAGATTAATGTGAGATAATGTGTTTCGTTTCAGCAGCCATTGTTTGGTCCATTTGGATCGTGGTCTTCACTTTTTCGCTTGTTTTTTTTAATGGCCAAAGCCGCCGCCACTGCTAACAATTGCACTCGATTCATCATACAAGTATGTTCAAAGCCGGTTGGAACAAAACCATAGAGTAATTAAAAGTATGAGAGGGTTCAATCGCATAGTGACAAGTAGGCATCATCTTTACCCTAAACTCGATTGCAGCGTGCGGTTGCGGTCTAACCGAACTAAAATAATTGACGTTTGTCACAGTCGGTAAAATAGTCTACTGTAATACCGATCCGTCATAGAAATGACAGGCAGATTTCTATGACGGATCGGTATTACAGTAGACTATTTTACCGACTGTGACAAATGTCAATTATTTTAGTTCGGCTATTCAAAATTTTAGAATGGCGCGAAATTTGAAATTATTGACCCATTAAATCAATTTTTAACAGCGTAAAGGCTGTGAATCTCGATCACAAACTCTAAAAAATTATGAAATAGTGCAAGTGTATTAATTTAATTTTTGAAGAGGCTAAGAGTGATAATGTTTGTAATTTAAGTTTATTTTATACATTTCTTAATTGAATACGTTAGTGTTTTGACATTAAATTCATCAAATCTACTTTTAAGCTGTTAAGTTAATGCATTTAGGCCCTTCAAAAAAATAAATCGTTAATTGCACTTTTTCACTGATTTTTAGAGAATGTGAAAGAGATTTTACAGCCCAATACGCTATCAAAAAAAGATTTAATGGGTCAATTATGTAAGACAATATTTTAGAGATTAAGTATAATATATTTAGTCCTATTTTAAGAATTAAATGCTCGATACTAACAATGTTAATTTCACTGTTATCAACAAATTAACAAGGGTAGGGGTAGAATTTAAGTCAATTGTAAAGTAAGTTTATAATTTATTGTCTTAAAAGGGATCCTGATACAATTTGCTTTTGTGCTGCTTTAGCACAACACTCCATGGTATAGTTTGACCGTCGGATCTGTGTCTACGAAAAGAATGCGGGCGAAATTTTGGAGCGTTGTCACGTCTTACTGCAAAAATGAGATAGTATTGAATAAAAAGTAAATATAATGGTAAAATTAAGCTATTTAATCATAAAAAAGATAATAAATAATGTAATGCAGTTTAAACCATATTTGTTTCTTCTATTTGCTATTTAAAACTAATGTCTTGCATATTATAAAATCCAATATTGACTAACATTTATCCGAAATTCCTAATAAACCTTACAAAGCCGGCAACGTCGTGCTTACGCGGAAGCATCTCGCTGTTTGGGGACAGGTGATTGGTTGATGACATCGCGGCCATTAATTTATTATTTTTATGCAGCTCTCTGTCTTTCTCTATCTTATTGGATCGCATCGTACCAGGTTTTCTGTAATTTTCGGGATAATATCGATTTCTTGCGGATTCAGTGGCGGCGGCGTATGTTAATACTTTTGAGCTATTAAACTGTTTTTATTGTTGTATTTTTAGGTACCTACTTAATTTATGACCTATGACTTTTGAGTAGTGTAGCATAGTTTAGTTTATTTGCTATTATTGTTGTTGCTGTTTTGTTGTTGTTTTGTGTTATTTGTTTCTTTGTTGTTAAAGTTCATAATTTTCAACAGCTTTGTGTTATTTACGTTAAAATAAATAACTTTATTCATAGAAAGACAATTCATAGCCAGGCAAGGGAAGTGATTGCGAATGTTTATAGGTAAGTAAAATGAGAATTATAAAGCCTTTATTATATTTAAGCACAGTTATGAAAAAAAAACATTAAAATAAAATCATAATTTATGCGACACTAAATTTCAAAAATTATGTACCTAATGTTGTAATAAATAAAAATCATATTCAATGAAATAAAACCAAGTTCGATTGCTTTACAAACAAAAAAGATTTAAGGTTAATGTTGGTTATTTTGAATATGAAATGTCTATAAATATAAGTAATATGAATCGGAACGACGACTAAAAAAATCGAATATCAGGATTATATACTTCTTGTACAAATTTTTAGGGTTTGCGATGAAGAAGCTACTAATAACTTCGTTAATCTACCAGTGAAGCGCAAACTTGAAAGAGTATCTCAATATACTGGCGTAAGCATTTCAATGGTGAAAAAAATTTACAAAGAAGATGAAGAAAGAATGCGGACGGACCCCAACAAAATGCTTTCTAGTCCCGGAAAAAAAAGACCGCGAATGATGAAGGTGGAACAAGACGACAACTTTCATTTTCAAATAGTTAGACACCTAATAAATCAATTTTATATGGAGTTTAAAGTTGTGTCCACTACCAGAAAGCTGTTGCAAAAATTGCGAGAAGAAGAAAATTTTCCTTATGGCCGAGAAACTCTTAGAAACTTATTAAAGGAAAATGGCTTTTATTGGCGAAAGTGTCAGAATAAAAGAGAAATTTTAATGGAGCGACCCAATATTTTATCTTTAAGGTATAAATAACTAACAGAAATAAAAAAATACCGAGCCGTCATCGTCATCGATATTGTCTATTTAGATGAAACTTGGATAGACAATGACCTAACGTTTAAAAAATGCTGGCAGAGTGAGACTGTTACTGGAGTGGTTAGCAATATATCTTCAACAGGTACAAATTGATTATACTTATTTAAATAATAATTTAAATTATACATATTATGTAGGCATTAGATTATATACAGAGTGTTTGGTTCAACGACGTATAACTTAAAACAGGTGATTCTATAGGTCATTTCTGACAAATGAATCCCTCTAGGGGTCGAAAATTAACGGTCTCCGAGATTACGGCTTTTTAATTTTTTTTTCTATTCTTTCTATGCATCTTAAGAAGAAAAAAAATCCTATTGAATTGTATGAAAAGTAATTCAATAGGAAGGTACTTATTTTTTGGCAGTCAATTGAATATTTTCTTAAAACTAGAAAGATGACATTTTAAATGCAAATAAAATTGTTGTATTACTCTAGGATCAACTGTTTCTAGATATATATTATATAGATAGATCGGTGTATCAAACAACCTGTAGGTATTTGTTATTTTAGGTCGGCTTATTGTGGTACATGTCGGTTCGGAAAATGGCTTTGTTAATAATGCCTGTCTTATATTTAAGACAGGACTTTCGACAGGAGATTATCATGGCCAAATAAATAAAGCCAATTTTACTCGATGGCTTGAAGAAAAACTTCTTCCCAACATCCCTGCCAACTCAGTCATTGTGTTTGACAATGCTCCTTACCACTCGGCCCAAGATCGAGTAGGTGATAAAACACCTACTCGATCAGCTTTAAAAATGCAAATGGTGGATTGGTTATCAAGAAAGGGTAGCTATATATAATACATACATATTATGTTCATACATACTATACGTATATATATTTTTTAGGCATAGAACATGATCCTAAATTGAGGAAAGATGACCTCTATAACCTAATATTGCTTCACAGACCTCCAATAAATTAAAAAAATTATATAATTGACCGAATAATTAAATCACACGGGCATATTCCACTCCGAACCCCTCCATATATGTGTGAACTCAACCCGACAGAATTAGTTTGGGCAAAGCTCAAATATATAATAAGGAGTCGGAACTGGAGATGTTTCCATAAGGGCCTTAAAGGAGGTGTGTGAGGAAGCCATGTCTTTAATTACTATTGAAGACTGGCAAAAATTTTCAAGACATGTTCAAGATATTGAAAATAAGTTTTGGGAAGCTGATAAAATTATGGAGTAAATTGAACCAATAATTATTACATTACCCCATGATGACAGTGATACCGATACTGATGATGAAGCTGAAGAAGACAATAGTGATACTGATAACGATGCAGGCTGAGATATCAAGACGTAGAAGAATAAATCTACCTACGTTTTTCTATCCCTCTTATAAACGTTTTATGCAAAGTAATAAAATGATGATGAAAAGGATATAACAAGTACTAGCCAACAAGCAGAGACACGTGTCGGCGATTAGCATCTTTTATTTTTATCTGCTTTCTCTTGCGAATATCCCCAATATTTTTTTTATTTAGATTTTTTCGCGCTACCTAATATAGCTTAAATTAAAGGTACTAATGAAGAATGAAATAATTTAAAATTTTGTATTGTAACTTACGGCCTATAGATTTATACATTTGTAAATATCATGTAAGACCAAACAATTAGATATTGCATTTACCGCACACCTATATATTTAAGTATATTTGTTTCTTGTTATATTTTTATCGACATTGTCATTATTACAATGATTATGATATTCTAAAATTATGTAATGCACTTTAAAAGCTTTTGTTTATGTACTTTTATGCTAAATTTCGTTTTTTTTATGTAAAACTTCTTAATATTTCGTTAGATCGAGTTATGCTGGTAGTAATAACGAATTCCATATCTAAAGGTAAACAAAAAGAAGTTAAATTACTGTACTAAACCGTTTATTAGGTGGTATTGGCTTAGTAGTAGTAGTAGTAGTAGTAGTAGTAGTAATAATTTTGGTATGATTTTGTGTGTCTAATATAAGGGCCTTGGTGAATCTAACTAACATTTTCCACCGTGGCGTAGTGGGGAAAATATCATAGATTTTACTTTAAAATATCATAATTCAACACTCTAAAGAGAAACCTATGAATATTGCATAATGAATATGAATATTGATCTTCAATTTCAACTCTACCTGGGTTGTCTCGCCGTCGGACCCGAGTACCTTCTGGACATGTCCGGCTCACTAACCCAAACATTCTTCAGTTTTAAATGTGGCATGCTGAACGGTTAATAAATTTAATGATCTTATTATTAAAAATTCAATGTTTAAACAGCATAATTCGGATTATCTGACGTGCTCTTTCCCTCGCGATATCCAGGCATCGAGTACGGCACTCTTATTTTAAGTGAATAAACTAAGTAGGTGTATTACAAATTTTGTGTTTTCTTTACTTTTCTTTTATCTCAAACTTCCCTAATCTTGTCTGTCAGGCGTAATCCAGGTGGGTTACGAAAATATACGAAACCATATGTACATATATCATATCTAAAGCATTTTTTTATTACATATTTACAAATAAAATATTTTAGAAGACCTTAATTTCCAAATTAATATCTTACCTACAAATACCTATTTTAAAATTAAAACCAAACCATATTTTTTAATATTTAATACATTCAAATCTGTGTAATCGTTTTATAAAATTTCGCACGTCACTGGCCATTTCATGAATGAAATGAGGCGGGTCTAGTCTACAACGACGTTCCCCGCACCGACACCGCTTAGCTACAGGTTGGTTGGGCAGACTTTATGTATTTTGCTTTTTACATTTTACATTTTGAGGATATGATACAAAAATTACAATTTATCAAATTTATAAATTAATTATTTACAGACATAAGAACTATATTTCTCAAAAATATGCCCTAAAAATTTTACGTTTACTACCTACTTTTTTGTACAGAGGGTACCCAAAAATGTTAGGGGAGTGGTTATATATAAAAACTAATCCTGTAATTAAAATATTCTTTATGGAGAGTATGATATTAAAAATTAGTTGACACTGATGTATATCCTTAATTCTAGATGTCATCGGTCCTTTTTCTTAAATATTCAAAGAGCATCCCTGGATCTTACTCCCACCTTATCGAGGTGAGGTACCTCCTTGAGTAGTGACCTGGTAGAATGGAAGTTGTTTCACCTATTGTGCTTTTGGTACTTCCTAGCAGCAAAGCACTGATGATACCTTTCGTCAGACCTAGTAAAAAGTGGTCTAGTATAATTATGTTCATTCTGAACATTATATTGAGATTGCTGGATTATGATAGCAGGTAATAAAGTCAATGTATCTTCCCAAGGTACTTGTGCCTCAACCAGTACTGGGGCATTTTGAATAATACTTGGGCCAGCAATTGGGAGAGCACACTTTCTTAAATGAGTATGTATAGTACTAGTAAATGAAATATCCTCAAAATGGTCTTGACATAAATAACACCTTGTTGAGGTTGGGCTTAAACCAAGTATTTTAAACCATTGGGACCTCCTAATAATGTCACTTTCAGGAAATTTAAAGAAAATTTTATTTTTGTATGAATCTTCAATAGGACAATAGTATGTATTAGAACAAGTGGGTGCCTTGCATTTAAAAATTAATTTTCCTGGTGATGACATTATTAGGGCAGTTTTAAAATAGTAAACAACAATTTTAGGTGACCTACAACATGGTGAAAACGACTTGATAAAAAAAATTGCACTTACCCCATCCTAGGGATCTGAAACCACACAATAAAACAACAAAAAAGCTTCTGCATATATGATGAAATTACACTTTTATGACTTTAAGCAAAGATAATTATACTAACGAATAGATAACCCACGTAAATGGCAAGCTGTGAACCGACAAGGAGACATCAATGCTTCCTTAAATAAGAATATTTTATGCGCTAACCGTGTAAGAATCGAAGCGACGTTGCCATTACTGATAACATTTTAAATTTTATCTGTTATAATGAATAATTATTCTATCGCGCCGCGCCGCGCCGTATAAAGGCAGAACGAGGTATTCGCAAAAATTAAGTTTTGGGAAAATGGATGTTTTAATTAATTTTTAGTTTATTCTTAACATATTAATTTACACTGAGATAAAATTGCTTGGGCCTTAATATATAGTGAGGTTTTGTCGCCTGCATTATTTGCCTCTGTAAAACTACATAAAATATTACACCTACCATATTATTGCATTGAAAAAATTTGTAAAAATCGCGAAAAATTGTTGAGTCATCATTTTGGTTTTGTTCGCTTTAAAATTAAAATTTCTCCATTATTATTTCAAACGCTAAAATTTTAAAAAAATGCACGTGCCTAGAAAAATAAAACGATTCCAAATCTATAAAGACTTAATTTTTGGCATTTTTTGCATTGATTTGTCTTTGTACCGCATCGCAGAATTATTACTGATAAGGCCTTAATCTTTAAAGTTGACATTTGAAGTTAATTAGGAACAAAGTGGAGGAATATGTTTTAATATATTTTAATAGAAAATAATTCTCACAAATATTTTAAATAACAAAAAAGTTATGGTTTAAAGCTAATTAAACAGGACAAAATGCCGGGTTGAATTTTGGTGCATATTCTTATATAGGCCTTTAATCGAAAATACGAGAGCATGTGTTGCTTTTTTTGAGGAACGCCCTAAGACACCTAAATTTTCAAATCCTTCAATGAGATCGAGTTTTTTGTTGTATTCAATTAGTTTTTTTAATGCTAATCTCGTCAAAGGCTAACACACATTTTTTTTCATTTTTGGTCATACCCTCACAATTTTTTTTAAGATGATACTTTAAACCGTTGTCAATATCTGTTTTAAATAAATTTTCGCTCATCCATCTTCGTATTGTTGAAACGGACAGTAAAATAAAACCTTTACGCCTCAAAAACATATATGCCGCAGGAGATTTATAAAAAATTGACACAGACACTTCTTTTTCCCTGTTGTTCCATTTTTTTCTAGACTGTCCATTTAATTATTAAATGTACAGTCTAGAAATTATGTTATTCTTATTATTTCAAAATAAATTTTTTTGATACTACTGATAGAAATGTTAACAACGGCATTACTTTTGAAATTAAAGACTTATTATTTTTTTGTTTTAACTGTAAAAGTCGCATACGGAATTAATTTTTTTTGAATTTACTTCCGAGAATTTTTATTTGTTTTTTTAACATTCATTTTCTTGGCGTCATTGTATGATTTGGAAGTTTAATTATTTCCTCTAGTTTTTTTGTATTATGATCGCCTTCGTTTAAATGTAATTTTTTCGTTACATTTTCGTTGGTTGTCGGACTGTCTGTAGGTAAAGCCCGTTTTTCCCCGAATAGGTCCTTTCTGGTGATAGTACTTTTAAATGTTCATCTGTTGGGAAATATACGTAGGGTATTGCATTTGTTTTTAAATAACGCCGTTTTTCCGTCCGAAAAGCGCTATCCGCAAAATGTCTCTCACACAAGTGTTTATTTTTCAGGATTTCCAGATCCATACCAAGTAACGTTGCGTTTCCTGAAATCGGTAAATAATAAAAATACCGTTTGATAATTAATTTTTATTTCGGGTGTTGCATCGCCAAGAGAAACCTAGGAAAATATTGACTCTCCTTGTAGAGAGAAAAAATATTTAAGTTAATCAAAGAATAATAGAATCTTCTACCAACAAAATAACTTTTATTTTTTTTTATTGATCTGTTTAGAGTTTAGATGTCCAAAACTCTTGATGAGGTTTTTGTCACGCTGTACTTACAGGTACTGCTCAAAGTAAAAAGCCAAATGACTACTGTAATTACTACCAATACAGTAGTCATGTATAAAATGCCAAACTTATTTGACGATCCACAAGTCAAGATAAAAAAATTTTGGTTGTTACCTGTAAATACATTGCAATAAAAAAAGATAATTTTTTATATAGATTTTTGGCTATAAAGCTTAATAAAGCTCACAGAATCGGTGTGAATTGATATATATGTCAAAGGTATTTTGACTATCAAAGTAACAATTGGTAGAGATTTAAGCTGTTTAAATACGTAAAAAATGTCTGTGCGTGACGTGCTATTTTATTGCTGTGCTATTTTATAGGCTGTAGATTTTAGTACTCTTTAATAAATTTTAATACTTTTTTCTCTAAGTTAAAGAGAAAAGCCAATCCCTATAAAAAATAACATGGGATTTCCTGTGTCCCACTTAGCAATGGCAACACTAAGTATACAAAAGTGCATGAGCACAAAAAAACGATGGCGCGCAAAAGAGAAATTCTATCAGAAATATTTATATCAACGATCCCATCCTCAAACTTCCTCAAAATCGGTATCATATAATACCTACCTATTTAAAAAGAAAAGCGTAACTTATATTTTTTGTCAACCTAATGATCTAAATTTGACGATTTGCTTTACAATTTTAGGTTACAATTTATCTTTCTAATTTTTGAGTTTGTATACTTTAAAGTTGGTCAAGATTAGAAGATTCAGTATAATAAAATAAAATAATATATTTTTCGCCTTCACTCAAAAAGTTTACTTAATTGACTTTTACAGATGAGGCAGTAAAATTATGAAGTTTACTACACGAGCTTTAGCGAAAGCAGTAATTTTAAAACGCCTATTTTACTCTAATAAATAACTATTATTATTTGTTATGGTACTATTTTTTAAGTTTTATCTCCTATTGTTTTGGAATTTGACTATTTAAACCAGTATTATATATATTTATTCTTTAAATTTAATTTTCAGTATTCAAAAATTAATTTTGTACATCACCTCATAGTTATACCACCTTACACATTTTTCATTTACCTAAAAGTCAGAAAATTATAGTTTTTGGTTAACTGTAATTTTCATTACCGAATAGTTCCCAATTAAAACTTGAGATAGATATAGATTGTAGGTGATGTTTATTTCACAGGTATTCAGCTGTAACTTTGCGTAAAAATACACGTATTTATATCTGGCTGTTCTAGGATCCACAGTTAAAGACCCATGAAACGAACTTTAGGTACAAGGTGTTCCATTTAAAAGGAAAAACGGCATATTTTTTACTTTTTTCCGTATATTTACAAAATTGAAGATAGCCAATCGACGTATTTTAACTCGGAAAATTTGAAAATCGTAATAAGAAAACAATGTCGTCAGTCTTTTTTGTTTTTTATGGAATTGTTTTCTTATTACGATTTTCAAATTCTCTGAGTTAAAATACGTCGATTGGTTATCATCAATTTTTTTAAATATACCGGGAAAGTCAAAAAATATGCCGTTTTTCCTCTTAAATGGAACACCCTGTACTTACTTACTAAGGCACTGTTAAGGTTGAGTATGTTTATAGAACTCTAGGACTTATTGTGTTGCTCAGCCGAGTCGCAGCCGCCAAATTAAATTTTGCAACACAGCCAAGCGATCGGCCAGATTTCAACGCGTAATTTTACCGATGGATCCTCGCTCGAAAAACGGGGATCCTTTTAGGTGGTCAAAAAATTTACATAGGATGGATTTTCTATAGTTTACTATTATTTTCTTTGCTTTAAGCTACATTTTTAACTATTTTTTGTTGAGAAAAAAACAAAAGAACACACCCAATGGACGCCCAAATAAAAAGGAATAAGCAATGGCGACGATCGATGATGCGAAGGTGGGTGATGGCAAGGAAGGAAAGAAAATCGATAATAATAATAATGACAATTATGACAGAAGTTGGCCCTCGATGCCGTCTAACCGAACTAAATATCTTAGGTTAAGGTTTAAAACTTGATGATCAATTTAGGCTACCTTTCAAACACTCTTTTAATATTCATTTCTCTATGAACAAAACTGAAAATGACTGATGTGTGTGCAATTAAAACTTTTCCGACCGACATATACGTCGCGCAAGTATGTCGTACAAGAACGTAGTCTGTGGGGCCCTTAAAGTAAACGATCACCACTTTCGCTTTGGGGGGGCGTGGCCTGCGCTTGGGCGAGCCACCAATCCCAGAGCGACCCAAACGTATAGATATAACCCAACTTTTCACGTCCCGACAGTCGATTCCCATGCTCCGCCCCTTACAAACCAAAGCACTCTGATGCGACCACATAAACAAAAGATAGGCGCCTAAATCTCGGAAAATAAATATTCAGAAGACCGGCAGGAGCCACGTAGCTAGACCGGAAAACACCAGTGCCAAGATGATGATGCTGTCAGTTTACACTTGATAACGGTTGGAGATACTTACCAACCGAAACGTCGTGTTACATTAAATAAATAAGACAATGCAAGTTCGACAAGATGTTTTCACTGTACCATTGTCTACCACCTTCAAAAACACAATGGCAATGATAGCTCTAAAAAAAATAAAAGTCTGCCCAACCAATCTGTAGCTAAGCGGTATCGGTGCGGGGAACGTGGTTGTAGACTAGACCCGCCTCATTTCATTCATGAAATGGCCAGTGACGTGCGAAATTTTATAAACCGATTACACAGATTTGAATGTATTAAATATTAAAAAATATGGTTTGGTTTTAATTTTAAAATAGGTATTTGTAGGTAAGATATTAATTTGGAAATTAAGGTCTTCTAAAATATTTTATTTGTAAATATGTAATAAAAAAATGACAGACAAGATTAGGGAAGTTTGAGATAAAAGTAAAGTAAAGAAAACACAAAATTTGTAATACACCTACTTAGTTTATTCACTTAAAATAAGAGTGCCGTACTCGATGCCTGGATATCGGGAGGGAAAGAGCACGGCAGATAATCCGAATTATGCTGTTTAAACATTGAATTTACTACATAATATGTATACTTTAAATTATTATTTAAATAAGTATAATCAATTTGTACCTGTTGAAGATATATTGCTAACCACTCCAGTAACAGTCTCACTCTGCCAGCATTTTTTAAACGTTAGGTCATTGTCTATCCAAGTTTCATCTAAATAGACAATATTGCGACTTTCGGCTCGGTGTTTTTTTATTTCTCTTAGGTATTTATACCTTAAAGATGTTATTTTTGGAAAATGTTCTTCTTCTGGCAATTTTTGCAACAGCTTTCTGCTAGTAGGCACAACTTTAAACCCATATAAATTCGATTTATTAGATGTTTAACTATTTGAAAATGAAAGTTGTCGTCTTGTTCCACCTTCGTCATTCGCGGTCTTTTTTTGCCGGGACTAGAAAGCATTTTGTTGGGGTCCGTCCGCATTCTTTCTTCATCTTCTTTGTAAATTTTTTTCACCATTGAAATGCTAACGCCAGTATATTGAGATACTCTTTCAAGTTTGCGCTTTACTGGTAGATTAACGAAGTTATTAGTAGCTTCTTCATTGCAAACCCTAAAAATTTGTACAAGAAGTATATAATCCTGATATTCAATTTTTTTTAGTCGTCGTTCCAATTCATATTACTTATATTTATACACATTTTATATTCAAAATGACCAACATTAACTAAATTTTTTTGTTTGTAAAGCAATCGAGCTTGGTTTTATTTCATTGAATATGATTTTTATTTATTACAACATTAGGTACATAATTTTTGAAATTTTTCAAAAGGTCTTCATGAATCCTTCGGACAAAAATTCCGAAAATGACTTCATCCAAGAACAGGGCGAGAAGGCATCATCACAAGGTAACATTATTATTTACTAGATAAAAATTAAAAATTATATTTTTCACCTAAATAAACTATTTTCTTTTTTAGTGGAGAATATTTCTTTGAATTTTAACGTGAACGAAGAAGAATTTGATAAAACAAAGCCTTCCACAAGCCAAAATAGTCAAGAAGACTTTAACAATAATGTGTCAGATGAAGTAGACCACAATAATTGGTTTGAATGCACTGGCAGTTTTGCTTCATTATTAGATCATTTAACTAATGCTAAGAATTTATTAACTTATATCCAAACTGATTGTAATATAGATGAATATATTACCATTATCCAGATTTTGGATATTACTAATACCATTAAAGAAAAATGTGAATTAACACGAGTGTCGTGTGAATCTTATGTTTCCGTTTTAGAAAAGAAGCGTAGCATTTACGAAGTAGATAAACATGTTGGAGATAATATGATGATTCTACATGACCCCGGCATAAGACAAGAAATTAAAACAGACAAAGAGCGAGACTTTCTCATTGCATTAGGACCCCACCAACCTAATTTAAGAATGTTTCCCAGCGATGGTAAAAATCGCTTCAATTCTGGATGGTATAAAGAGTATTCTTTCTTAGAATATAGCACAGCCAAGCATGCTGCTTTTTGCTTTGTTTGTTTTTTATTTCCCACTGGCGTAGGAAGGGAGAAATCCGAGTTAGCTTGGAGTAAGAATGGAGTCTCATCATGGGGAAAAATGAAGAGCTCTGGATCAAAAAAATTAGGGAAGTTACAGCAACATTTCAGTTCCGTCTCACATAAACAAGCCTTGCGGGATTATGGTAATTTTACTAATAAAGCAAACAACATTGATATTTTAATTAACAAGGAACAAAGAGTTAGGAAAATTGAAGAACGCATTCTTTGTCAAAATACAGAAGTTGTCAGTATTTTGTTTGATGTGGCTAAAACATTGGGTCGACAAGGATTAGCATTTCGAGGAAACGACGAAAATGATGGAAATTTTGTTCAAATTGTGCAGCTGCTTTCCCGTCACAATCCAATTCTTGGAAAATGGCTAGCAGACAGAAAATTGCGTCCTTACCATGTAAGTTACATGGGTGCCTCTTCTCAAAATGAGTTTATCGAAATACTGGGTAAAGAAATACAAAAAGAAGTTGTCTCGGAAGTAATAAAATGCCCGTTTTATGCAGTGATGGCGGATCATACTCCTGATATTTCAAACAAAGAAATGCTATCAATTGTAGTTCGTTCAGTTGATGAAAATGGTTTACCAAGGGAAAGACTACTGTCTGTTATGGAATCAAAAAATAAAACTGGGGAAGCCACCGCACAAGATATTCTGGATACATTCATAAAGCAAAACATTGCGCCAGCCAATTTAGCCTTTCAATCCTATGACTGTGCTGCCTCAATGTCTGGTAAATTTAAAGGTGCGCAAAAAAAGCTGTCCGAGTTGGTGGGTCACAATATTTCTTACATTCCATGTCAAGCCCATAGAACAAATACAGCTTTGGAACATAGTTGTCACGCTTCATTTATAGTGGCGGAAATGTTTAACACGTTGGAGGAGCTATACGTTTTTTTCAATTCGAGCACCAAACGATTTTTTGCAATGAAAGAAAAATTAGCTGAAGTGGAAAATTCGATTTTAATAAGAAACTTATCCAAAACAAGGTGGACCGCTCGGGCAGAAACGCTAAAAGCTATTAGCAGATCATACGAGGAAATACTTCAACTATTAGAAGATATTTCAAATGCTAATGATTATTCAATAGACAATAAAAGCAAATCCAAAGCATTGGGTTTATATAAAAGAATGTTGTGTTTCGATTTTATAGTATGTTCAATGTTCTTAAAAAATATATTTTATAAAATGAAAATAATCACAGAAATTCTGGAACAGGATGATCTGAATATCATTGATGCCGTAAATATGATTTCTTTAACATGTACTTCGTTACGAAATATTCGGAATAGTGAAGAGGATGTAAATAATTTAATCGAAAGTGCCATACAATTTGCAGTAAAATTAAATGTTGATCCGGAAACTGATTTCCGAAAACATCATAGGAGGCGTCTTGTTCCAAAAAAAATTGATACAAATAGGGATAGTCTGTTAATATTCCATATAAGCCGTTTTATAGAAAAGAATTTTATCTTGTTCTGGATACTTTAATTAGGTTTTTAGATGAAAATTTGTCAGTTGTGCTTCAAAATATCTCACCATTGACAAACTTATTTTCTTTTCCTTTAAACAAAAAAAACATAATTTTAACACAAATAGAACAGGCTATCTTACTATTTCCACCCAGTCACAAAATTGATGAATTAGCTTTACAAGCGGAGTTGGAAATATTGTTTGAACTATGTAGCAAGTCAGAAAAAGTTGTTAAGTCCATGCAGGATGTGATGACAATTGCTTCCCAAAATAAACAGATTTTTCCTATAGCATTTAAGTTTTGTAGATTTATACTAACAGCTGGATATTCGGTAGCAACTAATGAAAGAAAGTTTAGTCTGCTTAAATTTATAAAAAATGCCAGCCGTTCAAAAATGAATAACGAACGGCTAGACCTAATCATGGCTATGAAAAGTGAAAGAGACATTTTAGATCGTTTAAATATTAAGAATTTAGCCCAATGGGCAAAATTAAAACAAAGAAGACTTAAGGTCATAAGTAATTTGTAAATACTAGTTAATATAAGTTGTACGTTTTGAATAAGTTTACAGTGAAAGAACCGCACTATAACCAGTATACTTATTTGTTAGAATGTAAAATAAATATTACGAGTTGAAAATTGAACCGATTTTTTTATTTGTTAGTGATATGCAAAAAGAGTTTATTGACTTAATTAATTCTCTAATTGTCTAACCTTCTACTTTATAAGTTGGTTAAAAAAATATCCCAGTTGGTAAAAATACAATTCTTTCCCCCCCCAACACCGGACTTTTCGGTACGTCCCTGGTTGGAGAAGCCAATCACGGCGTGTCCCCGACCCACTAAAACCCTTTCCTCTTTTCTTTTCCTGCGACTACCTTTTCTTGGACTCGTCATTACAACATCTCCTTAAGAAAAGTTTCGATTGCCCTACACCAGGTTTCAAAATTAAAACATTTCCCTTTCCTTTTTTCTTTGGTTCCTATTACATGGTATATGTAATTCTCTATTTTGTTCCGTGTTTTTTTCATTTTCCAACATTTTGTTAATAATATAATTTGTGAACAAAATCTCTCCAATATCTAAATAATGATTTTGGCGCTTTCTGATCCATTGTGGACACTCAAATATTGTATGCTCAGGCTCGTCTACCAAGTATCAATAAAAAAATAATAAATATAGGACTTTTGCCAGAGTTTTATCACAGACGGTTAGTTACCATGGTGTTTTCTTTAAGAATACCTTTTTGTTTCATTTTGAGGAGTGATTGTTTAAAACTTTAATATTTTCCGGAACCTGTTTTATGACTAACGTCATTACATATTGGGCAGCTGTCATTATTTGTGCAGTCTTTAGCAAGATGCCCATTTTCACCACATTTTAGCACGCTTTACTTCTATATTCACCATGGCAGTTTTCTACATTATGGTCAAAAGCCTAATATTTTCTATACTTGGAACCCTAGTTGATCTATTATAGGTGCAGAATACAGCTAACCAGCCTCACACGACTGTTGACAGTAGTTCCTCTGATTCTTTTTTGGGTAATATCACTGTAGCACTCCTTGTACTGTCATTTGCTGTTCTAAGATCACTAATTTTAAAATCGTTTACGGGCCTTATTATCTCCTTTATTGCAAGTTCCAGTTCATCTTTTTCTGTGAGTAAATCCATTAAAAAATTAACAAATAATGTGTCCATTCGTTGACGATCCGTACGTTTTTTGGCATTATTATTTTCTGTCATAATTGTTTCTTTAATCTTATTGAGTAGATTTTTTTCTACTACAAGATCACTTCCTTCTACTACAAGATCATATGTCGATCTTGCGCCGTTGAAGTTTGTTTCTTTTACATTACCAGTACTTTCAGTTACCATTAGACTCACCGCCGTTTTTGACTCATGAAAAATAGATTCTGTCGTTTTTCTAAATCTTTTATTTTGAATCTAATTCACTTCGTGTATAGCGGCTTTTTTGTCTTCGCACAGTTCCTTCTGAAGTTCTTGAAGTCTGTCGAACAGATCTTTTTCACTACCATCCCAATTTACACTAACAATTTTTCTTTTTTTTTCTCCTTTCGATTTTATTCTGTTTGCTTGCTCCAAAACAGTTATATTATCGGCAGTCTCTATCAGCTCGGAAAAGCGGGCAGCAAAGGCTCTCTGTATTCCGTTTTCCATTTTTTGCTCCTCGTGTGTTACCAATACTATCTTGACCGCATCATCGTTTGCGTTCAATGGATTTGCTCTTTTTAAATCTGTGTTTTTAAACAATTGGCGACAAAGACTGGCGGCAAGTACTTTAAAGTCAGAGTAGTTTGTAACAGAGCTTAATATAACAGTCTCATATTCGGGTGTTTGCGTCTAATAGCAATTTCTCCTCTTTTTCGAATTCATGATCTGCAATTCAGTTCTGGATAGCACTTCTGTTAAAAAATTTTGTGTTTGACAATTTGTTTCTTTAAGTTAAGACATAGATCTTTTAGTTCCCGTTTAGTATTCTGTTCAATATGTTTTGTCATTGCTTTCCCTATTTTTGTTATCTGCTGAATGGTTTCTTTTAGGACAAAAGCTTCGCAGCATTCTTTCTTGTTATAGAAGGTCTCCGTCTGGTAAGACCGTTTTCTCTTTATTCCTAGATCGCAGAAACCTACAGAGTTGCTTCTGTTTACTTTGAATCTTTTCGGTTCCGGAATTGCTATAGATGTTTCTAGGTCCTCACTCCACGCAAGTCCATAACTACGGATGAGTCTCTCCTTTCGATATTTAATGGATAGATCCCAGAATCCATAGGGCTGCCCGAGGCAATAGCATCAGTGCTGGATTCGCCGGACGAGCCGGAACCCGCCTGGGGTATATTTTCCTTCTCTTGACTAGCCATTTTTAAGTTTTGTACATTTTAAGGCTACTGCCACCCTCCAGATCTAATGCAGAGTCAAGTATAATATCAATCCATTATATATTTTTTTCTTTGGTAGGATGGGACAAAAAGAGGAATCTCCTAGCCCTCGTAAACCTAATAGCGTCGGAGGGGATAAGGCGCGCCGCTCCCAGGGAGACGGGGAAAAAGAAAATTAATTTAATAGGTACTGATAATTTGGATTAGGTTCTTTATTTGGAGATGCTTAAAAACGCCTGAGCCGTCCTTAGCAAGCAGACATCCTACCTCGGTCAGCATTTTTAATCGAGATCGGATGGCTGCCTGTGCCCCTCCACCAAGCGACGAGGTTTAGCGGCTCCTCGAGGGGGAATCCAACCCAACCGGTTCACAGCAATAAACTGAACCGTTCTGGTGGTTCATCAGAGTGGCATAAACATAGTCCCACCATTAGATGCTCCCTCTAAATCTACTGAAAACAGCAATTTAACAAACGAGAAAGACAATAGAAAACGTCCAGAATTACGAGTAAAAACGTTGAATGCGCGTTTTCAAAGGAATAACCAACTTCCAGAAAAAGAGGCGGGTCCAAGTGGTCGGAACCTAAAGAGCAAGGGCGGGGAGAAAAACAATTCGAAAGAGGATAAAAAATCTGAGCATCAAAGGAAGAACGGGGGCAATAAAAGGGGGCAACATAAGGGGCCCAAGACGGGCCGGAACGGGTGGGGAGAACATGATGATCGCTATTATCTGAATTACTTGTGGTAAATAAATTTTACAAGTGGTAATTCAGAAATGTTGCTAATATCAGAAAATAATAAAATAAACTGATTTATTATTATACTCTTTGCATTTTATGTAACAAATACTATTCTAACATTTTCCCAATACGTTACAAAATACTTTAAATTAGATTCATGGAAGCCATTGAAAAAACACCCTTTTTTGTATTTTCTTGTGCATTTTATCTGCTTTATTTTTGATCGTTTTAAATTCTTATATGATTAAAACTAAATTAAAAAGTAACTATCATTTAATTAAAACTAGAATCTACTTCTACATTTTCTTTATCAATTCAAACGTCACAATTTTTGAAAGACCTTGAAAGACCATTTCCTATTTTAATTAATGGCTGTTGACGGGTCTGGGAATGTGAATCATTGTTATCTGGACTAAGATCCACACTTCCACTGAGACTGAGAAAACGGTAAAAAAAAGAGAAAACCTGTTAAACTCTCAGCTCTTGTTAAAACTTTTAAACATCCTAAATTTTAAATTTATGAAACAGTCACTAATGTACCCTAGGAATAAAATTTCAAGGGAAAATTCTCAGTGGGAAGAAAATAACTATTTGAACTTCAATTATGTTTTAAGAAGTCATTATTTAATTCTACAACCTCAACAAATTTAGAAAAACAATCAAAAATTGTTGATAGAGAAACGAGAATAATGTAATTTTTCTACAATTTCACTTCTAAATAAATATCTTTTGATACAGATTATTACCCTTTAGAAATAAGATTTCCCATACTGTCAAACGAAGATAATTCATTAAAAAACATTTTAAATTTTATTTTATTAATATAAAAATCACTTAAAAATATTCGTTCGGTATACCAGGTCATTTACCCACAAATTGTGTAAGTAACAATTTCCTGATTGCATGATGAAATAACCAAGTCATTTCCATCGTAAAAAGATTGCAAAAGTACTTTGTCGACAGAACGATGGTTTGGAAAAAACCGGAAATTCTGCTGACAAAGAAAATTAACACCAGGGTACGACGAACGAAATTTGGCAGAGTTACGACCGGGTCTCGGGCAAGAAGAGGTAACCGAAAGCAGTGCGGAAAAGCTTTGTGAAATGTTTGCTCCAAGAATAATAATAATGTAAGTACAACATTTTATCATATCGAAGAAGATCACAATTATTGTCACTTTATTAAGTTACGTAACATTACTTTCACTTTAATTATAGAATTCGCTACATATTCCCATGTACTTAAATTATTAATCCTGTTATGTCGATCTTAGTTTATCTCTTGTCAAATTAGCTCTTTTATTTGGGTAACTCTACTTAAATCGTTATAATTATATTTTGCTGTCAATACAAGGTATTTAGTAAACTATATATTTTGTTTCAATGCTAAAGCGTACCTTAAGGTCCCAGTTACATACAATGTATGTAACCGTCACACGGCCTTGTCCTAGACCGGGCCAACCCCCGGTGCGACATATGGTGGAGGCGCCGTCCCTTTTTCCTTTTTTTTAGCGAGACATGTTAGTTTTTTTTTACTATGCAGTTTAGACATAAAGTGGAGGCACAGTTTATTTTCTTTTCTATACAGTATGATTAAAAATTTAATTAAGATCTTTTATTTTTATTTTTATTTTTGATTTGCGACATAAAGAGGAAATGACAGAATTAATAATTTTAAAACATAATTTAGAGATATAAAATTTAATACAATAATTGCGGTCTTCGACATTAAGGTCTATTTTATTTTATTTTTTTTTTGACATACTTCAGTAGATATATCGAATATATGTGAATATAGGTGATACTTTAAATTTAAGTTTTTTTTTTAATTCAGCGAATTTTATTATTCCATTTATTATTTATTTCATAATTTATTTATTTTTTTTAAATAATAATAATGGGTTGCAATATTAGTAAAGAAACCGTGCAATCCAAAATTAATCGAACAGAGCAATATATCATAAAATTATTCGGAAATTAACGAAACTTACAAATAAACTTACAAAAAATACAAATAAATATCGTTATATTGTTAACGCTAATGAACGAAGACGGGATTGTAACCCGCAGTAAAACACAGAATAAAGTCGCAAAACCAGGTCCCTTAGATTTTTCAAATATTTCCGAATTTAACCCCAAGCAACAAAGCTCGAGTGCTAATGTATTTGCTCCGGTAGTGTCATTAAAAAGGACACCACCAAATTCAGCGAAAGTTTGTGGTAGCCAATTTACATTTGATTTGCCATTACACAAAACAGATAACACAAAAAGCAGTTTTACACTAAACTAAACACCGAGATCCTCGACACCCAGACCTACACCTACAAAATCAAACGATATTTTAAATTTAAAACAAGCAAACAAAATAACACACTTTCAAGAGCCAAACCCAGATTTTGACTCACAAGAAGATACACTAGTCCAAGACACATCAACACTAAACACGACTTCAGAAGAAGTTCAATCCATGAACACAACTGTAATTCCTGTAGAAAATAACCAAATTGAAGTAACAGCACACACAAATACACCGCAACACCCTAACACTAAAATGGCAAATACAACTCTCGAAAACGCTCTAGCTGAGACAAAAAATCCAGCTACTCCGAAATTCATAACTCATTGGCCTGTTGCATCCTATACTCGTAGGAACACCTTTTGAGAAAGTGGGTCTAGACCTACTAGGACCTTTTAGAAAAAGCAGCAACGAAAAACAATGATCATAGTAGCAACAGACTATGCTACACGCTGGGCAGAAACCGAGGCCCTCCCTAGCGGAAAAGCAGGGCCCGTAGCCAGATTTATACTAGAAAAAATAATAACACGACACGGTGCACCAAAGCATTTATTAAGCGACAGGGGTAAAGTTTTCCAGTCAGAAATAGTACGAGAACTTTTAAAAAGAATGGGCACAGCTAGTCAGTTCACGACCGCTTACCACCCTTCGACTAATGGTCTAACAGAACGGCTCAATAAAACTCTAGCGGATATGATTGCCATGTATACCAATACCAACCAAACAAATTGGGACCAGTATTTACCCCATGTGACATTTGCTTACAATACATCGAAACAAAACACTACAAGGTTTTCGCCTTTTATGCTGGTATACGGCAGAGAACCCATCTTACCGATCGAAGCAACCCTAATGCCGCCTCCCAACCCCCAGGACAGTAGTGAAATAAGAGATAAAGCACTACTATTAAGGAATTTGGCAGTGCAGAATATCCAGAGGAGGCAGGGTATCGATAAACTACGCTACGACACCAAACATAGACATATAGAGTACGCCGTAGGAGACCAGGTGAAAGTATTCACCCCTATAAGAAAAGTGGGGAGAAGCGAAAAACTACTTTTAAAATGGTTCGGTCCATACTATATAACTAAGAAGACTTCAGACGTAGATTACGAAATTCAAAAGGGTTCAAATAAAAACGCGAAAAGAGATATAGTTCATGTCAGTAGAATACTCCCTTATAACGACCCCTGGACCCCAGACGCGACCCCAAATGTACAATAATCGCCATAAAAAATCGAAAAACTCTGTAATGTAAATCCGTGACATATATAAATTTATATATATAGTACCTCTTATAGATTCTTTTTTTTACGGTACATGTTCTATACTACAAAATATATACGAACATTTTTTTTTTCTTTTCTTAATGGATTCTGTAAACAGGAGATACAACTCAACTTATTTATTACATTATTTTTAGCATCTAAGATAAATATCATGCTAATTATAAATATCATGACCGCATTACAATATGCAAAATAATCAAAAATAATATATCACTACAAATTAAAGAACCTAAGACTATAGTCGGTTAATTAGTAACTTAAGGTGTACAAAGCGAAACCCTACACACTGAAATTCCTGACGGCATAGCTTATTTTTAATTCGTAGCAATATATAGTTATAAAAGCAAAAAACGCTAAATGTTTAATATAATAAGTATAAGGGGTATATATAACGGATATATAGATATAAATAGATGAAAAGTTCATGTAATACGATAAGCTCATAGCTTGGGAAATATTATTTCATTATATGCATGAATATTATAGTATTGGTACATACGGTTAGATTAGGTTTGATGTGAGTGGGACACCTGGTCCATATTGACTCACTCCTAAGTTTATTACATATAACTAATATATAGGTTAATTCATAGACAAAGGGAATAACATTCATATTTTAAATTAAATAAAGAAATTAAATACGTATATATATAAACGTAAATATATACTAAGTATAATAAACTCAAAGTAATCAATAGGTATATTAAATTAAGTTTAAATAAGTAGATAAATATTGATTAGTTTAGATACGTAAAGAAACAAATATACATAGAGTACAAAATGTAATGTAACGCAAAATACCTTACAAGTTAATTTGAGATAATACGGACGACATAGGCTATAATAAATTACTTTATAAATCCCTTAGAATGGTAGGATATATAAAGAACACTATTTAAAAAAAAAAAAAATATATATATTTTAATGCTATTATTAGGTTAATCACTATGGTGCTAAATCAGGCGCAGAACATGAAGGAAGAACAAGATTACAGAGTTGAGGTAAGCGCGGGAGCTTATTGGAAACCACTCCCAGCGACAAGAATCTATGAAGCTACAGTACCATTGACATATGAAACGGAATGGACCGAGGATACCGATGACCACACGATGGATGTAGGAAATCTCAAATGCAGCCAATTGCAAACGAACGAATGCTTCGTAATAAATAGTATAAATGGACTAAATAAAGCATTCTTCAAAGAATTAACTTTACTTAACGAACACTGGGGCATAGCACCACTAAGAAACAACGAACCATCTAAGAGAGAGAAGAGGTCTCTAGACTTTATAGGCTCAGGATTATCATGGTGTTGCGGAGTGGCAACATTGCAAAAACTAAATATGGTCGAAAACTCAGATGACGAGATCAGGAAAAGGCTAGACACAATGTCACAAGGACTGTCCGATACCGTAAAACAAATGAGCGAAAACTCCAAACACTTTCAAGACTATGAGAAATTAGTCGCAGCAACGTTCTCGGACACGGAGCTAAGGATAAAGAGCATAGAGAGGTTCACTAAACAACTGGAAAATAAGGTGGCAAACACGACAAACGAACAGGAATTACTAATAATGACAAACCTCTATAACGGATATCTAAACCTAAAAAGGATGGTATTACTAGTAAGGACTCTCAGGAGACAAGCTATCGTAAATTCATGTAGACACCATAAAATACCTGCGGAAATTGTCAACCCGCAAGTCCTAAAAAAGGATCTGGAGGATTTCGAGTCAAAAATCGCAAATTCAGAACAAGGACTGGCCATCCCTACATCTGAACTAGCAGCATACTTCGAAATGCCCATATGTGACTGTTCCTTTACAAAATCAAGTATATATGTTCACATAAAAATTCCAATAATTAAGAAAAACAGAAATTGGCAACTACTAGAGTTAATAACCACACCCTTTGCTTGGTATAACCAGACCTGTATTATACGCCACCAACCGCTATACATTGCAGTGTCCAAAAACGGAAATAACGAGGGCGACTTAAGACAAATATCGGGGACAGGCCTACATGAATGTAAGCCATACCAAAATAAATTATGCTATTTACCTAGATTCTCAGCAGACATCCTACAAGGGCCTGAATGTGCGAAAATCCTATATCAAGGGGCAACAGTAAAAGAACTAAGCCAATACTGCCCAATGGACTGCCACTCAGCAACATCGATGACAATATCCGAAATTAAAGACGAAACTTATGTCATTACCCACCCGAAACAGGACATGACCATCTCTTGTGATAAAAGTAAGCCTCAGAAATTAGACACGACATTAGCACGTTAAGGCTCTATCAAAATTTTCCTCCCATATAAATGCCACCTCAGCGTAGGCAATGCAGTTATTATACCTGAAAATTTCCCTTGTCCAGAAAACATCACTACCAATGCAATAGTAACCCACATAATACCTGCAACCTGGTCAAATCTAAATTCCTATATCCTCAATCCCAACATTATTAGTACCCCACCACTCTACAAAAACATTTCCGAATGCCTAAATACAAATTGGACACTAGAGATACCCCATCTTAACCTCACATCCAGCGATAACACCTTAAAAAACATTCTAAAATCAGTAGAGAAAAACTATCCAAATGTAATCACTTATGGTGATACACATAGCTTTCACGGGGACTCATTTTTTCTAATTTGGAACATAACCATTTCAATCTTGGTAGCGTACATCCTAATTAAACAAAATACAATAGCAATAGTAGCGGCAGTTCCACAAATACGTGGAGAAATAGACTGTCATGAAAAAAGCCCCTCAACAAGTGTTAATCACGAGGCTCTCTATATAATAATTTACACTTCATGTTTACTTTTCCTTCTATTCTTATTTACTTATATTTTATATATAACGCTCAGATACTTCAAAAACAAACCAAAAAATTCAACTACAACCCAAAATCCCATGTCCATTAGAAGTGCAAAAACATTTGACGAAACAATATTATACCCAATCCCCGACCCAGACAATGACCCCGAACCGAGCGTCGAACCAAACGCCATGTCAAGATTCCGGCTAGATATAAAAAATAGTGCTAGCCTTTTATCACTGTCCCCTGGTAAAAAAGTAGATGCTAGTATAGAACGCATCGAAATAGAATAATTACTTATTATTTTACGCAAGCTTGCATATATACTGGGGCCCCTCTGAAGATGATACATTTCACCATGTTATTTAAGCCTTAATTGTAGTCATGACAATCTAAACAATTTAAGGATAAATATCATAGTAATTTGCAAATCACATCAGAAAACGTATAAATAATTTTGATTTACGCGCGTATATACATATTCGAAATGAAATTTATTGAAATAATAATATATTAAAATGAGATGATAATGGGGAAATATTATAAATATATCGCCGGTAGGCGAGGGACAGCGAGCCTAAGGCACATAAATATTTAAGTAGAAGCTAAAAAGAAAACATATTATTAAAAATAATGTAAAACAAAGGGTCTAATTAATAATCTATAAAAGTTAAAAAGACATACATAAATAAAAGTTATTTAGAAGAGAGGGGATAAACAATTAATGAATAAAAAATATATTTTTTTTGGGTTTTCTATAAATAAAACACTTTGTTATCTAAACTCGAAATACAAGAAACTTCAAAAGATCTGAGACAAAGGAAAATTAATAAAATTTGATTATGAGTCAAATTATCCTAAAATATATAATACAAAAACTGCGAGGAAGTCAACAATTTCTCAAGATATGATATAAAGATTTAACATGAAATCAAAATGATTAAATATAAAACCATTAAGCACCATATAATAGCACATACTTACACTTTGTTCTTTCTTTACATATAAACATACCATGAGATGCCACACGTACAAATTCGACCTGAACAGAAAATAAGGGTACGCTCCTACCAGAACCACAGAAAGTAGCCGATGGAACCAGAACCAGAGCCAAACAGGAACACCCCACATCCGCGCACTGCCTTGTTGTCAGTCCTGACCATCCCAATCGCAGACAGGGTGATGCCAGAGCCATGGCCATCCCAGGACAAGCAAAGTTACCACTGCGCCAATGGTCAAAGTCCAAACTTGCCCGAACTCACGACGCTACCAGCAGCGGGTTGAAGTGTTCAACCTATGATCTCCAGTAGGGGATGCCAACATTACGAATCATGGATTCAGCTGAAGATACGGCAGGGGCCATCCATAAAACACAGTAAGCTTATGGGATAGCTCACTGGAAATGGTCAAGAAGGGACAAAACAAAAACCAAAAGTTTTGTCACGCCACAGCAGTTGCAATGAAGGAGTCTCTGCCTACAGGTTCCAGGAAACCGACGGCGTTGAAGGACTGGTACAAAACAAGGGAGAAGTCAGGCATACAAGGGGGTGTCATGTGATGTCGCAAGGGTTGCCAACGGACGAATGGAGGCGTCAAACCCGTAGGCGTTCCAGAAGAGGAGTCAGACATACATGGGTGAAGGTGTCCTAGGACGACACATGGAGGCGTCAAACCTGTAGGCGTCCCAGACGAGGGGCAGGCGACAACGCTATGAACGTCGCCACCTTACCCGGCGACCGGACCCGGATGCTGAAGACATTTTGTGTTCAGAGACTACGTAGTATTAAAAAATGTGGACATCAAAAGCGATAGTTACATTAATTGTAGTTAAAATTTAATGAATAATAAGGGTTCAGCTCTAATTAATTATACGTTATTTAGGTACATCGTTGTTCTGATCTTACTAATTGTAAATTTTTTTTTCTTCTGGGTCTTCTTCGATCATGATTTCGATTGTTAACAATAAAGCTGGAGGCCAGCTTTTCTATGCCCGGGGGATATGTCAAACGAAGATAATTCATTAAAAAACATTTTAAATTTTATTTTATTAATATAAAAATCACTTAAAAATATTCGTTCGGTATACCAGGTCATTTACCCACAAATTGTGTAAGTAACAATTTCCTGATTGCATGATGAAATAACCAAGTCATTTCCATCGTAAAAAGATTGCAAAAGTACTTTGTCGACAGAACGATGGTTTGGAAAAAACCGGAAATTCTGCTGACAAAGAAAATTAACACCAGGGTACGACGAACGAAATTTGGCAGAGTTACGACCGGGTCTCGGGCAAGAAGAGGTAACCGAAAGCAGTGCGGAAAAGCTTTGTGAAATGTTTGCTCCAAGAATAATAATAATGTAAGTACAACATTTTATCATATCGAAGAAGATCACAATTATTGTCACTTTATTAAGTTACGTAACATTACTTTCACTTTAATTATAGAATTCGCTACATATTCCCATGTACTTAAATTATTAATCCTGTTATGTCGATCTTAGTTTATCTCTTGTCAAATTAGCTCTTTTATTTGGGTAACTCTACTTAAATCGTTATAATTATATTTTGCTGTCAATACAAGGTATTTAGTAAACTATATATTTTGTTTCAATGCTAAAGCGTACCTTAAGGTCCCAGTTACATACAATGTATGTAACCGTCACACGGCCTTGTCCTAGACCGGGCCAACCCCCGGTGTGACAATACGCGATCCAATACGCTGTATAAATCTTAGCATCAACTTCAAAATCCATATTATCAATAAAATTTAATGCCAAAAGCTCAAAAGCTAAAATAATTTTTAAATAAATTAAAAATGTAAGGTTAAATTAATTAATTTTTTAATTGCATTATTCTTCTTTACAATCTCAATCTGGGCGAACAAAAGTGAAGAGGTTTTTCAATAATTCCTAGTAGAGGTTTATGATTTATTCATCATTAAGAATAATTTTTCCAAAAACATTGTTGGAACAAACTACAGACCAATCCACAGATAACTGAAAAATTTGTCTAGTTATTTAATTATTTAGGTGTTATGGGTCTACACATATTCTCAAAGCACCCCAAATTTTCCTGACAATAACTAACAACTGGATTAACCCATTCAGTATTTTCCATTAGCCTTTTTACAATGCGTCGACTCTAATTGACCTAAATTTAATTTAAGAACATAGGAAAATTTCTGGTAATAGGTATAATAATAAAATTGTGTGTATTACTAAAACACTACTTGACTAAGCTGACTGACCTTATTGACCTGTAGCGTCATCGTCCAAGAGGTCCCCGACATTGCATCCACCCACCCAATATACCAGCTGCCGGATAACTGCTGTTGCTGATACAAGTAGGAAACCTACGAAAATAAATCATAATTAAAATAAAAATAGAATAAATCACTATTATCACTATTATTTTTATTGATTCCATGAACTTTTTTATTGTTATATGTATTTTTATTAAAACAAATTGTTGACCACTATTATGCCTATACATAGGATTTTTTAAATTGCTATTGAAATTATAAAAATCTGTCAAATGATTATACTTATGATTTCGAACACATTGTTAAATAAATTGCAAAATAAAATTCTGGTGAAAGCAAATACCCCCAGCTTTCTTAATAATCTTTTAAATTCATAAAATAAATATTCTATACTATTTCGGTGTTAATAGTAGATGGATCCTCAGAACACCGTGAATAATTATTGTTTTTTATTGCCTTATAGAAAACCGCGGCTAAAAGGAAGAATACATCGACGGCTAATAGTGATGATGGAAATTGAAGACTCCGTTTGACCACCATCATTCCACCGGGAAGAAGCGAACGAGATACCATTAAGTTCGGTCCTTGTCCGGACGTTTATTTAAAAGGCCGCTTCGATATTGATAGCTATTTCGTAGCGGCCTCTTCTTTGAGAGGACTGAACTTACGTCATCTCTCAATATATTGGACGGTCAAAGGTACCAACATTTTGAAAATCAAAAAGCTCTGCCCTCGCTACTATGCAAACTGAATGCGATGAAAATAGGCACAAAGAACAAAATGTTGTACGAAGTGAGATTCGCCAACTATCGATCAGAAACAATCTACGCAGTCTTTCTGGTAAGAAGAGCAACAAATTCTCGCGAAACGGATGAATTAAGAAGCATTCACTATGGTAAAAGTTTGGTAGAAGAAGCAAAGGCTGCCTTGAACGAGCTACCGAAGAAAAGTCAGTCTTCGAAGCATTATGTTCACGGCAGACAACCACACTCTGGAATAACAAATGCCGTGTTTCGAGAGAACTATGAGCAGTTCATTCCATTGTTTGAACGACGGCTATGTAATCTACGAAACAGACACACATTCGTAGAATATATATTTTTCTATTATTGCAAACATGGACTAAAGGACCAGGAATTCGATGACATATGCACACAAGTACAAGGTCTCATTGCTTCCAACACACATACATTTTGCTCGTCCAAATGCACATTGGACACACAACTTTCAACAGCCCGACGGACACTGGCATATTATTAAATATAGAGAAGGCACAGACGGCAATTGGCAAGAAAATGTGTGCAAATAGACATTATTTCCTGAAGAAACACGGGTATTTATTTGGACGTGACCTTGATCGTATTTACAAAAGATCAATTAAATATATGCAATCTTATGCGACTGTGATACAAAAGTTCAACAGTAAGGTGTACAAACTATTATTGTTATATGTTTTGTTATATGTTTTCCAGTTGCGAACGGATTCGTGACTGTCCAGTCGCAACGACAACCGATGGAGAGATTCTTTACAGAATTGTTCGACCTATATCAAAACCTTTAAGAACAGATTGATATAAGGCTAGAAGTAGTACAGGAGTTCTGGATGAAGGAGCAACTAAATCGCAATCGATTCTTCGATCAGTTTTATGCGCTACGTAGACACAACCAAGGCGATCAGCACATTACTTGCCGATAATACTTCATAAATTGGTTTGAGAAAATGCATTTGTGTTGGTACGAAATTTTAAAGAGTATATCAATCAGGTAATTGGACCGAAAATGCACTTTCTAGAAGCAATGATGAACTCTGTTCATTTGATACCACTACGCACACTAGTCAGCCATGCATATTATCTCGCGGAACAGAAAGTAATCGCTTTCTTCGACGGCAACCGGCAGAAAAATGCTGATAGACTAGTGAATAGCCTGGACGCATCGAAAACACTTGACAAAGTGAAATGCATATCCTGCGATCTCGGATTACCAAAATGAATTCATATAAAGCTTTCTTCAATCTACCTAGATGGCGGTAGTATGAAGTAGTGTAGGGTAGGCAACCCTCGCGTACCTTTACTACCTGATGACGAATATAAACTCCGACTGATGTGGTTGTGATTCACATACATTTTGTTTATTTTGCTACGCTACGTTCGAGTTCGCCGCTACTTTTGTGCCTCATTTTGTGTTTGTTTAGTTTATATAGTGACAATTTTGCTCAGTGTTTCTCAAGAACTTTATAAGACTTATAGTTATTTGCCACTGCAATTGGAAATTTAAATGTAAGTAGAATGTTTTTCCTTTTTCCATATTTATTATTCTTATATAATATCCATTCCATAAATTTATTAATTAATATATTTTAACATTTTTGAATTTGCCTATATAAAATACAGGGTGTTTGTTAAACATCGGGCAAAATTTCAAAGGGGTTATTCTCTGCACTGCTCTGAAAATATTTTGTCATTTAATGCTTTTTGATTTTGGGTGCTTCGTTTCTAAGATACAATGGCAAAAAGAATTTCGGTAATAAAGACAATTTATGACCCAAAATGTTGACTCTATGCCCCCAGCTCGAATGCAAAAATCCAAATCTTCTCATACATACATAAATTCATAAGTACATAAAAATTATGAAAAAATTTCTTCAGCCATTATACCAGAACCTACTTATTTATTTTCCTATTTTTATTTTATTACAGTTTAACATATAATATTTAAAAAAAAACCATTATTTCAATTTTTTTTTCTAGATGCTAGAAGATACACTCACAGGCAAAAATATTGCCTATCACAATTTTCATCACAATCACTATTTTGAATTTATCTTTTTTTCTTTGAAATGTTGTGTTTTTTATTGTTATGCTAAAACGTTTTACGTATATTACAATTTACTAGAAATAAAAAAATGGAACAAATAATTTTGAAATGAAAAAAAATATACCTATCTTCAAAAAAAAAACTCAAAATAAAAAATGCAATATTTTTAGGGTGGGCACACTGTATATTATTTTATTAAATGCTTATTGCAACAAACTTTTTTTTTTTTTTAATTAAATAAATACAATTTTATTATCAATACACTTTTAAGGTAGTAACCTACTGGAAGAATGATATTATTTTTATGATTTTTATATTTATTTTGCAGATTTTAAATTTGGAACCATGTCACCGATTTGTTGCTCCGTGTATAGTTGCTATGGAAGTAACCACTCTAAACATCAATTTCCCAACCCATCAAAGTACAAAAAAGATTTTGACAAATGGGTCAACCTTTCTGGAAATAAGCGTTTGGTGCGAGAGATGACACCTGAAAAAATTTTCACTAATTGCAGGATTTGTGCCTTGCACTTTTTGCCACAAGATTTTGGTACCAATAACATACTTAAAAAAGGTGTGTTGCCATCAATCAATTTACCTGGTAAGTAATAAAAAAGGCACTAATAATAATATATTCTATTATTAAATAATAATAAGGCACTATATTATTATCAATTTTTTATAATATACAGACAAAATATATTTATTTTTAGATCCTCTGGAACCAATTGAGGATTTTTCTGATTCAGAGACCACAGATGCCAAATCCTTAAATGCGCCAACAACTGACAATTCATGCCGGTTAAAAGTCATGGAAATGTTGGAAGAGCAGTTTAAGAAGAATAAGGCTAAAAGAGCAGCTCTTGCATCATGTGAGGCTAGCACTAGCAATAAGGAACTGCTTGCATATGAAACTATTGAACTAGAGACAGAAACTTCTTTAACTCATTCCACAATAATTTCAAATACACCATCAGTGGTAACACCAGTACATAAAAAAAGTAAGTAAAAAGTTGAAAAGAAAATACTCTATTGAAATAATGAAAAACTTATACATAATGCTTTGTTATGTTAATTAATTTAATAGTTATGTTAAATGAACTTTTTTTTTATTTTCAGAGCGCTCTACAATCCTCTCAGAAGTAAATGTATCACGAGCTAAAGATCTAACCCCAAAAGCCAGATATTTTTATCAAAAAGCAATATACTTTAAGAAAAGAGCTGCTTTATCACGGAAAAGCAAGCTTTCATTTAAACAAAGACTTTCGGCAGCAGAACATTTTACTCAATCTGAATTGTTCGGAAGATGTGTTTTAAGCTTAGACCGGATCCGTACTAGATTTTTTCAGTGTCAGATTGAAAATGCTGAGAGGAAACAAAGAGGAAGACGGTATACTTTTGAAGACCAAGTATTGGCACTAGCTTTGTATAAGCAAAGTAGCGGCTCTGGATACCGATTTCTGTCAAAGCTGTTTGCGTTACCATCACGTAAAACTGTCATGAAACTGCTTAATAGAATCCCCATTCGTCCAGGATTACATGAAGAGGTGTTTGCAGTTTTGAAGGCTGAGGCAAAACACTTCAAAAATCCCCAAGATAGGCATTGTATTTTAATGTTCGACGAAATAAGTATTCAGCCAAATTTACAACCTAATTATAGCGAAGGAAGGGTCGTTGGTTTTGAAGACTTAGGATTTAGGCAGACTGAAGAAATAGCTAATCATGCTCAGGTAATTAATATGGCTCATTAATATATTAATACGTATATTTTTTTTCTAAGAGTATCTATCATTTTTAACTGGTACCACATTTATATTAGGTATTATTAAATTATTGAATTTTTTTTTCAATCAACCAATTGGTTCAATTTTTTACATCAATTATTTTAGTATTAAATCTGAAAACGAAAATTACAATTTGTTGTTAAAAATAGGCCTTAAATAAACCTACTTTAAAATTATTGCTTTTAGGTATTCATGCTTCGTGGTATCCGGCGGAAATGGAAACAACCTATTTATTACAATTTTGTGAATGGCGCTACCAAAAAACACGATTTGGTTAATATTATAAAACAAATTGTAAGAAAATGTCACAGCATTGGGCTCAATATTGTAGCCACTGTATGTGATCAGGGTTCAAACAATCGCTCCGCCATTCAAAGCCTGGTGGATCAAACCAAAGCGAAATATATGAGGCAAGGAACCCAACTATTTGATTACCATTTTGAGGTGGATAATAAGACGATAATTCCATTATATGACGTTCCACATATTTTCAAATGCCTCCGTAATAACTTTGTTAGGCATAACATCAGTTACATTGAAAATGGCGTTAAAAAAGTAGCTAAATGGGACCATATATATAAGGCATATCAGCTAGACCCTTGTCTAGGAAGCCTAAGGTTGATGCCTAAAATTACTGATGCCCACGTAAATCCACAAAAAATTCAGAAAATGAAGGTGTCAAAATGCACGCAGGTTTTTAGCCACTCTGTCGCTGCTGCTATTAATGTGTTTACTTTTTCAGGTATATTATATTTTTTTTTATTTTTTAATGAATTACACAATGAATTAACGATACAATAAATTATAATCTTAAATTTTAGAGACAACTATAAAAACTGACGAAGAAGAAATAAAAATGGAGAAATCGGCATCCGAAACAGCCGATCTTTTGGAATTCCTAGATAAGCTTTTCGATAGTTTAAACGGCAGCTCTTTTAACGCCGATCTTGCAAAACCGTTAAGACTTGCCGTTAAATCCAGTTCTCCGCACAGGCAGTTTTGGAAAAATTCCCTACGCAGATTGGAAAATATGAAATTTTTAAATGGTGGATCACCTCCACCATGTTTAAAAAATTTAAAGATAACGCTGAGAAATTTCGAAGATTTATGGAGAGTTCTGCAAAAAAATAATTTTACATATCTAATGCCCAAAACCTTTAATCAGGACCCCCTAGAAAACTTTTTTGGCAGCATTCGCCAAAGAGGGCAAAGGAATGTAAATCCGACGGCAGCAGACTTTTCTAATTACTATAAGAGTTTACTAGTTAAGCAGCTAACTTTTTCCCAGTCTGTAGGGGCTAACTGTGAAGATGATAAGTCGGAAGTTTTTTTATCACTTAAAAGACTAGTTTCACAGGTGAGTAAAAAATATATGTCATAAAAAATACCAATAAAATATTTGACCATAGATCTAATATAAAAAAGGAGTTACTATAGAAATTTACATAAATCATAATAATTTACTTTTTTTTCTTTATATTAGGGGCTGCCAGAGGACGAAGCTGATCAAGAGGATGAGGCCCGAACCGAATTTTGTAGCGTACCAGATAAGTTGCCATCGAACAACATACGGCCCATTGAGGTACAGGCACTTAGATATGTTTCTGGGTATTTGGTGAAAAAAATAGGCAGTGCAAAAATGAAATGCACATGTAAATCAATTTTCCTAAAGCATAACTCTGATGACGAAGAAAGCGAAATTTTTTTAAACGCAAAAGAGTATATTAAAGGACAGAAACATTTAAAGTATGTTAATTCTGAGTTTTTGGATAAAATAAAAAATGCCATAGCTTTAATAAAATATATTTTCAATAGAGATTTTCATAGAAAAAAACTAGTACCTTACACATTGAAAACTTTAAATAGTAGGATCTGTCTGACTGACTGTTTACATGATGAAGAAATCAAAAGTAAAATTTTTAGGTATTTGATAAAATTAAAATTATTCAATTATTCTAAACAATTAAATTGGATAATTAAAGGTGTAGATTTAAGGAAAGTCCCAAAAACAGCTTCAAAAATTTTTTTGTCTGCCCAAAAAATTAAAAATATCACTAAGTTGCGAAGGAAAGCCATTGGGTCACGTAAATAAAGACAAGCAAATGCTTTTACTATCCCTGATAGCACAAAAATATTTATTTAATATTAAAAAGAAAGGTTTATTTTACATTGCAAGATAGATTGTTAAGTATTATAAAAATATCTTTTTAAAAAAATTATTTAATATAAAAAAAAATGCAAATTAAACATAAAATATAAAAAAGTGGCAGAAAGTAAAAAAATAAGAAAGTCCCTATGGAGGCTTTGATTTAGTGAACGTTTTTTTTTTTCATTTTAATTGTAATGACGCTATTATAATCTAACATATTAGTAAAAAATTAAAGTGAAATAGGAAAAGAAAAGGCATGAGAAAAACTCTTAAAAAATATTACAAATTTAAATTAATAATTAAAAAACCGATTTCAAGGGGCCCCATCTTCGTAGGGAAGGCCTATGGGAATTTTTTTTATAGGAAAGTTCAATTTTTTTTTTGGTTTTTTTTTACCTGAATTTGAGAGATTTGCCACATTTTCCGAGACACCCTGTATATTTATGTACATAATATCTGTTTTATTTGTAACTTGTCTATTTTGTAAGTATGTACTAGTTTTTTTTTTATCTCTATCAATCCATGTAGACTTCTCTGGTTTTGCCTAATCTAAAAACTAATATGTTTTTTAACAGGTGACCAAAATAAAATATCGATGGAGGCAACTATACTTATTATAATATATGGTTTTGATTTTTGCTTTTAACAAAATTTTAGTTGCTTGCAGTATCTAATTTTGCAAAATTTTATTTATACATAATATTACATGTATTTTACTTGCTAGGAACATAATTATTATTTTTTATAGAAATGTTTTGCAAAAAAATTAAAATGGCTTTATCATGAACGAAAATCTAAGAGCGCTCTCTACTACCATTTACTTGTTGATATCTATATTTATGTATAAATATTATGTTGTATTTTTTAAGCAATAAAGTATGTATTCGGCAAAATTTAATTTTCGTTTTATTTATGTAATGTAATATCATTTTTGTAAAAGATATCAATCTTTTAAAAATCCCGCCAATATGGGTGTCGTGCGCCATCTAGTATCGAAAAATTGAAATAGTAGTTAAACAGTTGAAGCTTTAATTTTAAGGAGGTTTCTACTGTTCACACGCGTTCATATGCTTTTATTTTTTTCACTCTCGAGAGATGCCGCTAGTCTCGTCTTAATTTTGTTGGCACGTTCGTTTATATGGGAGTTTCCATTCTATTAACCCCTATAAACTGTTTATCTATGGTGAAATGTACACAAATCCAAATTTTACCATAGACAAAGTTTACTGAATAAAATACAAGTTGCTTCACTCGGCGAAAAACCTTTTATCTTTCGATGTCAAAGGCAGGCCGCCAAGCTCCTCGCCGACGGGGAACTAGCAAAAAATGTAAAGGGGAATTCTGGTAAAAGATACCTATTATTTTACGAGTTTCGTCTAATTCGAACTGTAGGAGAAGACGGAGCACGATTTTATAATAACTTTATTATCTGGAATAAAATTATTATGTAATGTACCTACTTGGGAAAAATATGTAAATTGATAATACTATAAATTATTTGTTTTTATAACCACCAAACTAAATAAATTTTACGTTACCAAAGTTTACCTAATTCAAGAACTAAATGGTTAAATTTTTTTTGTTAATAATTAGGTACTTAGGTATCTTATTAAAGGTTGTTTTGGTACGACTGGTTTCATTAGGATTTATTTTTAAATCAAAGTCAAAAGTTTGTGTGAAAAAATGCATATATTACTGTTACTAAACTTAATAACTAAAGATAGACATAACTATTAAGTAATGACATGTTTGAATTTTAAATGATTGATTACTACACTTTTTGACGTTTTTGTTATTTTTTCAGACTAATAATAGCATTACCAAAGACATTATAAGTAATAAACGTAATGTTTCATTCATAACCAGCCCAATAATGTGGAATTTTATTGTTTTAAAATTAGTAGTGAGAGAGAAAAGGATGGAGAAAGGATTGTGTAGTGTACAAATAATTTTCTATATCAATACGTGTTGTTTTCGTCGCTCTTGTGCAATTTTAAATAGAGGCGAAAAATGTCATTACATAATTAATTAACCGTAATATTTTTCATGTGACGACGCTGGTGGTAAAAATTCAAAAGTCTTTTGCTGTTTAAACATAAACAAATAAACTTACCGATGAAATTTGGATTTTAATGCTCTACTCTCTTTACTACACAAGAATGCACCATGATCGTTTATTTTGGCATTAATTTTCTCCAAAAAAGTATGAAAACAACAAAAAACTGATAAAACACACTCTAAACACAAAATACACCCTTAGACTCAATAATTTAAAGCGTTTTTGTTTTAATTCCTTGGCAACATCGCTCGAGATTCATTCATTCATAATAATTTTTGACAGAACTCGAAAAATAGTAAAACGTGCGTAAGACTGTAGCGCAACGTTGCCGAAGTAACTAAATTTTTTAATGCTCCAAGATATTTTTGTTTGGACTGCTGCTTTTATTAATATTTTTGCTTTTAAATTAAGTCGATTTTTCTATGAATTTTATTAATATTCGATTAGTTTTTTTTCATTATAAGCTCAGTTATGTTTCCGACTCAAATAACCTTTAAAAGGTATTACATTTTTTAATACTTAAAAAGCGGATAAATAGCTCTGGCAAAAGTGCAATATTGTAAAAGAAGGACAAAAGATTCAGAGGAAAATATATTTTGCCATTTTAAAATGTAAACAATGCAGTCTCTTAAGCTGGATTTATACAGACAAATAAAGTAAAATAAGAAATAAAATAAGAGTTAAATGTACAAAAGTTCCATAACGCATTTACATAGCAAAATAATATAATAAAATAAGAAGTTGACCAAAATCCAACTTTCATATTTTATTTTATGTGAAAACGAAACTGCGCACGTTATTTTGGTCACAACACACCCTCTCAAGACAGAGAGGTACTATAACCTGGCATATAATTGGTTACCCTTATTTCTTATTTTAATTGCCTGTTTTTGTGAAACGTTGAAGAGTGGACTTTGACGACAAACGGATGACATTTTTTTATTGGGTTTTGGTCCAACAAGGTATAAACTCATAGCAAATTGTTTATATTCATTTGTGTACCTGCTTCCCAGAGGAGACTTGTTCAGAAGAGATAGCCGACTCTTAAGGAATGCACAAGAATCTGCTGGGTAGTTGTCATCTTGGAATTTTTGAACATCGTCCAAAGTAACTCCTACTTCCAGGGATCTTTTTGCGTGAGAGCCTTCCTTTTCCAGAGTTTTAATTTCTTTTCTTAATTGAATTTTTCTTGGAGTTATTGCCGAAATCTTCATTGACGTTTGACAGAACTTATCTTGAAAGTAAAATTTATTTTAGATATACGATGCCTGTTTTAATACAACATCAAAATTTAACTCAAAACAAGATCAAAATAATTTAAAAAAATTTAAGGTAATGTTTTTTGGAATTTATTGAACTTTACCCAAACTGAAATAATAAAATCTAACAAAAAATATAGATTTTTTTACTCAGGAGCTAAAAAACTATTATAGGGGTAGTGTCGTATTCATTATTAAATTACTAGGTTTTTCTTAATTTTTATTGTACTTTAAGTAAAACATTTCAGTATAGTGCAAGTGTAATTGTTTTGCATATTATAAAAAAGTTCACAGTGCCGATTCTTTCACTTACCTGTATTATTACATACATCCGTCTGGACAGAAACATTAATGTGTGACTTGCAATGATGTTAGAATTATCTGTGCCTGGAAAAATAGTACGTAAATTTGTAAATAATTCTGATTTCCCTATATACCAAAAAATTGCAAATATTAAAAGGTACCTTCTATTATACATATTGCCTTTATAAGTGCACAAATTAGAAGAAAACATAAAACATACTTGTCGATGCTCTGGTCAGGAACAATGTAGGAATTGCGTCGGGTCTAAGACGTTGATTTGAAGGGGACATAAAACTGCTCTCCGCAAAATGCAAACTACAGATATTAACCCTTTTATAACATTGTTTCGGAGTAAGATCGGCATATCTATGTTCGCCAGTAAATCCAAAAATACCTTTCCAGAGTTGGCACCTATAATCCATTTTTTATATTAATTTAAAAAAAGAAACAGGAACCAGATCATAAAGTAACTAGGAATGCAATCATGAATTTAATAAACAACTAATTCCAATGTACTTACCTATTTTCATTTTTCGGACATCTAAAAAACATTAAACCACTTCCACGCTTTGTAAAACAACTGTCTACCGAACAATAAGTCGACATTTTAATATAATAGATTATAATAATTTGCCATTCCACTGAGTCCACCCGGTACAACTAGTAATAAAACGCTCGCACATCAAAACGATTTAAACTCTACTCACTGTGTAACCCAACAGATTCGATTGTAGGAGCGTCGCCCGGCAAATGAAGTGAGGGGCGGTGAATAGGTAATTCGGCGCGTGGAGCCGAGTGAAGCAACTTGTATTTTATTCAGTAAACTTTGGCATAGACGATGTTGAGGCGGACCACTTTCTCACGATCGACTCGGTAAAAATATCTTATCGATATCGTGAATTTAACTTCAGGTAAGTATACGTTTAAGTTTCAGGTTTTTACGACGAAGTAAAGCAAAACAAACCGGGTTTAACTTGGATTAATTGATTTATTACAACAAATAAATATTAAAGCGGACTGCATGAGGTTAAAATTAATTACAAAATTTAAGACCCGACACTGTAAAGGCGAGAAAATAATAAAAATTACAGAAGTAAAAGTTCGTTCGCGACAAAATCTAGCGAGCGCGATCGAGTGTCTCTCTGCACAAGTAGTAGGTTCATAAAAAATAAAAAATAGGGTTGAGCAAAATTTCACTACCTGCGAATCATTCACTGTGAATAAAAAATCACATTCACGACTTGATGACAACTTAAAAATAAACTGTGAAATGTCAAAATGTAAATGAGAAAGGCGCGTTCACATTGAGACAAACCCATACGCGTCAAAATTAACCGAAAGAAGTAAGAACCTATTCCACATTCAATCGTATTCGTCCGCGCCCGATCTCGCATCAGCGATTGGCCGTCGTTAAACAGACTATCCGATTCCCAACTTTAACACATGCATTTTCCTATACCGACGTCCTTTTTTAGCTTTACAGAAGGTAAACGAAGATGGAGCCACAAGCGACGTTTAATGATTAAATGAATGTTGCCAAGAGGTGTGCACTTTCAAATAATTACCAAATACTTAGTATTTTCTTTCTTCTTCTTTTGTGTACAATTAAAAGCGAAGGAGTGGTAATGAATTTTTGATCTGACAATGCCGCACACCGCCGCCAACTGCCAAGGACATCAAAATAAATGGCGTCTTTCTATGTTTATGTGTTTTGAAGTGAGTTCTTTGTGAATTTTCGTTATTTTTTTGTCAGAGTTTTTTGTGAGTTTATTGTGTTAAGAGAGTGGTTTTTTTTGGTTTGTAGTAGTTAAGCATTTTGTGGTTAATAATAAACAATTAAAGGTAACCCCTTAAAATTAAGTGAGAGTGTTGTATTCTTATTGTGCTATTTTTAGGTATAATCCTTGTAAACATGGGGTTAACTTGTCTTGTATGTGGTTCAAGGGAGGAAGAAGTCTCAAAAATGTCTATTTCTACCAATACTATTTTCCTGCCAACCTGGATAGGTAAGATTCTTTTAATATTACTTAATTCCCTTAAATTTCAATAATTTTTCCTAAGTTGCTCAGTGGGGGTTACCAGTACCAGTCCTAAATTAGGGTTGGTAGTGGACAAAACCCAGTGGGTTTAAAATAATAAAACCCAATTAAGTATAGGTACTGTTTTTTTTTAAAGAACACATTGTTAATGAAATAAACAACAAACATTTATTCATTTTCAAATATTTTTTTTTTCAATACATATATTAGGGATACTTATATTCCCCCTCTTATACCTGTAAGGTTATCATAAAAAGAAACATAAAAGTAGGTAATAGAAGTAACTAATTTACAAAAAAAAAATGACATTCTTGGTTTTATTCCTGTGTCCTTCAATATTATAAATATTAAGCAATAATATGAATTTATGGATTTAATAAAGCACATTAATTTCTGTAATAATAAAAAATAGCAACTTGAAAGTGTAATTTTCATTTAATTATTTGTTTTTTTTTTGACAACAATAGAACAATAAAAATATAATTAGAAGAAGCAAAAAAGCTGAAATAAAACTAAAATTAGGTTCAGTAGAGGGTATTAAAATCCATCATATTTAACTCTTTATTTAAAAGAGATATTACCTACTTAATGCTATTAAATTTTTTAAAAATAATTCTTACTTTTCTCTTGCTTTTTCTTCTAAATAAGTGATATTTTTATTATTTAGTTCATTTTATTTACATATTATGTATAGTTGATTCTTCCAGCCTTTATACTTACATCACAATGATGCCACCAGCAAATTTCATAAGCTGACGCTTGGTGTCATTGATGACATAAGTATGAAGGCTGGCGGTCAACTGTACATACCTTTTAATTCTTGTAACCTAACAATACTATAATAATTGTTTTTAGATCCAGGATTTGGCAAGAGAAATTGGGCATGAGGTTTACAGGAGAGACCCTCAGAAATCAGAGAATCTGTAGTAAGCACTTTGAGAGAAAATCATATTTGGATTTGATTAGCTACAGGCTTCGTAGGGATGCAATTCCAATTAGCTATGAAAATATGCCATCATCTTCTCAGTCTCATGTAAGACCTCCTGATGTTGAGCATGTTTTGGTGATAGAACAGACATGTACAGGTAGCTATATTAAAGAATTCATATGTTCATTTTTATATAACACAGTTTTGCAGTGTGATGTAGAAGGTTGTACAGTTGAAAGTAATTAAATTTTAAAAAAATGTGACAAAGAAATATTAGTTTTGCCTAAGAATTAATAAAGCTTAATGTTGGTAATATATTAACATGGTTTGGGTGCTATGATTTTACTACTTTAATAAGTGATTTTTCACAGATCAGTATTCTGACTTGCTTTTGACTTATACTAGGCTACTTATATATAATAGGCTTTATAATGGTAATTCTTACCCAATTTACTTTTGATTCTCATATTTGAGTTATATTTAAAAATCTGGAAAATGTTTGATAAAAATGGTTGATTTATTGTTCAGAGACAATGTTTTATATTTTTTTTTTTCAGAAAATGTAGATGAAACCTGCAAAGATGCTAGGCCAACCAAGGTAAATAATCCTGCAGGCCACAAACTATTCCGAAACATAGAAAATTTTTCAAAAGGAGATTCTACTCCCAGGAAAGCTAAATTAGTGAAAATCATTCACAGCAAAGAAGATCACTTGAGAAAATTAAAAAAGTTATGCAGGAAAAGGCTACATTGCGTGAAAGCACTTTCAAACCTTACAGAAAGTAGCCTTGTTAAGTATATATTGAAAGATATGTCATCAGTGACAGCAAACTTCATGGTGTCCTAAATCCGTAATTCCAAGGTTAAAGGTGCTAAAGGGAGAAGATGGAATTTGGAAGACAAGATTTTAGCACTTTGTGTATTTAAAAGAAGCCCAAGATGCTACAGTTTGCTAAGAAAATTTGTATACCTACCCCATAAAAGAACACTTTTAAACATGCTTGGAAAAGTAACATTTGAAGCAGGTATCAATCCTCATATCTTTAGGCAACTGAAAGACAAACTGCCTATTGGAATTGACAGATGTTGTTTATTATTCGATGAAATAGACATCCAAGAGAATGTACAATATGACAAAGGTACAGATAGGATTGTAGGATTCGAGGATTTTGGTGATATTTCCACAAGCTCTGTTGAAGCAAAACCTGCCAATAAAGCGTTGGTGTTTATGCTTGTAGGCTTAACACAGAATTGGAAACAGCCTGTTGCATTTTTCTTTAGCAACAATGGGTGCAAGTCTTCTGATTTGCAAAAATGCATTTTTGATGTATTAAATGCATCAAAAGTGTATGCTGGACTGGATGTTGTGGTCACAATCTGTGATATGGGTGTCAGCAATGTCAAGTGTTTAAAAGATCTTGGAGTTACAATAGCAACTCCATTTTTCTTTTATGAAGGCAGACAAATTTATGCCATGTACGATCCACCACATTTATTAAAATGTACATATTCCTTATTTCAGCAACATAATAATGTTGTTGCCTGTAAAAATTGGAAATGAACCTGCTTCAGTAATGAAGCAAGGTTTAGTGATATTAAAAATGCATATGAAATTGATGTTAACAACTCAATAATATTCAGAACTCTGCATAAAATCAAGCCCACCCATATTAAACCAGTGATGCGCTATGCAATGAAAGTCTGTGTGGCAGCCCAAATATTTAGCCACACTGTTGCAGCATTTCTTTATTCGCTTGTCAGTTCAGGTGATATTTAGTATATTATTCCTATAGCAAGTAAAATAACAATTGTTTCTTTTTTTTTTAGGAATTTTGGAGGGCAGAGTAATTGCGACTGCCACCTTTGTTAAAGAAGTAGACACTCTTTTTGATAGCTTTAATGGCAGAACAAATAGAGCTCCTGAAGGAAAAGACCTTCGCTGTGCTATAAGTGAAGAGTCCAAACATCTACAATATTGGCAAGAGGCATTTAATAAAATAAATAATTGGACATTTAAAAGATTGGACAAAAGAGGGAGAATAAAAAAATCTAGACCACCGTCACAAAGAGGATGGCTTACTTCTCTGAATGCCATCAGAGGAGTATGGGCCTATATGAAGAATATGGGTGCTTCATCCTTGCGGCCAAGATCCTTAAACCAGGATCCTTTAGAGAACCTATTTGCTTCCATTAGGTATGGTTGTGGTTGCAATGACCATCCAAATTGTAAACAATTTATTGGCAGCTTAAAGACCCAAATCTTAAATGGGTTAACAAATCAAGCAACCGCAGCAAATTGCGAAGAAGATGATAGCATTCTTTTATCAAATTTAAAGTTTTTTTTAAATGTTGAAAAAGAGACTAAAAATGAATCCGATTTAGCAGTTGTTAAGGCGGTTACAGAAAATGACCAAACTGAAGCAATAATTATTGAGGAAATCTCTGACAGAATTTTTTCTGATGTATCTGCTGGCAATGTAGGTGTGTTTTCAGTTGCCTATGTTGCTGGCTTTATAATAAAAAGTATTTTTAAACAAATAGATTGTGAAGTATGTAAGGTTGACATAACTTCAAATGATCTGGAACTACACAATGTATATATAAGTAATAAGGAATGGACAGATTCAAAAAATTCCCTTATATATCCCAGCCAAACATTTACTGCTGTAGTTGGAAGTAGCATAACTACATTGGAGTTGTTTTTTAAAAAAAATGCAGCAAAGAGAAATGTGCTTTTGAATGCTGAAAATTATTTAAAAACAAATTGTAATTTTGAATGGCTAACATGCATCAGTCATCAAAAGCTCATTTCACAACTTACAATCCGGTCTGTGTGTAAAATTGGTATTCCTTGGTGGTGTAAAAGGAAAAATCAGGATATTAAAGAAACAAGGAAAGAAAAAAGGCCAAGCAAAAGAAAATTGAATAAATTTAAGCGTTGATGATAATTATTGTTATTTTCTTAGTAAGATTATTATTATTTTAAGTTATGTAGCATGTATGTATAATGTTTTTGCAATGTGTATTTCTCATTCTTATAAGTTACATATTATATTATTTTGTCTATCTTTTCGAAAAACACTTCTTGATTTTTAATTGACCAAAAGTAAAACAACTTGTTTATCTGCATATTAAAAGTCCCTTAAGTTTTTTTTATGAATTAACTGAAAATATTAAGGAAGTTTATTATTTTAGTTATTATAAATTCTTTTCTAACGTTTATTGTAATATATACTATATTAAACAAAAATAAGCAATGCAGAGCAAGCTTTTCATTAACACATGTAAATGTTATGTCCTTAAGAGAGCTTATATAAACAGTTATGTAAGAAAATAAAACTTTTAATTTACAGAAAATATTAATTAAACAAAAATAAAAATTTCTTTTAACAGTATTGACTAAGGTAATGTCATTATTTTATTCTTTATTATAGTTATTTTTTTACTGTTTCAATTGCGAATAAAAAGACTATTCAGGGTTTTATTTGAAAACTTTTAATGTAAATATCTTTAAAAGTTTAAAAGAAAAACTAAATTTGGTACAAATAATAATTCATCTAGGGGGTAGGAGAAACTAGGAAGAGCCGGTCAGAATACTTTAAAAAAGTATTTAAATAATTAATACTTGCACTAAAAAAATGTATTTAAATGTTAAATACTTTTTATAATTATTTAATTTATAAATTTAATTTATGAATTTTATGAACAGGTTTAATGGGAAGGAAATATTTAATGAATTATTTAAACCTGTCTTTTTTGTACCAAAATTAGTATTTCCAACAGTTTCGCTTTCATAGATATTTATATTGAAACTTCAAATTGACACCCTGCATAGCAAAATATCAACATAAATCAGCTGATCCTAAAAAGAAATAAAATAAAATTCAAATTTCCCGCGTAAATTTCTGGACAAGATGCCTCCAGCGCCATCTTCGTTCACCTTCGATGACGCTAAACAAGGATAGCTACATGGATAATAATTTTGTGTTGGCTTGCGCGTCTCGAAGGTTGTCTCTGGTGGAAGGGAATTTTGTTTTTGTTATTTATATGAAAAATAAATATTCTTTAGAGTTAATTTTAAATAGAATATGCCTATATTTCATATTATTTTTAATTAGGATCGAAATCTAAACAGTACCAAAACAATAAATAATACATTATTGGTATGTTTTCTTACACGAAAATAAAGGGACTTAATTACAAGAAAAGGTAAAATCATTTTTTTTATGTTATATAAACAATTTCGTCTTTTTGGTCATGTTTTATGTATAATTTCATTTAAATTAAATACTTTTTCCAAAACTAAAAAATTCTTAGTCACAAAAAAATAAAAAAAATGAAACTGGCACAGTTGAAATCTGAACCCAGGCCGACCGGCTGATAGTTCACTGTCATTAACACTAAACCATGAAGCGTTTGAGGCGAATGTTCGAAAACAAGTTTATATCGTACGTAGGTACACATTGTCATAATTTTTTTTTGTTTTTATTATTTTATTAAAGAAAATGTTATTCATCCTCCAATTTTTTGTGCTTAAAATAGTCCAAAGAAGATTAGCTTACTATTTCATATTGAAAAATGTTAAAATTCGGAGATACCTAAAGTCGACTAGAACCTACATTTTCTATGTTACTAGTTATTGGGTGTTACTATGTTGAGTGCAGGAGATTCGAACACACAAACAAACAAAAATTAAGATTTTAATGATAAATGTATAAACAATTAACTTACCAATAATTTCAGAATTCTGTTGTTGGAGAATATCTAAAAAATATGGATTTATCCAAAATGTCTATTGCATAAATTGAGATGAAGAAGGCTGGATACTTTGTATTAAGTATGGGTTGTTGATAAACGTCCTCCAGCTGAAAGTAATAAAATTATAAAATTTATATTATTTTATTAAAGTCCGATCCTTCCATTCATTACTTCTTATTGATTAAAATATCAAGTACCTACTTACTTTTAAAGATTTGATTTTGATTGAAAAGCAGAAACAAATATTTTTCCTAGTTTTCCAAACACTACACAAAACAAAAATAAATAAATAAAATCTGAAGTTGACGTTGACAATTTAGACACGGGCCTCAAGCTAGAGCTGGGCATCAGTATCGTATATGTACCGTACATTCCAAATTTTTACTTTAAAGCTGTCTTGCTGTCGGGCTTCAGCGCGGTCGATATTTAAAAATCTAGTGGCTTGGAAAACAATTGAATGTTGGTTTGTAACGATTGTTGTTTCTAAATAAGGGACATACATTGTTCATTCTGTGATTTATCAAAAAAAAATGGCAGACGAAAACCCACAACAGCCTATGGATCAGGAGGAAGCCAGTAAGTATTTATAATTTTTGTAATAATGTATTGTGATTATTAACATAATTTGGTAAAATAATAAAAATATATTATTATGTAAGTAAATATGTATTGGATAAAAGATGCTTATTTTAATTTGCACGAAAATTTTGTAGCAAAACTGTTCATTCGTCTGCTTTTAGGAATACAAAGCGAAAGTTTTTTTTTTTAAGTATGCCATATTTATTAAGAAAAAATTGTTGTAAACTAAACATAAAAACGTTTTCGGATATTTATATTTATTATTATTTCATTTTTGCATAGATACGTCATCGGGTAGTGCGCAGCCCCCTCCGCCCAATAATGAATTACAGGCCTTAAAAGGCCAATTAGACCATGTCCTGCAGGGCATAAATTACATGGCCGAGCGGCTAAAGGTATGTTACGTCTTATTTATAAGTAATTCTTTAATATTCACATGGCTAGTGAACGATGTTACATTAAATAGGTTTTTTTTTAATATTTGGTTGATATGGTAAGGTAATAATTAATTTTGCTCAATTACTCTAACATAATTTCTTTTTTGCGACGTTAGTTTTCGATAATATAATTACTTATTATATTAATTAAGTTTTATTTATCAGCTATTTAATTTCGTCAAAAGTTTATGTCTTGAATATCAGATTTGTTTTATATGATTCGCAGGAATCAGGGTATGCTTTATAGTTTCATCCTAGAATTAGATTTAAGTAGTTATTATTTAGCTCATCATACAAAATAAATGCACTTGGATTTAGTTTTTAATAAAGGAATGATTTCATTTCGTAATCAGTGCAAGAATATTTATTCTCACTCTTGTTTTTGTAAAAAAAAAGCTTTATTTCTCCAAGGAAATATATGATTTTATAGTAGTATAACTAATTAATGATGTAGTAAGTATAAGCGTTAGCTTATATAAGTATATTCTACCAAAATAAACTATAGACTTGGTGCATTTATCATCTAATTAAATTATATATTTTACTACATCACAGAATTAAATAATTGCATATTCTTTCGTAATTTGCTTTATATTAAAATTATCTCTAAATTATTATCTCTATATAATTGTATTTGTTGACATTTAAATTGTCTAAAATGTTTAATATTTCTTTTAAAATACGATATGAGTGAGCCTGGGCGCTATCTAAAACTATCCTGTTTTTACTTTTATACCAACAATTATGTTTTAAATCATTAAATAAGGTATATATATCTGAATATAAAAAGCTAAACATTTCAAACAACTGTGAATGATAAATAAATTGATTTAAAATTAAAATAACATAGTTATAGAAAGAGTATCGTATATAATATGTGCGAATTTTAAAATTCTGATAAAATTTTGCTTATTTCGCCCTTGTACCCCTTGTTATAGAATATGCTTTTCGCTCAATTTCAATGTACTGGAACGTATTATTCTTATCGATGTAATCGTTAATACTTCGACAAAAATACAGTGCTTCATCTTGATAAGGTTTTTTATCACAGCAATGAAATCTTCAAAAAAAAATCTTTTGGATCGTTTTCTATCTACGTCTAATGCATTATTTAAAATAACTATTACATGATTTCATTAAAAATAACTAATGATTCTATTATTCAGTTTTTAGAGGAAAAACAAAATGAGGCCTCTAAGGAGAGGGAGGAAGAGAAAAAAAGAAAAGAAGAGGAAGAGCGGAGGGAAATCCAAAGGAGAGAGGGTTAGTTGGATATTTTAATTTTTGTGGACAATACTCTTGGAGAAAAAAACTATTCGATTTTTCCTACATTTTATGAAACTTATGAAGGTGAATCACGATCGATGCAAAGTTAAACGTTTACGAATAAGGGAACATCAGACTTCTTTGAAAATTTGACAACATCGATAAGGGATTGGGATGGGATCTAACGAGCTAAAATATTTTTAGATAAATAATTAAATTGGAAAGAAATATCTATAAAAATGAAATTTTGGTAAATTCAGTCACTCTTTTAGGCTTATTGTCAAATATAATTAGCGATTTTTTTAAGCCATGTGCGATAAATACATAATATTGTAATGAAATTTAGGAACACATCAGAGACTATAAAAGAAAATATTAAGCTAAACGTAAGTAGAACCCTGAATAAATCTCACTAATCAACTTTTAACTACAAAATACGAATAAAATACTTCAAAAACTAGAAGAATAATTTACGTATTTACATTTTCATAATATATTAAAGTTCTTTTTTTTTTATTTCCGAAACTTTATAGCATTTTTCGTATATGGCGATGAAATCAAATGAAAATCGTTAAAGATTGGCATAGGACAACACCAGAAAAAAACACACAAACTCAAAAAGGTTAGCATATACAGGGTGATTTATTTACAACACCAAACATGATGTTACCTTTTAGTATGAGCAGCAACGTCGCATCGCTAAAAATAATATTTTCGCTTGTTATATCATATGTTGTTAAATTTTCTAAAAAATGCAATGTTCCTTATTCCGTTAATGTTTCAACTTCAGCATCGATCGTGATATATTCCGTATAGTTTGAATACACTTATAGTTTTAATTTTATTTTCTTTATAGAACAAAGAATCCATAGGGGCCGCGCCCGAATATTTAGGGGCCGCATAGGGAGGGGGCCATATGAGGGTCCTTCCGATGGAGCAGAAAGGGCAGAACCGAGAGGAGGGTGGAGGGGCCGGGGAGGAAGAAGGGGCAGTAGGGGAGCCTCAAAAAATTATTATATTTATTTTTAAATATTTTTTAAGTTAATTAATTTAATCATAAAATTAGTATAATTCATAAATTAATATATCATAAAAATTGAATAATTAAACGTTTTATTTCAAATGCATATATTTATACGTCTATACTACATACATGTGTTATATTTTGGAACATTTTCTGGTCTACGTTCTCCCGAAGAAACTGTACCGTGAGCTCAATTATTGTACAGTAGGCGCTCTCAGTAAAAAACGGTCTTCAGTCAATAAGCCAAGTTGAATGATCTGTAATGAAAAAAATCTCCTTTAAAATATTCTCCATGTTTAATTTTATTATTTCTTATTTACCCTTCTCTATCTTATATTTTTATGAATTTAATTCTGTTTGCGGTTCTCGAATATCTTGTAGACGTGAGTTCCTTGGGACCGGTGAACAACGACTTAGTAGGTAAAGTCCAGTTCAGAGATCTATTAGAATCTTTGATGTGTCGCAGATGCCGCACTAACTAGTCCGTGCGCCTATGTCATATTTATTGTTGCATGATATATATGTTTAAATGGCAAAATTCTATATTGTCTATCTATGAAATCATTTTAAATATACGTAAAACCCCATGTTTTATACTATTTTTTATTTTTCTTTCGAAAATGTCAATTTTTAGAAAGAAAATAATATCACAAGAAAATAATATCAAAAAATTGACCGCGGACTAAAATCCAAGCATCTTACAAAATATTTTAAACACTTCCAGCACTCACAGACTTGTCACCTCTTTTTAGCCAGTCTATTAAACAAAGATAAAACACCTGCGTTCTGACAATTCCTACTTTAGGCTGTGCAAGTGATTGTGTATCTCTCTCTATCCCACTGAATTTAAGAATTACGGGGCCGTACCCAAATAAATTTTTGGACCGTTTTTGTATTATTTTCGTCGTGTTTTTAAAGAGATCTTTACGGATGGGTCTATCGCCTTTAAAATACTTGTTGGATGGGTCTATCACCTTTAATAGTTGGGAGGGGGGCCATGTAAGAATGTAAGGTTATTATTTGATGTGTTTTGCCGGTTATGCTTTTTACACGTTTATGAAAGTAAAGAATTTAGAATTTGGCCTGTATTCCTGTAAATTTTTTGCAGTTTTTACTGTGAGGAACAGTGTTTTTTTATTTGTGTTTGTGGATTTGTTTTGGTATTATACCTAAAGACTTTAAAATGTTTCGACCCTGGAAAAATAGGCAGGAAAATTTGGCAAATGAAGAGGAAAGTGTTTGTGCGGGCTTATGGAGACCGTGGGTGTACAAGAAAGACAATAACATTTGTGATAAAAACAATAAGAGTGATCTGGGCAGTGATTTAGACTTACATAGTTCTGATAGTTCATTTTCTAGTATTGAGGAAGCAAAAAGAAGCAAGGGAAGTAGAAGCTACAGAGGAAATCAAGCAGTTTTAAAAGAACAAATTTATCTAAATATCTATAACAATCTAAGGAATGATACTCAGTTCACAAATGATTGTAGTGCTTTGCAAAAAATAGCGTTTTTAACAGGGGTTCCCTATAGTACAATATGCCTGTAAAAAAAAGGATTAAAGACAGAATAAAAAGGAAAGATGCAGGACAATCAAAGGGACTTGACATGGATATTGCCAAATTGCCAAGGAAAGGTGTGTATTCTAAATACAAAAACAATGAGGTTCTGACCATAGAGACACCTTATCGGCAAGGGACAAACATTTCTCAGTCTCAACCTTGCGGAGATACCTGATAAAACTTGGATTTAAGCATAAGATGGTTAACAAAAGAGCTGCTGTAATGGAATTGTCAGGTGGTGTATAGAATATTTGAGGAAAATTAAAAAAATTTGGGAGCAAGAAAGATCCATATATTATTTAGCCGAAACATGATATGATACATTTATGATTGATGTATGACTTCCATTCTCTGGGAAAAAAGTCCCTTTTTTGCCATAGTAAGAAAACCATATTTTTATTAATAAAACAAGTTTAAAATTTTGTTTTTTCCAGCTTACTGCCCCTGTTGTCCTTCAGTGATACAATAAAGACTGCTTCTTCCACCATTCTCTGGAAAAACCCTTTTTTGCTATGGTAAGAAAAACACTGTTTTTAATAAGAAAACAAATCTAAAATTTTGTTTTTTACAGCTTACTACCCCTGTTGTCCTTCAGCAACACAATGAAGACTGCTTCTTTCTCCATTCTTTGGAAAAAAGTCCCTTTTTTGCCATAGTAAGAAAATCCTATTTTTATTAATTAAACAAGTTTAAAGTTTTGTTTTTTTCAGCTTACTGCCCCTGTTTGTCCTTCAGCGACACAATAAAGTATATATAATGTAATGCTTTAGAATCCATATGCTGATGTGCGAGATGAAGTTGGAATCCATGGCGGCAACAGAGAAACTGTTTCCTTCCTTAATGGAAGAAACTGCTAAAGAACAATGGCAAAAAAACAGAATTTACAAAATTTGTATTAACTTTTTGGGCCAGATTCAAAAGAGTGGTTAAATTTATAAAAGTATTTAGTATCCTCACTGTAGTTTTAGGATCCAGTATACTTAAAATGTAGTGTTTTGTATAAGATTTTTAGTTTTTAGTATAAGCATTTATTTTTGTTAATTTTTATCTAATCTCTCCTAATATGCATAATAACTAAATACGAGGCAAACAAATTAATAAATACGTTCAGGATGTAGTGTGTTTTTTTTTTATAAGTAAAACTTGTGTCTTTTAAAGGCATAAAGTATAGACAGCCAGATGATTTTTAATGTAAAAGTTTATTTTAAAAAATATACTTCCAATTTTCTGACTACATAATTACTTTTTATCAAAAGAAGTTGGTACTAACTATAGAGATGGGGGGTTTTCATGAGTATATTATTATAATAATATATCATAATATGTATTAATTAAAAAAAACTATAATAAAGGACATTGAATATGGCAGCCACAATCCCCATTAATAACCACCACCATGTAAAAATAAATCTCAATTCCCAAAAAAAGGAAATATATAAAATTTGAAGACAAACCAAAACATTTTACACTTTTGTGTCAAAAAGTAACTATTTAATGCCTTAATCCACAGAATAAATGGGCCTAAGTAATTTGTTACCTACTCTCTCATTAAACTCAAAAATGCTTTATTGTCAATATAAACATAGAAGTTGTAGACAAAGCCAATAGACTGTACATTAAAGGAATAAAAACGAGAAACTAATTTAAAATAAAATAAAATTATATAAAACTTTGAAAAATACTTAAATGCTAATCATTAAAAATTCATCATAGTTTAGGTGCTACTACTATTTAGTACGCTTTACTAGCAAGAAATATTTTCTTCCTTGTACGTAGGCTTTTTTCAGTCTTAAGTTGTCTTATTTCTAGTGGAAGTTTATTAAACAGCTTTCTACCTCCATATATGATAGAGCTACGGACAAGTTCAAAATGAGGAATGTGTAGCCTCAACAAATAGTTTTGTCGCGTATTATAGTGGCTTCCTAAGTGGAGTTCCTGTTTATATTTTCTAAAAACTAAGCAAACTATTTCCAAAATAAAAATACAACAAAGGGTTAAAATATTATGACTTACAAAATGCGGGCGACATGAATCACGAGGCTTGGCCCCACATAGATATCTAATGGCCCTTTTCTGGAGTACAAACACTGAACTAAAAAGTGAATTTGAACATGAACCCCAAGAGCAAATTCCATATCGAAGGTGCGACTCGATAATCGCGAAGTATGCAGATCTGGCGATGGAGAAATTAAGACTGGTGGCAATAACCCTTAGGGCGTAGCCGCCTGATGAGACTTTTCTACATACATTCACAATATGGTCTTCAAATTTAAGGAACTTGTCTATGGAAAGACCCAAAAACTTACTGAACGGTGGCATGTTGATGGCTTCATTATTTAAACATATATCATTTGTATTACATTTAAGGATATTTGTTTTGGAAACATTAAATGTCAAAAAATTTGCATCACACCAGTCTTTTATTTTTAACAAATCTGCACGCATATTGGCCTCCATTTGAGAAACATCAGAGTCGTGCCACAGGATGGTGGTATCATGGGCACACCAGTTACCTGCAGTTGTGGCAGATCGTTCACATAAATGAGAAAAATTAAAAGACCAAGTACTGATCCTTGCGGAACACCCACATTTATATTAAGTTCCTTAGACATACCACCATTAAATTTGACAGCCTGGACACGATTTGATAAGTAGGAACGAAACCACTCAAGGGCAGTTCCCCTGAAACCATAGAGCTCCAGTTTCATCAGCAGCACTCTGTGACTCATGCAGTCAAATGCCTTGGACAAGTCACAGAATACCGCTGCTGCAACTTTACCAACATTCAGTCGGTTGTACAGGTGCTCTAGAAAGCGAAAGATAGCATCATTTGTGCTCACGGACTCACGAAAGCCAAACTGCTGAAGACTCAATAGGCAAAATCTATTTGAAAATGAAACCATCCTCACCTTAACGAGCCGTTCCACTATCTTGGCTAAAGTAGGCAATAACGCTATAGGTCTAAAGTTAGAAGGACAGTCGCGATCGCCACCCTTGTAAAGAGGAACAATCATTGCTCTTTTTAAGCACTCTGGGAAAACTCCAGACATAAATGAAAAGTTAATTGACTCGGCCAAGACTTGCAAAGCAACAAGAGGTAAAACAGAAAATATTTTAAGAAAAAGCCCATCCCAACCTGATGAACTCTTATTCTTAATATTAACCATTAACTGTTTAAGCTCTTCTACACTTCTGGGGGCAAAAAAGAAAGATTCGGCTACTACCACATTGCTAAGATAGCTCCTGGGATCTATTTTATGTGAGAGATTGGCTGCAAGGTTACTAGCAATATCACAGTAGAAGGAATTGAGGACATTGGAATCTAAGGTACTTGGAATAACCAAGACATTATTTTTACCCCTAAGCTCATTTAAAATCTTCCAAGACTCTTTTGCTCTGTTGGAGGAATTATTTATCCTCCTTTGAAAGTAGGTCCACTTAGCCATTCTGATTGAGTTTCTGTAAATCTTGCGGTATCTGTTATAGTAATTTAAAAATGTTGCATTGTTCATAGCGTGTTTCCTAATGTAAAAAAGGAAGCGCATATTTTTCCCAGATACTCGTAAACCCTTAGTATATCAAGGTTTTCTATTTCGTTTCTTAATATTGACAACAGGAAAAGCAGTGTTAAAATTGTTTAATACTATTTGATGAAAGCTATGCAGTGGGTTAACAGTAGTCAATACATTATTCCAACTTGACATATTGCAAAGCAAAGAGACTTGACTTGTTATAAGGGACTGATGACGCTAAAAACTAAACTTATGAAATTAAAATTTTTGGTTAAACTCATTTAACGTACTTAAATCTTATATTTAAATTAAATATTATCTTGCTATCAACTATCCTGAATTTCTAACTTAATAAAACTAAACCCAAAAATCCCGAATAATAAAGTTTTAAATACAAATAAATTTTAAGACCGGACCTGTGCAACTTTTCACGCTTGAGTGGCTGTGACTAAGCTCAGGCGTTTAACAAAATAGTACGTGGGCACATTTTACGAATCAAATGTATAAATTCTTAAAAAAATGCTTAAAACATTTATTTATTTAATGAAATGATTAAATATCGCTTAGAATAATACTTTATGACTCTTTCCACATAAAATTTTGCGGTTTAAAGATGCATGTCATGTGACAATACAAGCAACACCGGCACACGGACTATTTGCGGTACATCAAAGATTCTAATAGATCTCTGAACTGAACTATACCTGCCTTCCTTCTATGCGTCATTACGTTTTTAAGAAGACTTGATCAAAAAAGGAACTATAGGGGTAATGGGAGGGAGGGTTGGTCTACTTCGGACGTGGTTACTCATATAATTAAGATGGAACTTCCTTACAGGCAAGTCGTTTAATCTATAATTATACTTCATAACCACGTCCTCGTAGACCACCCTATAGATGTTTAAAGCCAACACTTTTTTGATCACCTATTTTTAATTAACATTAATTTGTCATATAAATTTGTAACTGTTTATATACAAATTTACTAATATATTGACTAATATTTATTTATTCGAAAGGAAAAACTACCAAAAACTTAGATTATAACTACGAGGGTTTATAAACAAATTAACACATTAAGTTGTAACAACGCTACAGAAAAGTTAATTTCACATAATACAGTAAATTTTGTACCTAAAAATATACACACCTACTTATATTTACGTATATATCTCCCTAAATTTCTAACCTAGTGCTTCTTTTATAAAAGTATATTTTGAGCATACGAGTCTTCGCTGATAAGGGGTCTGTTGTAGAATTTAGCAAAAACTGTTGATTCTTTAGTCTAGATCCGGCTGCTTTTCTGATAGTTTCTAGATTGATGCCTTTACGTAATGCAGACGAGGTTGAGGCATGTCTTGTGGAATGAGAGGTAAAAATAGAAGTATCAACGCCACTTTTTGACAGTGTTGTCTTAACCCATCTCGAAATTGATTGTGAGGATGCCCTATGAAATGGTCGTTTATGCGTGATAAATAAATATTTGCAATCTTTCCGTAATTCTTTTGTTACGTTTAAATACCTCTTTAATGTTAAGGCAATACATACTTCGGGGTTATTTTTAAAAAAGGAAAAAGATAAAATCGGTTGAGGCCTGCGAGGTGAAGATGTTTTAATTAAATCTGTAATTTTAATTTTGATTTCCCTATCGTTAATAATAATATCATCAATTTTTATCGAGGCAAGTGTTTGAACTCTTTGGGATGTAGCTAAGGCCATTAAGGTTGTCATTTTTAGCGATAATTCCTCGAAAGATAAGCTTTCTAAAGGGTACTGCTTTTTTAGGTAGTTTATTACTATTCGGGGATTCCAGGTTGTATCGTATTTCGGGAACACGGGCCTAATCCTAAATATTCCTTGCATAAATCTCTTAATTAACTTTTGACGATCATCTAAAGAAAAAAGAGTATTTAGGGCCGATCTATGGGTATTTAACGTGGAGTATTTTGCCCCTGAATTAAATTCATTATATAAAAATTTTAGAATATTACGAATCTCAGGCGCTAGTGGATTTATTTTTTCGGATTTACAATATTGCCACCATTTTTTGTAGGTTGTATTATACTGTTTGATTCTATTGTCGCTTAATGAGGCTACGAACACCGGCATTAATTCTTCTTGTATTCCTTTAACTTGAAACGCCCTGGAGATAATATCCCTGCACCCAGGGTAATTTTCTCCCAAATCGGATGACTCTCCTTGTAAGGAGAGAGAAGTAATTTAGAACTTGGCTTAAAAATAATTAATTCTGATATTAGAAGTTTTAAGAACAATGGGTACCAAGATTGAGTGGGCCAAATAGGCACGACTATAATACCTCTAGCTTTATCCCTTATAATTTTATTTAATACCTTTGAAATTACTGAAAATGGAGGAAATGCATAAAAATAAAAACGTGACCACCCTATAGTGAAAGCATCAATAAATTTTGATTCAGGGTCATGTTTCCAGGAGACAAACTTTTTACACTTACTATTTAAAATAGTAGCGAAAAGATCTATTTCTGGTTGACCAAATTTTTGAACAATAAGTTTAAATGCTGAACTATTTAGGGAGTATTCAGTGGCGATATTTATGTGCCTTGATTCATAGTCTGCGATTGTATTCTCACTCGACTTAATATAAGAGGCAAATATTTTTATTTTTCTCGCTTCACACCAGCTCCAGATTATTTGCGATATTTTATTGAGAGTGGCGTGTTTACAACTGCCCATTTTGTTAATGGAGGCGATCGCAGTTGTGTTATCAATTCTTAGCAGGATATCACAGTTATGTAATTGAGCAGCGAAGCATTTTAAGCCATTAAAGGCTGCCAATAGTTCTAGATGGTTGATATGCAACTGCGATTCCTCTAAACTCCAAAGGCCATGGGATCTATTGCCAGCACAAGCCACCCCGCACCCATTTTTGGAAGCATCTGAGAATATTTCTTTAATATATTCACCCGTATGAATTCTAGCCCCTGAATTTCTAATATTTTGACTCCACCATTCTAATTCTAGGTTGGCCTTTCTATTAATTTTCATTTTAGCATTAAAAGACTGGTTGTTTTTTCTCAAAAAGAAATTTTTTAAACTTTCTAATTCTTTAACATACCTCCAACCATAATCAAAAGCCGGACAAACAGATACAATGTAGCCTACCAGTTTTGCAAATTCGCGTATTTTAAATTTAGTTTTATATTTGAAAAATTGAAAATGTTTCAGAGCTTTAGTTACTTTTTCCTGGGGTAAACGTATTTGCATTGATTTACTGTCCCATATAAATCCTAAAAATTTGCCTTCATATGAGGGACTGAGACTACACTTTTTATAGTTTATAATAAATCCCAGGGATAAAAGGGTTTTAATTGTTATATTAACATTTTTCCTGCATTCTATTAGATTATAACCCAAAAGAAAAAAATCGTCTAAATAATTAATTGACAAGAATCCATTTGACCTTAAAAAATTTACCACCGGTTTTAGTATTTTACAGAAAACATATGGGGCCGAACTCAGCCCAAAAGGCAGGCAATTAAATTCATATAGTTGACCTTTATGCTCAAACCGTAAAAATTTTTTGCTGTCAAGGTGAACTGGAATTAAGAAATATGCGTCCTTAAGATCTATGGAACACATATAGCAGTCTTTTGAAATTAGAGCTTTTACTGATTTATAATTTTTTAGCTTAAAGTGTTTTGTATTTATAAAAGTATTTAAGCCTTTTAAATTTAAAACAAAACGATATTCTTTATTTGGTTTTTGAGTTAAGAAAAGGGGAGATAAATATTGACCTCTTTTTCTGGCACATGGTGATATGGCACCTATTTTCAAAAGCCTGCGTAGCTCGTTCATAATATGCAATTGTTGAGATCGTGACCTATTAACATGTTTAGGTAAAGTAGATTGGACTGACCTTTCTGAGAATGGTATTTTGTAACCCCTGACCCATTCAAGGATAAGTGGGTCATTGGTTAATTTTTGCCAGCTATAAAAATCTTTAATTCTACCAGCATAATTTTTAGATGGCGCATTTACCTCTATTTCTTGTAAGATCTCTGATGCCAATTCTGGCGTTTCTGGTTGTTCTGAAACCTCTCTGCTTTTTTCTCTCTGTAGTTGGGGCGCTCGTTGCAACGTTTCATCTTGGAGTGTTGGGGTCGGCGGTATAAAAAATTGTCAGTAGCAACCTTGTAGTTTGAAGATCGTGGGATCTGTTTTTTCCCGGTTTTGGCAGGAACTGCTAGCTCCGAGTAGACTTTTTTCAGATTTTGTGCCGTTTTACACTTCTCACCAAAGTCTTCTCCAAACAAACACTTGTCGGTTTTTGAGCTTTCAGCCAATTTCTGCACTTCTTGGTTAAATAACGGGTATACTTGATGTTTGCGATGTTTGGAAATTAGGTGATGTACCTCACAAAAATTTTTTCCAACATCTGCTACCATTGGGGATAACTCTTTTCTTACATTTGTAGGGGTTTCATCGGAGATTAGAGTGGATAAGACTTTACCAACCACGCTTAATCCTCTCCCTACCTTATCTTGGAGGCTACTTAATATGGCATCCTTTTTATTATCTATGGGAGAAAGTAATCCCTCGGCTTCGATATTTAATTTAGGTGCAGTTAAAAACTCGCAATTTTCGGGAATTTTCCAATTTTCAATTACTTTTTCTCTTATTTCTTTATCTAACCCATTTATGACATAACTTTTCCATCTACAGACTATATCATCTTGTAGTGGAGGAGCCCGAGAAGTATCTACTGACGGGTCCTCGCCCAATAACTTTGACATACTTTCATTATCGGGTGGTAATGTATGTAAAATACTCTCCTGCGGCCGCTGGGGCTGTAAGGGTTCATCTGGGCGGGGTTACGTGACGAGGTTCCTCTATCTCGCTTTCAGAGCCACCTTGTGAAACAGAGAAATATATTTTAGATAAATGCCTGAATTTGCATAAACAAATTACTGTACTATTTGCATTATCTTTCGCCCCATTCTTCTTTTGAATACTTCTGCATAAACAAAAGTACTTTTGGAAAAACAGACAAAAAACGCTAAACGAATATTTGATATAATATATCATACGAGTATTAGGGCTTTAGCATTTTGCATAAACAAAATACTATGTGTATGGTACTTATCCCTTACACTATAATACTAGGTACGTATTTACTTTGGCGTAAACAAAAGTATGTCTAATTTTATATCTCACGATAATTCCTTTGTCAGCTTCCCCCGTAGGTAAACAGCGTAATTTATCAATAATATTATACATATTTACTTACTGTTTTCGGTTGAAGATGATCCCTGCTCAATCAATGCATGTAATTTCTTTAATTTCTTTTTTATTCGACGGTATTTTTCATTGCTTAAACGCTTAGGCATGTTTGAATATCGATCTTTCCACGCACGCAAACACTGATTCACGGAATTTATTCGCCTCGACCGAATGTGTGACCGCTATCGCACTTAAAAACGTAATGACGCATAGAAGGAAGGCAGGTACTAAGGGATCACGCGATTAGACATTTTGGTGTAAATTCTTTGAAAAAAGTGGCCGAATTCGTACCAGAGACGTAACTACAGGGTGGTCTACGAGGACGTGGTTATGAAGTATAATTAGGACTATAAATTAGGCATGGGATGCAAGGAAAACAAGTCAATCAAAGAAACAAGGAATACAATCTTGGGATCTTTGATCATGCTGATAGATTTTTGTTTACTTTACGGGTCGTTGACCTTCGTGAATACTATTTATTTTATTGCTTTATAAAATTAGCTCTGTTTTGTAGTGATACATAATATATCATATTATTATACTTCTCAAGGAGTGCGTGGGTTTATAAAAAAACTGCTTTTTTTAAACAAACATTTTATGAAAATTGACGCGGTCGATATGTGGATGCGCGGAAGAGGACGAAAATTACGTAAAAAAACAGCTGAATAAAAGTAGGCAAATGATATATCAAAATACGTGGAATATCGGGTAGCATTAAAAAATTTATTAATATAGTGGGCGTCCGGTTTTAAAAAAAATACTTATTTTATTATAACTAAAAGACTATAATCCTGGCATATCCCTTTCCCTCACAATATTGTCTGTTGTTTTTCCACTTAATATTATTTATAAAAGAATGATATTTAAAATAAATAAACAAAATAAAATAGACTCACTTTTCTCATCGCAAACAACGTTTGACAGCACTAAATGTGTTTGGCATCCTCCGAGCTGTTTTCAAATGCGGCTCAAAACGTCTTACGTTGTATAGGGAATAGTAGTTGCTCGCGATGGAACTCGTGGAGCACCAACCAAGAGATGGCGCTAAATAACGTTAATTTATAAAGAATAAATTAACGTAATCCATGTAGGAAAATTTGCCTTGTAGCAGGGAGGGAACCAGGAGGAAGCCTAATATCTTATTACTTATACCTACATACATGAAACTCAGTCATCGTCCATGGATTTACAAATTACCTTTGTAACTCGTACATTGCAATCCATGGACGGTGACTCAGTAACTCGCTTAGTTATAATGTTATACGGAATTACTACAAATCGACGCGAAAAAATACATTGTCTCCATAATTTCATCTACTAACGTCAAATTGATTACGTTACAGAAATGGATGGCTGATCTACAAACTGTGACAAAAGAAACATGGACTATTGAGAAAACTTTTAAGGTACCTACTAATGCTCCTCGAAATATATTCAAAAGAATATATAGATGTCATTTTAATACATCAATAAAAAGACCTGCAACCAAGTTAGAACTTGAAACTCAAAATAATAAACGTAAACGGAAGTCAAAGAATTTAGATTGTAAAGCAAAAATAAATATCGTTATAACGAAAATATTTGAGGAATCTAAGTCAAAGAAAAAAAATCCGTTTACAGTAGAATGGCCTTGCATGATAAGCATGCAAGACCACTAGGCGATGAAGCCAAGAATCATTTACTAGAACTTTTTAATCGAGGACACTCTGCGGCTTCAGCCTATCACACTTTTTGCGCGGAAAAAATGGAAGAATATGGAGATAAGTATGAGGACATTTTATACGATAGATAACAATATATTTCATATTCAGGGCCGGTTTATCAATGAAAGGTTTTCCCTATTAACATAAGGGTTAATTTTTGTCAAATATATCCAATGTCCATATTAAAGTGACAATTTAGACAAGAGTTAACCCTCGGCCACAGCATAAAGAAACCAGCAGTCGCACTCCGCTCGAAAATGTAAGCGAACTAATAGCGTCCTTAGCCATGCCGCAGCCATGTTCTCCGGATGCCGAGCTCACTGTTTATCGAACTGTGTTCATAGGTCTATCGCCTAGTTCAGCGCCGTACTTAGTGACTATTTTGATAGCGTTTTTACAAAGCGTAGCATTTTTTGCAAAAACTTTTGTGATTTTGATTAAAATTACTCAAAGAATGGTCTCTTAAATTTATGGTACATACCTAATTAACTTCCTGCACGTATTCTTCTATATCGTTGTTGTTAGATGTAGAAATGCGATGTTTATTTTTGTTTAAATATTTTGTTAATGTATGAACTTTATTAATATTAAAAAATAAATATTTGTACTAAAGTCTGCCCAACCAATCTGTAGCTAAGCGGTATCGGTGCGGGGAACGTGGTTGTAGACTAGACCCGCCTCATTTCATTCATGAAATGGCCAGTGACGTGCGAAATTTTATAAACGGATTACACAGATTTGAATGTATTAAATATTAAAAAATATGGTTTAGTTTTAATTTTAAAATAGGTATTTGTAGGTAAGATATTAATTTGGAAATTAAGGTCTTCTAAAATATTTTATTTGTAAATATGTAATAAAAAAATGACAGACAAGATTAGGGAAGTTTGAGATAAAAGTAAAGTAAAGAAAACACAAAATTTGTAATACACCTACTTAGTTTATTCACTTAAAATAAGAGTGCCGTACACGATGCCTGGATATCGCGAGGGAAAGAGCACGGCAGATAATCCGAATTATGCTGTTTAAACATTGAATTTACTACATAATATGTATAATTTAAATTATTATTTAAATAAGTATAATCAATTTGTACCTGCTGAAGATATATTGCTAACCACTCCGGTAACAGTCTCACTCTACCAGCATTTTTTAAACGTTAGGTCATTGTCTATCCAAGTTTCATCTAAATAGACAATATTGCGACCTTCGGCTCGGTGTTTTTTTATTTCTCTTAGGTATTTATACCTTAAAGATTATTGAAGAATTGGTTATTTTTGAAAAAATTTTCTTCTTCTGGCAATTTTTGCAACAGCTTTCTGCTAGTAGGCACAACTTTAAACCCATATAAATTTGATTTATTAGGTGTTTAACTATTTGAAAATGAAAGTTGTCGTCTTGTTCCACCTTCGTCATTCGCGGTCTTTTTTTTGCCGGGACTAGAAAGCATTTTGTTGGGGTCCGTCCGCATTCTTTCTTCATCTTCTTTGTGAATTTTTTTCACCATTGAAATGCTTACGCCAGTATATTGAGATACTCTTTCAAGTTTGCGCTTTACTGGTAGATTAACGAAGTTATTAGTAGCTTTTTCATTGCAAACCCTAAAAATTTGTACAAGAAGTATATAATCCTGATATTCGATTTTTTTTTGTCGTCGTTCCAATTCATATTACTTATATTTATAGACATTTTATATTCAAAATAACCAACATTAACTTTAAATCTTTTTGTTTGTAAAGCAATCGAGCTTGGTTTTATTTCATTGAATATGATTTTTATTTATTACAACATTAGGTACATAATTTTTGAAATTTAGTGTCGCATAAATTATGATTTTATTTTAATGTTTTTTTTTCATAACTGTGCTTAGGCTTTATAATTCTCTTATAATCATTTTACTTACCTATAAACATTCGCAATCACTTCCCTTGCCTGGCTATAAATTGTCTTTCTATGAATAAAGTTGTTCATTTTAACGTAAATAACACAAAAACTGTTAAAAAATATGAACTTTAACAACAAAAAAACAAATAACACAAAACAACAACAAAACAGCAACAACAATAATAGCAAATAAACTAAACTATGCTACACTACTCAAAAGTCATAGGTCATAAATTAAGTAGGTACCTAAAAATACAACAATAAAAACAGTTTAATAGCTCAAAAGTATTAACATACGCCGCCGCCACTGAATCCGCAAGAAATCGATATTATTCCGAAAATTACACAGAACCTGGTAGGATGCGATCCAATAAGATAGAGAAAGACAGAGAGCTGCATAAAAATAATAAATTAATGGCCGCGATGTCATCAACCAATCATCTGTCCCCAAACAGCGAGATGCTTCCGCGAAAGCACGACGTTGCCGGCTTTGTAAGTTTTATTAGGAATTTCGGATAAATGTTAGTCAATATTGGATTTTATAATATGCAAAACATTAGCAAATAGAACTAAAAAATATGGTTTAAACTGCATTACATAATTTATTATCTTTTTTATGATTAAATAGCTTAATTTTACCATTATATTTACTTTTTATTCAATACTATTTCATTTTTGCAGTAAGACGTGACAACGCTTCAAAATTTCGCCCGCATTCTTTTCGTAGACACAGATCCGATGGTCAAACTATATGTAGGTATTTTTATTTTACAAGATAATAATATCTAAAAAAATGTTTAAGTCCGGCTCTAGCCATGGCAAAAGGCGCGTGGACCGTAGCGAGTGTCAGCGGCATCCCTACTATAAGCAAATATGCCGCGCCTGCGTTAGTACAGCATACGTTAAAATAAAAATATGCCTAGCCAATAAGAGCGCTTCGGCATCCGCGAGGGCGTGGTACGCGAACCGCCAAATTCCAAATAGGAAATTTTCAATGTAGGAGTATGTAGTTTTTCTATTCATATTTAATTAGGTTTTTATGATGCGTATATATTTTAGATAAAGAAAAGTGCAATATGCATTAAAAACATTTAATAAGAAGATATTTTAGCTATTATTAGTAAATGGATTATTGATTTTTTTAAATATTTACAGCGTGTGATCAATTACTATTTTAAAAATATTTTATAAATACTTGCCAAATTTGGTTTTTATAGCAAATTATCTCTTTTAATGACGAAATTTGTTAATCATTTGGTATAGCGGTACGTGTAAGCGCAATGTATGAATTATTTAATTGTTATTGTTAGTTAAATATTAAAAATGGGGTGATACGAAATTGAATTGGTGTGTAGAGCTGATAAATTAATTGGTTAATAGGTGCATGAGTGGATAAATAAAAAAGTTAGAAAAAAAAATATGGCAATTTTTTAACAATATATGGTGAACATTTTAAAGTTTGCATTTTTACATACCTCTGTGTCATAATTCTAATATGCACCTTAGTAATATAATAATTGTCAATAGTTATTTGAAAGTATATCATTTTAAATTGTCCACTACCACTATACATATTCTATACATTATACTTTAGTGGTTGATATAAAGTATATATATGGTTGGAAAAGCTGGACAAAGGATAAATATGACTAAAAAGTCAAAGTATAAGAACAGAAAACAAAAAAAAAACGTAGAAATTATATTTTAACTTTGTTTATTTCAAATAATAAAAAATCTATAAATTTATTTGTTATTTAAATATAATAATTTATGGTATTTTTAATATCAACAACCTCAAAATTAAATGCAAAGAGGCTAAATGTATTAATCTGGTATTTAGTATGTAGACTCGCACTTCTTTAGCTTATTTGTCATCTCTGCTGGTCATGTATATACAGCCCGAACCATTCAAACTTCCATACAATAGTAACATGGAAAAAAATTACTGCTCTGTATACATTTTAATTAATAAATATATACTCACAGAGGATCTTCCCCCTCGTTCCATGTCAATTTCAAGTTAATCCAATTAGCTTTTCTGCACCCTAAAAAATATTAAAAACATAGCAAACAAAATGTAATAGAAAATGATTAGTTGAATATTAACATACAAAATAAGCTAACATTTTAGTCTTAAAATAAAAGATATAAAAATAGTTATACAGAAACCAACTTAAAATTTGTTTTTACAATTTGAAACCTACACCAAATTAAGCCTTACAAAAACTATACCTAGTTATGTATATGACCTCTTACATAAAATTTGTATTTACAATTTGAAACCTGCACCAAAACCTTACAAAAAATATACTTAGTTATATTATACTAATTATAACACAGAATACCATATAAAATACCACATCCTATTTTTGTTAACTTCACAGCTATAATAAAAACATAAAAAAATAGCTACAACTCAAATATTATCTAGCCATTAAATACACAAAGAAATCTAGCTTATTTTTTATTTGGATAGTACATTTGTTTTTCAATTTTTCTTTTCTTTTCAATGCCCTGAGAATTTTCTTCCTCCACTTTTTTATATTTGTTGATTACAGCCATAAATCTGGCAAATGCGTTTTTATCTAAACTTCTACCATAGCTACAAATTTCTTGCAATGCAATCTTAAAATAAGTATAAACGATGTAATAAAAATGTAACTTATATTTTACTCAATCTACTACTCGATTTTCTTCAAAGTCCATTGCAGAACTATTGACTTTCATTTTTGAACTCTCCTGAATAAAATGGTTTACATCCTCCTGATAATTGATTTGGATAGTTGTGGGTTGATCAACAAACAAAACATTTCCTCTTCCTCTTCACTCACAGTTGGGGAACCTACAACAAACTCGCTCCTCTGCTCAAAAATGGCTACAGCATGTATATGTTTACAATTACTGTTTAGACAGAATTTTGTGGACACTCACATCTGTATTTATGAAAACATATTTTACAGATGTTACAGTATCCAGTGCGACATTGCTCATCAGATAGTTCATGACAAGACACAACATAGAACTTACCACTTACCGAAACACTTTGTACTTTAAATTTTCCAAATTCTAAAAATTCAACCTTACCATTCATTTTTTCGGCTTTGTTATGGGCTTCTATTACATTTTTATGCTGATAGCTATTTGAGTTTGGTCTTGTTGACATGTTCCTTGAATGCGAATGCTTCCCCCAGACTTCTCACTTTGCATGTGCTATTAAATCCTAAAAGTAAACACAACAAAGCATACTTATGTATGTTTGATAATAATAACTAAGACTTTGTACAACGTCTGATATCACTCCTGTTGCAATTGTAAAATATGTGTTCTTCCCCATTCTTAAACTTTTTTCTGGTCTAACAAGCATAATCTACTTCCCTATTATCTTGTGCCCTCCAAGATGTGAATTCTTCAAAATTCCTAAAATTTAAAATTGATTCTTTGACAGTTATATGGTGAATATCAAGCAAATGTTTGTTTAAACAGTGAAAATATGAAAATGTCTGGATATCATTAGTACACATTGGACATATAATGTGTTTTATTTGTTCCTTCCCAACAAATTCAGGGTGAAACTTTTTCCAATGCCTGTTTCTGGTAGATGTACTTGAAAATTCCTTATCACAAACTTCACAGACTGCATTTTGTTGACTGCAAAATAAATAATTATTCAAATTAGAACTAAAAAAATTATATGTATCTTACCTTAGTGATGCCATAATTGTCTAACAGACAGCAACAGATAAGTGCAAATATTGGTTAAAGTGGAAGGAAATTATGCACTAAGAAACACTGGCAAGTTTATTGAAAGGTAATGAAACTCAAACACTAAATTGTTTGTTTTTGAGCCCAAAACCAGCACAGTTATGGATTGTATAGATAATGGAGTAAACACTCAACACTATACACTATGAATTTTCACTCAAATAGTCGCAAAGTTGATATAATTGTTGATAATTAAATCAATTATTAGGAAGCAAGCAAAGCAAATAAAATCTGCAATATAGGTTAAGTTAAACAAAAGCAATGCCGTGATTTTCAATTTCCGTAGCTAATCGGCAACGAAATTTGACGTACGAACTTTCACGAAAGGATCACCAGTGCTGCTCCACTCTCAATTTCTCTGATTGGCTGGGCATATTTGTATTTTAACGTATGCTCGTTAGTACACATGCACCGAACTCGCTTATTCAAGCCAATGTATTTTTATTGAAGTGCGACTGCTGGTTTCTTTATGCTGTGCCTCGGCTTAGGCATAACGATCGTTTGATAAAGCGGCTCTTATGAATATATTTTATATTCTTATATTTTTAGGTTCTTTATGCCAACTAAAAATGACGTCACAAATTTGTGGAAGAAGAAATTTAAGGAAGACTTCGGTGACAGAACTGGACGTCTCATTCTAGAAAAAATAGAAGAAACTTTAGCGAAACATAAAGAAAGCAATAATGTGCTTTACAAAATATCTCAATTGCATGAAGATTATGCTGTTGCTATCTGTATTCCATTGATGGAGTGCGCACTAAAACTAAAACAAGGTAACGAAGTCATTTTTGTAGATGCTTCCGGTAACTGTGACGTTTTTGACCATAAAGTATATTTCTTTGTGACACAGACCGCGGCAGGAGGCTTACCTGTTAGTTGTATACTAAGCAGTTGCCAAAAATCAGATTTATTTGATGTAGCTGTCAAAGACTTAATAGACGTTATACCCCAAAAGATTCAACCAACGGGAATTTTAACAGATAATGATCTAGGCGAACGTAATGTTTTACAAACTAACTGGCCTCATGCGACATTATTGCTGTGTACATTCCATGTTCTTAAGGCGATATGCATATGGCGCTAGATACTTATACGCTAGATAGCGATACTAATAACTACACCGAGGTAATGTTTCGTTTGTTAAATGTAATATACCTCTGGAAAGAGCAAAAGCGTTTAATCTAGTACAACTGGTGGATTACATCGTAATTTGTTTCGAAAACTATTATAGGCAACGTATTCTAGACCTAATTTATGAAAGAACATCTAAAGTTGTTGCTACTAAATACTTACCTATATCTTCGAATAGTTAAATAAAAATTACGTGCACCAACATGGAAACGCTCGAATTTTCTGTCCCAAGTGAAAGTTCAGAAAATACAATTTATTTAGTTGATATGCAAGCTTGTAAATGCACCTGTCCAGTAGGATTTAACGGGAAACACTTTAAGCACCAGGGGTTAGTCTTACAGCAGTATAATTTTCTTACAGCATTTAACACCTTGGCCAATGCCATGAAATACATATTATATGAAGTAGCTTCGGAAAAAACTGCAAACAAAAATATATTTAAATCACTGTTAATCACCACCGATGATACAGAAGAAGAAAATATACAAGCAGAGCCAGAAAATAATACACGAATCATGCAAGCTGTGGAAATATGGATACTCCAAAACACCTTAACAATGGACCAATTGGTATTGAAGACATAAAAAAGAGGTATCTAGAACATTGTGACAATGCTAAAATATTTAGAAGAAGATCCAGAGAACTTTGCTCCTGCTATTAATACATATTTGGAAAATATAAAAAAATACGTAGGTTCAAAAACTACTTTACTTAATGGTTTATTTACTGCTTTTAAGTGGAAAGGTATCCCAGCTAAAAACTTGTCTAAAAACAAATGTCGTCATCGTGGTAAACGGATGACAGTTCAGCCGACTTCAGTAGCACGTCGTCGATGTGGAACTAAAAAAAAAGTTGCTGTTGGTAGAACTTCAGGAGGCATAAAGAAAAGAAATACCAAGTCTCCACATTTTCTGAAAACGTGTTGTAAAAAATATAGGTTTGGAAATCAATAAATCAAAAAAAATAAATCTGTCTTAAATTGAGCCTAAAAACTTTTGTTTATTCAGGGTGACCCAACTTTACCTAGCAATATTTAAAATTTTAATAAAAGTGAACAATTTTGGTTTTCTAAATAATTTTTTTATTATTTATTGATTCGGAAATAAATGAAATTAGAAGTATTTATAATACTTTTACTTACTATTAAAAAAAATCTTTTTTTTTTAATTTCTCTTCTAATTTTATTATACAGCAAATAACGCGTCATATACATAAGTCTGATATATAATAAAGCTAGTTCGAGTGGATCACGCGTCAGGTAATAAGTCTGATGCGTCTGCTATGTAACGAAACTACTTCGGGTGGATTATATGTCGGGTATTTACGAATATGCGATGGGGGTTTCCATTTGACATATTAAAGTGAGGTTAGCTGGAGGTGAAGAGGTGATTGACAGAACTTCAGTAAATGCATAATTAAACGTCCCCCTGTATATCTAATTTCACATGTCTTTTTTTTTTTTTTTTTTTTTTTTAAGAAAGTTATCAAGGGTGGATCGTTTTGAAATGAAAGCACTGTATAAGATTGTGGTTGTGTCTTAGAAAAATTTCACATGGAAAATTTTTCAGGTAACCATCCTGCCTTCTGAAAACAAAAATTTATATATGAGTATATAAACTTGTATATATTGTAGTTGTATACAAACATCAAATACAATTTTTATTCATATTCTTTAAAAATTAAAAAAAAAATCTATACAGTATGTCCGGCGATGTGGTAGACAAGAGGACAAAATAGGGACCAAAAATGTCATTTAACAAATTTATTTATTTTGTCCATAACGAAGCATATATTATGAAGAAAATTAAGATACACAAAATGTGTTTGTTTTTGGATGTAGAACTTTATCCAAACATTAGCAATTATTCCTTTAACACCAATTATTTGTTAAATGATTTTTTAAAACTTAGGTATTTTTAACAACCTGTATATATCTATACAAGACAGGAAGAATACCTTCGTTCTTATTGTGTAATAGAGGAATCGCCCCTAAAATATCTGTACTGAATTTTGCAACAGTCTATATAGTTACTTGTAGTCTCGGTTATAGTTTATCCTCGAGCTTACCTTTTTAAGTTCTTGTTTTTGACAGTCTCATCCAAAACTGTTTTGTCTTATCCACACCTTACACTTAGCACCTAATGGCTAGCCGCCAAGACAAATTCTGCTAAAACCGCTAAAACTATGATGAATCATACCCAATTTGTCGCTAATTATTGTCAAATTTGGTGCCATTTTAATAGTCGACTAGGAATAGAAATCACGCTTCCGGGAAAGTCCCGAATAAAAAAAGGGGCAAAACAACTGACAGATTACAGGGCCACTGGTAATCAGTAGCGCCACGTTTTTAAATACATAAAATTTTATTATCGAATAAATCAATTCATGGTCATATAAAATAATTGGACTTTTCGAAAAATACAATAGTTGCTTATTGTATTGTATTGTATTTTTTTAAATAAATATGATATTTTTTTATGCTTAAAAGTCGCTACAAAATGGATTTTTTTTTGTAAATCGCCGCTACGTCGCAATGCACATAAAAAGTCACTATTTTCGCGATAAGTCGCTACCAATGGCAACACTGCAGTAAATTCACAAATATGAGCTATACCGGGACCGTCGACAGTACAAACGTCTGCGAGCAGACCCCGAGTATCGATTTCAATGAATGGCGCACGCGCATGGGTCCACAAATATTATAATATTGTCACACCGGGGGTTGGCCTGGTCTAGGACAAGGCCGTGTGACAGTTACATACATTGTATGTAACTGGGACCTTAAGGTACGCTTTAGCATTGAAACAAAATATAGTTTACTAAATACCTTGTATTGACAGCAAAATATAATTATAACGATTTAAGTAGAGTTACCCAAATAAAAGAGCTAATTTGACAAGAGATAAACTAAAACCGACATAACAGGATTAATAATTTAAGTACATGGGAATATGTAGCGAATTCTATAATTAAAGTGAAAGTAATGTTACGTAACTTAATAAAGTGACAATAATTGTGATCTTCTTCGATATGATAAAATGTTCAATGTAAAATGTACTTACATTATTATTATTCTTGGAGCAAACATTTCACAAAGCTTTTCCGCACTGCTTTCGGTTACCTCTTCTTGCCCGAGACCCGGTCGTAACTCTCCCAACTTTCGTTCGTCGTACCCTAGTGTTAATTTTCTTGGTCAGCAGAATTTCCGGTTTTTTCCAAACCATCGTTCTGTCGACAAAGTACTTTTGCAATCTTTTTACGATGGAAATGACTTGGTTATTTCATCATGCAATCACGAAATTGTAACTTACACAATTTGTGGGTAAATGACCTGGTATACCGAACGAATATTTTTAAGTGATTTTTATATTAATAAAATAAAATTTAAAATGTGTTTTAATGAATTATCTTCGTTTGACAATATATTTAATCCCATTTTATTTGAAGAAACGTTAAAAACAGTTTTTAACTAAAAAACTGTTTACCTATATTTAACACCCAAATTGCTTTTTAGGCCTTAATTTCTTTTGAGTCCATTAACATACTTTTTTTTAAATAAACTTATTTACATACCTTTTTTCTAAGTGCAGCAATTCCCACCTTAAGCTTTATTTTGGAACCTATGTTGTTGTTGGTGAGTCTATCTATATCTTCATCCGTTAACAAATTAAGGATAAGTTCCTCAATGTTTTGCTCTGAAATCAATATTTTAAAATATTTATTAATATACCTTATTTAGTTTGTTTTGCCATTTGACAATAATATATGAGAATCAATCCTATTTTTTAAATAAATTTGTAAGTGTTCTATAATTAATATTGCTCACTTATAATGATGATCATTTTTTTTTAAATCCTGATGATAATTTTTTTTTTAATGTAAGTAAAAAATATTTTTAGGCTCAATCTTTTTAACTATACCAGTAATTATTTACTATAAGAGTGGCATTTTTTATATTATAATAAGTAATAATGAATACTATTTTATTTTTTTTTATAATTTTATTTTATATATTAATAATATAAAAAATGTAAACATTATTTAAAACATGTACCACTATCTCTCCCCTAATTTATTTTTTACTGTTAAAAATCAATTGTACTTCCTCATATTGACTTTCAAACTTCAAAATTCATGGTGTTGAAAAAAAATTGTTTAAAGCATTTTTTAATTATTCTTTTACTCATATAAAAAAATTAAACCATACACAGATAAAAATGACTTCTTATTACAAGAAAATATATTATCTTGGCTGTTAATTATCTTTAATTAAGGATATACATTTAGTTCAAACTCACGTTATCTTGTCAAAAGAGAATCCACGTTCTTCGCATTATTTTCTAATTATCTTAGCGAATTAAATCCTTGCTATTAGGCAACTGTCTTTAAGAATAAAATTGTGAATTTATCGATACTTGTTTAAAGAGTACGTTCTTGCTTTAACGTCACAGGTGCTTTGCGTTGGGTCGCCTAGGTATAACCCCGGTGTTTTCCCTTTGTCGTTTGTCGTCCTTTGGTCGTTCCAATCGTTAGCAAGTTAGACGCGGCATTGTCAACGCGACACGATGTATAATCGCATTTTTGTGTGTGAATCTGGTTTTTTCAACATGGACAACATCAATTTTGAAGTTGAAGTAAGTGAAGTTTTCTCTTTTTTAAAGCGGAATGCTTTGGAACACTTGTGGCCTGTGTTTGAAGGTATATTTATATTATAAATATATGTGGTTTTTATTTCTTTTTTTAAATTATACCGGTACCTATATATGCGTGTGTAGGTTTAAAATACTCAGTAGGGCTATAATGCATTTTTTACTCTCTTATAGGTATACCTAGATTAGTTTATAAATAACTAAATAAGCATGCATTGATTTTTAAAAGCTTTTGTGTAAATTATTATTGTATCTTAAACAAAATGGTGGACGTTTGCGTTAAAATATTCTTAAGAAGCTAATATAGCTATATAGCTATTTTCACAGGGCAGTCCTGAACTAGTCCGGGATTGTTTTCCTAAGTTTCGATTGGCCGATGATAAAATGCGGACATATTAAAACCAATAAAAATACAGGAAAAGACTCGGGAAAAGAATCCCGGACAAGTTCAGGACTCCTCCGCGAAAACCGCTATAAATTTTCCTAAAAGAAAAAAATATAATCTTAGCAGAAGAGAATTTTCTTACTTTAAAATTAAAATCTTGAAGGAAAGGTTATGTACTTTAAATAAGATAATTATTTCGAGCTAAGAATCGTACCATTTTAGGACAAAATAAATATCCTTGGCGCAAACATTTATGTAACTGTGAAAAAAATCCTTTTTTATAAAAATATAAACGTATATTTTTATAAAAAATTTATTTGTTCTCGAATATTTTTTTTCTCTTATATCGAAAAATATATGTATAATATATAGTGTGATCGTAATAGTAAGGAATAAATTCAATGTTTCATTGTCATTCATCATGTTAATTTTTTCAGGATATTCTATTAATTTATGCATAGGTGGTTAGTCTGGTTAGCAGATATTATCTACAAGTATTAGAGTTTTGGAAATGTAAATAACTTAGAAATCATAAGCCTAGACAAAAGTTATTACCTTCTGATTTTATAAAATAATTTAAAAAAATAAGACTAAGGCAATAAGTGTTACAGATTTTTTTAATTTTTTTTTGATGCTCATAGCATAATAGAGAGTTTAATTTTGCGTTGACGTTAAATATTAACGATATAATATTAGTATATGTATTTTGTGAAACTTATGACTTCCATAATATAAAATAAAAGTGTGTTATTAATATTTTATCTTCTTTTCTTTTTTATATCCTCGAAAAAACCTCGTAAAAAGCGCTATAAATTTTGCTTCGATATTTAATATTGAATGCGAAAACTCATTTAAGTGAATAAAATATAAAAAGTAAAATCAAAAACAATTTATGAAAAATGAAAACATAAGATACATTTTAATAAAAAAATACATAATTATAAAGGGGCTTTAAATACAATACAGATATTATATACTCGTATACGTATTTGGTTGTGAACAGTCGTAATCCACAAAAAAATGTAAAATTGTGTGAAGCTGTCTAAGTACCTTTATAATTAATATTATAGTGTTTTCTGACAGGCTTAACTTAATTTTATATTTTTTTGTGAGTTATATCGCTCGTGCGCGGGTAAAGGGGTATAATGTCAAAAGTATTAGTTTTGAGAAAATTAGCTTGGTAAGTATTGTCCGGTTCAATTTTTGGGATAACTTCCTTAAAATAAATAATACAAAAATGATTTTTTTTCCAGAGCTATTTATTTTAATAGGGTTAATGTTCGGATAACATTACAAAGAAAAAAATATCCATTTCGCAGAAAAAAAAAACTAATTATACCTCTTTACACAAAAAAACATAAGATGTTTCTCTTTACTCTATATTATCTTCGTCAATTTCTTCTATATCAGGCAAAATTTCATGAAGATCCTTCTGGGTGGGAAGGCCTTTGTAGAATTCGTGGAACACGTTGTCTATATAGGGCAATAGATCTATAAGGTTTTTCTTTTTCTCCTCTGTAATGGGGTTTGGAAATTGACACTTAGGGATTGCTGAGACTGGTATCTCCTTAGTTTGTCCACGTCTTGAAAAGTCCATTTCATGAAAGGGAGCTATGTAACTCAAAGAAGTTTTATAATAAAATGTCCATTTCTTTTTTTCAAATCTTAGCCATTTCACATTTTTCCAAACAAAATGGTTTCTTACCTCATCCTTTTTCTTTACTTGAAATACTTTCTTGAGCAGGTCTGAGAAACTATAGAAATGTTCTCTGTTCATCTCAATAACTTGGAACTTATTATTTGCCTGTCCACATAACCGCACTAGTTGAAACCAATCACGCGGATGATTTATTGGATATTCATACTTCTTTTTCTTTCTCTCAATGACAGAATGATCGGAGTCACACTCCATATGAGTGTGACCGGGAACCAAAAATTTATGATCCACACTTTCCAGATGAGTCAGCTGCATAAGAACTAGAAACATTGCTACAACATGGGAATTTTTATTCTGACCTCCGCAAGTGTCAGAATAAAGTGTAACATGCTTTATTTCAGGAGGCAAAGATAAAAGTTCTCGAAATACGCAAGACGCTACCTGATTTGCACCCCGTCCAGAAATGGTCTCGTACCACATGCAACAGATCGCTTGTTTTTTTTTACATTCGTGCATGGTCAGGTTGTAGGTCCACAGTTTTCTTTTATAAAAGGCAACAGAGGCAGTTAGATCTGGGGTTGGTAGGCACTGTTGAAGATCAAACACGTATACAAGTTTAGTCTCATCCTGTTTTGCAAGGTCTTTGTCTTGTCTTTTCGAATCAAAAGCCGCCTGAGCTTCATCTAGATGTGACTGCAGTTCAGTTTTTAACCTACTCAAGGTTTCACTGTTTTTCTCATTGCGAATCAAAATGTTCAATTTTTCACACGTAGCGCATGTGTCTTTCTGGAACTTTTTTATTTTAATGCCCATTTCGTGAAAAACATGTTCATAAATCTTACGACTTACGGGCTTATTATTTGGCGGGACCCAAATTTTATATTCTTCATAAAGACGTATCAACGTGTAAAATGAAGGTAAAAATCGTTTTTCGGAATTCCTCCTACAATAATGGCTTTCGTAGGTTGGAATGGAAGCTATGTGATCTTTTACTAGCTGCAAACTGTTTTCACTTATTTTGTTTGGAGGCTCTTTACGACCTCTTTTATCTTTTTCACATATTCCTGTTGAGTTCATTTTTAATAATACAGTCGTTATAAATTTATTAGAAATATCGAAGGTTTTTTCAAAGCACCCTTTACAAACTTGAATCAACTCGCCATTAACTTTCAAATGAAAAACGTTAACACAGTCTCCCTTTTTCTTCCTTTCTGACGTTATTGCTGTTTTCTTTCTTTGTTTCGTAATAAGACTTGCGGTATAGGCAACCCTCTCGTCAAAGTCGCCAATTGACCAGAAATAATCAAAAAGCATGTCCAACTGAACATCATCTACTTTACTACAACATCCATTCCTACAAGAGCATAAAGGTCTTCTCTCTCTTTTTCTGATAAGTTTCCCCTTGCTGGTAGTATATTCCCTACCCAAATTTCTGTTTGTTTTTTTTAACTTTCTTTTCTCCCTGGTTTCTTCCTTTACTGTTTTCCGACCTCGCCAATTTTCTTTAATAACATTTTCCACTTGACCCGCCGAATTGTTGTTTTTCTTTTTTATTTTATCTGCAAGTTGCTGTAGATTAACCATATCAGAATCTGAACTTTCTGACTCTGGGGCGTAGTCTTTATCCTTATCGCTGTCGTCACAATCGCCAGGATCATGACCTAATTGTTCGTTACCTGGTGATGGCAGAACCTCTGAAATTAAACAATGACCTACAATTAATTTTTTTATTGCCATATTATCATGAATTTTACTTCTTTATTCTAGTTTTCAAATAGCTAGTAAATGGTATAAACTAACCGGCTTGAACAAAACATCATTCAAAAAAGTAGAATGGGGAAGTAACATTTTATTTTTTGATACGTAAAATAGTTTCCACAGTTCAAAATGCTGTATCAAACATTTACCTAACTCGTCTCAAATTCCCGAAATAATTTCAAATTCTATTTGACACCAAAGAATATCTATAAATTGAAAGCAAATTTAATCATATTTACCGTGTATAGATGACACATCATCCTCAAAATACGGTGTTGTAGATAAAGGAACATTATGCAAAGTAACGAATTCCTTCTTATTAGATTGCTCTGACATCTCTGTTAAAACATCCTGTGAAGTAGATGGTATCTGGTCTATGACATTGGTGCTTGTACAACAAATCTCTTGCCAAGTCTGCTTACCTATAAAAATATTAATAACAGAAATTAATTCGATATAAAATACAGTACCTTAAATTTTAGTGACTTGGCACGCTGTATTTGACTTTTAGTATATGGATAAAAAAATAGTAGGTATGTAGCTAAAAAAATACAGACTAAACCTAGTAAAAAATTTAAAATAATTTAACATCTTTTATAATCGACAACAATATACTGAAATAATAGTATTAATTTAAAGCAATTTTAAATTTTAGATCTGTGCGCGGGTAAAGAAGTACAAGTCCCAAATCCCAGAAACGGTACAGTATTATTAGTGAAAGAACAATAATTGCGTATTAAACATAAAAGCATAATTTAATATTTGAGCTGAACTTACCATCCTCAACGGCACAAAGATTATCAAATCCATTTTCTTTGCACATATCAATCATTAATTTTGTTCTTTTTGAAGCCATAACCTCACTTAAACTAATGACAAAACTATGCACTTTAACCCAAACAGGACGTTCTATAGTCTTCTTTGCCTGTTCTGGCAGGGTTCTAGAACTTATTTAAGCAACCAAAGGTTTCTAAACTTGTTTAAAACCAAATTATGTCGATTATTTTGCTAAGCATTCAACACGCCATGCGTCATTAAAAATATGTAAACAAAAATAATAGTGACATATTCGTACGGCACAAAATAACGTGGGTTGTTCTGTGATTAGGGTAAAGAGGTATAAGTCATGTTAAATCGCTTTACGCCAAACCAGCTTCTTGTGAAAACGGATATATAATGATATATATCCATACTCCCTATATATACATATTTTAAACCTGTTTTACACAATTGAAAATACGGATTTTAAACGCGGCTAGAGTTATACCCTTTTACACAATTCAAGATCTTGAAAAGTGGTGTCGAATTTTGCGTTAACCTCATTTTATAAATATTCTGACTTATACCCCTTTACCCGCGCACGAGCGATATTACGAAATTTCGAAAAGTTATCTTCCGAAACCGAAATAATAATTTTTGGGTCAAGTTAATAATTTCTTAATACAAGATATTTAATATTTGACTTAAGAACTTAATAATCTTGTACCCATTAAATTTTTAGATTTTAAGCCATTCATTTATTTCCGTCAAAGAAATGTCTTTCAGACAAGTACATTTATGTACATATGAGAAGATCACACGTTTTGAAGTTAAGATTAAGACTCTTGTACCAAAAACATAATGACCTTGGGGACAGAAATTTTTTTTTTCTTCTCTTAGACCAAATAACTTAATAATTTGCTGTTCTTACAATTAGGACATATTTACTTAACAATTTAAAATAGTAGTAGACTAAAGCTAAGGATGTGGTAAGTTTTTCCTAAGGTAATATTCATTTGGCTATATCCAAAGACATGGCGGCCTTGGTTTAAACTCGTTTTACTTTATGTTAAGAGATCCTTTTTATCTGTGTAATACTACTTTTTATAATTTAAAGAACTCTCAGAACATTTTTCCCTTAGTTTTCAATCAAATTATGTCAGCCCTCTCAGTGGGACGGCCATGACCTCTAAAATCTTCAATGGCAAGGGGATCCTTATTTTAAATCAAATTTCATATTAATTTATAAGTATTTAATAGATAAACATTAAGTAAAAAAACCTATATTTAACAGAATAAACTTCTGCCAAGAATACCTAAACTATTTACAAACACATTTTTTTATTGTTTAGAAACCGGGATACTTGAAACAAAAACTCTGTAGTTTTGATACAAGCAACTTATTTTCCACTTGAGTATTTTGTTAATTGGTTTAAAAACATAATAATACTTTAAAGCTGCTTCGCACTGTTTGCTGCAAGAAGAAGCACGCCATTTTTAGAAATAATGCCAATGAACGCCATTTTGATATGCAATAATATTGCCTTAAAAAATTGCATGAAAAGATATCGTGATTTTAAGATAAGTAAAAAGTATTAAAAATAATTACTGTACATTTTGTAACCATAATTATACATCATAATAGGTACCATATAATTATATTGTGTATTTGCTTTATGAATATATAAATATTGTAAAGAACTATTACGTGAGGAAGTACATAAACTTACCTTCAAATATTGGCCTCAAATGGCCAAGATTCCAAATCTCTAATAACTCACATATACGATTATTATATTCAGACATTATTTGGCAGAAACTCGGTATCTCGGTAATAAAAAATAACGGTCAGACGCCGGGAGACACTCGTCTATCGCACAAATCACATACTACCCACTGATACTAAACTAAACTAATGGCTGATCCTGATGGTAGTCTTGTGTAGTTCATGAGCGAACTAGTTCAAATGATCGAATCACTTCAGTGAACTAAATGATCGAAACAGTATACGCAAAAAGATTAGTTCACATGCGAACTAAACTTTATTTCAGTGAACCCGATCGTTTGCGCTGTTTGCGAGATCGCCTGACGGAGATCGATTCTGATATCTAATGTAATGAAAGAGAAGCGAAATATGAGCCGCAGAGCTGAAAGCGGTGATCGAACGTTTGAAATATAAACATGAAAATACTTACGTCTGGCGAATGGCGATTTGATTTTGTTTTAGTCGGTGTTTTAGTCGGTCTGGTACTGTTTTGATTCTGCACGACTTGTCAATCATTGATTAAATTTTTTAAGTTCATGTAATTATTTATTATTGTCGTAACAGTAACAAAAAGTTCAGTGCAAAAACATTATTTTTTAAATAAAATTTATGCTAATATTAATAAACTGAGGATGGCGCCGAGAAGGAGCGATATTTGGTTCCATTTTGAAGAAATAAGTGGGAAGGATAGTGCAAAATGTTTATACTGTGAGCAAATATTATCTACAATGAACGGATCTATGGGAAATTTAAATAGACACATGAAATTGAAACATCCTCTTACTCCTATAAAAAGAACCGGAAATTCATTACTATCAGCTGATGAAAAAGGTGATTGTTCGGAATTACCTAGGCCAAGTACATCTAGTACTGGCCAAAGTTCTGATAAAGATAACATAGATAATTTTGTACCTCCGTCAAAGAGAAAAAAAATAATCCAGAGTGACATTACAAATTTCGCAATTTAAAAAAAACGTCTTTCTGTCGCTAAAAATAAAGAGATTGACCAGCAGGTTCTGCAATGGATTGTAAAAGCGTATCATTCATTTAGAGTTGTAGAAGAGCCACATTTTCAAAAATTATGTGAAAAATTGTGTCCTAGTTATAAATTGCCCTGCCGAAAAACCGTAAGTGAGAGTTTGTTAGATCAATCCTACCAGCTTGTAATCGAAAAAATAAAAAAAAAAATAGACCAGGCAGATTTTGTTTGTATAACAACTGACAGTTGGACATCCATCAATCACGAAAGTTTTGTTGCACTCACGATACACTTCGTAAGTGAGGAACACAGTGAACTAAAGCTTAATTCTTATCTCCTGGATTGTTTTTCTTATGAAGAAAAACATACAGGTACAAACCTTGCAGTGCTTTTGAGACAAAAATTTGAAGCCTGGAACATAGAAAAAAAAGTTGTTTGTATTGTCAGTGACAATGCCGCAAATATTCTTTCTGCTGTGCGCATCGGTGGATGGAAATCGCGAGGGTGTTTCGCTCATACGATTAATTTGTTAGTCCAAAACAGCCTTAAGGGGGTAACTACACTTTTAGACAAAGTAAAAGCTATCGTAGCATATTTTAGAAGAAGTTCGTCAGCCTTAGTAAAACTTAAAAAAACACAAGCTCAGATGGGATTACCGGAATTAAAATTAAAACAAGATGTGCAAACAAGGTGGAACTCTACTTTAGATATGATTGAACGAATTTGTAAAATAAAAGAGGCAGTCATATCGACTTTAGCATTAGAATGTCCAAGTTTGAATGTTATATCTGCTACAGAATGGTCAATACTAAACAATTTGGTAGAAATTTTGCAAATATATAAAGATATAACCACAGAAATCAGTGCGGAAAAAAATGTTACGATATCGAAAATCTTAATTTTTGTGCGTGCAATATATCAACACTTAATATTATATGAAAATAAAGAACATTTAGAAAATGAAGTAAAGTCAGTAATAAAAGAAATGTTAAATGAGTTTTACCGCCGGTTCAGAGACGTTGAATCTGTTGAGATTCTCACTGAATCAACTATTTTAGATCCACGATTTAAAAAATTCGGATTTAAAGATCAAAACAAGTATACTACAGCAGTTGCAAATTTGCGAAAAAGACTCGCTCCAGCACACCATGACGAACAAGTTACAACAAAGGGTATCGAGACAGAACCAGAATCTACATCTGTTAAATCAACCTAATGGTCCCATTTTGATGAAAATGCAGGCAGGGTTTTGCAAGAAACAAACACTACTGCATCAGGTATTATAGAACTCGACAGATATTTAAGCGAGCCACTTGTCAGTAGGAATGAAGATCCTTTTTCTTGGTGGCAATCGCGTAAATATATCTATCCTAAATTGTTTTATTATATGAAAAAAAGGCTATGCATACAAGCAACATCAGTTCCGTGCGAACGAACATTTTCTAAGGCAGGATTAGTATTAAGTGAAAAACGTACTCTTTTGAAAAGCCAAAAGGTGAGCAAAATATTGTTTCTAAATGCTAATTTATAATTCTTTTATTTTTATATTACTGTTTTAACATATATATTTATTCAGAAGAAAGAATAATAATTAATTTATGTCTAACTTTCTTAGTAGGCATTTGCTAGAATTTGCTTAGTTTATTTTACTTTAGGATCATTTTACTTTGTTTATACTGTTATTTTAAGTTTTTGTATCTTTTGCTTTTCGGATTTTATGTTCATGTTCATATATCTTTCGATATAGTGTAAGTAAATGTCGAAGGCGAAATAATAGAAATAAACGTTTTCACAGTTGATGTCGTTGGTTTTTTATTTCGATCGCTAAAATAACATAGTTTACAATAGTTTATTAAATTCCATACTAGTAATAGTTATTTAATTATTCTGTCTCCTCATATTCCATTTAATTCTATAACCATAATATATGATATATTTGTATACAGTTTTTCAGACAATCTTATCTTTAACTAACTCTAAAAATCCAAACTACACACATTCCAAAGCTCAATACCAGGCCATATTTCTTAACCTAAACAAACCATTAAGATAATACCTATTTATGACACCGTACCAACATTCGGGTCTATTACACATATCCAATTTCATAAGGATCGACCTTCTGTTGACTAAAGCTATTTAATAATAATAATCTATGTAATAATATTTATGAATAATAATATGAGAAATATTTTTGTTTTTTTTTTTAAAGAACTTAAAATCTAAATTACATATAGGTACATACTACATAGTTGCAATTATCAGCATAAGATTTCCCGCTTTTAGATAGAGCAATGTTTTTCATGCTGAAAGTGTTTAGTTTTGTTCGTTTCTATGCAGCCATTCTGGAACCCCGATGTGAAAAATCTTCGTCGACGACGATGGGCAATTTTTGTGCAGCGGCAGTTGACCAACATTTGCACTTCAATAAATTGCCTATTTGGGGTTTGAGAGACAGACAAGTACCTGTGATATTTCACAACCAGGTGGGCACGTTTGTTTGAAACAAGCTCGCACGTCGGTAAGATAAGCACAATCCTATCTGTACACATTATCGATTCGTTGATAAACCCCTATCCAGCGATGAGGGTTTCTTCCCGTCTGCGTAACTGGATATAAATCCTGTAAGCGATATCCTTGAGGTATGTGATTTTCCAAAATTGTACGCGCCAAATTCAGGTCTTGAACATCAACATTCTCTGTGCACGGTAGGTAGTCTATCGCCTCAACCACATACACATCGTCAAGATTAAAAATGACTAACAACATAACAACATTAAAAAGCATGGTTATCACTCCTAATTTTACAAACTAGAAGACTACTAACCCACTTCCCACTTCACTTGTAATCTGGGACCAAAGTATATAGATTTCAATTGTTAGACTGTGCTGGGACTGTTGTACTATTGTAAAATGTAAATTGTTTATTGTTATTGTACTGTAAATCAACACCAAACAATGCAAACAGAGAGAGAGAGAGAGAGAGAGGGGGAAGGAATGCAACAAAACAAAACAACGTTCGACAGATTGTAAAATACTTAAAATAATATTTACTCATAACTCATATTGAGCGATTTAGATTAAACTGATTAAGTGACCGTAACCCGTAACCGCTAATCGCGACCTTCCGTCCTTCCGAACTTAGTGTATTGAAAACTGAAAAGTGACCTTGTTAGGGTGTGTGAGTGTGTACTGTGTGTGTGTGTGTGTGTATACCTATATGTATTTTGAAATATTATAATTGCCTTTGTTAGTTTGCTATTACAATACAAAGAATAAATTGTTCTCATCTTGTTTACATAATACATATTTTTAAAAATTTATATCCGATTGATACTGTCTTTTACCGCTTCGCCTGAAATTCAACTTTATCTTTATTGCTGAATATCCCGACAAAAGTAGGTATTTTTTTATTTTGCATTAAGAAATAATTTATGAATGTGAACTACTACTTGTTAGTAGTTACTACCACTGGCACCGGCGATCAGTGATCTAAATGAACTAAATGAACTAAACTTTTGTACTATTCACTTTCCTGAGCGAGATGGAAAGATGGAAATCACAAAAATGAACTAAAATTCCCAAGTCTACCTGATGGTGACACCGGCCGGCGGAGGATCAGGTGGATGCACCCCACGCGCTAATGATGGATCTCATTGGTCCGCTGAGAATTAAGTTTGTTGAGAAACAAAGGTCTTACTTCAAGACCCGAGGACTTCAAAATTTTCGGCTGATTTTTTATGCAAGCGCGCAGATCTTGTATTTAATTTTAATGCTCTTCTCTGGAAATACTTATATTTGGAGGCTAATCTTAAGAAACTCGATCTTTCACCAAGCTTTAAATAGATGAAGAGAATGGTCGACTAATGACAAGATCAACGATTTTCTTTTTGCAAGCTCAATGATTCTAGTTCAAGTAAATTACACTGGTTAGAAAAGAATATCTATCAAGTTCAACAAAGTTCTTGGTTGAAAGGGGCCACTTTTTTCTGTGCATGTGCTAGTAGCGCTAGTGTATGTTCAGGTGTTTCTGAGCATTCAAGTGTGGATAAGAGTAGTGAAGGAGAAAGTTCATATAGTGTAAGTGACTTTTCTGAAGAATATCAGTTGTCATCCAGTGAAAGAAAAGAACTAGAAAGTGAACAAAAGGTAGACATTCAGAGATTATTTTTAAAATGTACCGTGCAAAAATTACAAAACAGACCACATCTTTATTTGGGATTACCAGAATTTGCATATTATGTAATTCAAATACTTGAAAAATATAGTGGGTTAGAAAGTAAATATATATTTTTCACATTAAAGAAAATAAGAAGTGGGCATTCATTTTCAATTTTAGGAGATGACTTTGGTACAACTGAAGTTCATGCCTCACAAATGTTTTCTAAATCCTTGCCTGTTATTAGCAAATTTTTACGAAAATGTAAAATATCACCTTCAGTGAATTAAATCAAAGCAAATTTACCACTAGCCTTCTGAGCGCGATATAGTATTGTGTTCTGTATTATTGATTGTCTCGAAATAGAAATTGAAAAGCCATCTGATGCTATCAAACAGTCATTAACATGGTCAGATTATAAAAAGTGCAATACTCTGAAATATCTTATTGCTTGTACCCCTGACGGTATAATAAATTTCATTTCTACTGGCTTTGGTGGAAGGGCATCTGATGCAGTGATTGTAGAACACGGTGGCTTTTTAAATATATTACCAGAAAATGTGGCCATAATGGCAGATCGAGGATTTAAACATATTCAACATTTACTTATTTCCAAAAATTGTATTTTAGTTATAACCCCTAGTGTTTCAGGAACTGTTAAATCTTCAAAAGATGAGGTTTTTGAGACTAAACGTATAGCTAGTTTAAGAATACATGTGGAGAGAGTTATTCGAAGAATAAGGGAATTTTCATTTCTGGCTCCACATGCTTGCATTGATATTAAATTACTACCACATACAGATCTAATCATTAAAATAGTAGTGACAGGTTCTTCAAAATCATATACAGGTTTGGGAAAAGTGAATATCATAAATTAAAGTTATAGGTACATATTATGTTTCTAAACATTCTATAGAACTGTGTACCATTATCAAAATATAATTTTTTGAGTTGGTTATTTTTGTATTAGAATTAAGGGAAAAGTGATGCTGAATTGAATGAAACTCAGATATTAGTAAGTGCTTGTATAATAATATGTTTAGAAAATACCAAAAATACATATTTTAAATATATTAAGAATTGTTTTAATTTCATTGTTGTAACATCCACCTCAGAAAATTCAACAATTAAAAAGGTAAATTCTATTATTATATCAATCTTACTTTGTTTTTTTATTTTGTTGCACTATCATAAAGGTGTTTAAAAATAATATCCCTCCAAAAATGTTCTGCAGTTGTTAATAAAAATTGTAAGTGTTTGCTATCATATTCTATCCATACATATTGAAATTTAGAATTATTTTCAAAATCTGGATCTGCAATACAAAATAAACATTTTTGTTAATTGAATAAAAACATTTGCAATTGCACTTGGGCATTGTACTTAGCAGTAATTTTTTTGTCATTCGTTAAATATGTTGAAAGAGATTTTTCTGAATTTGGACACTTGACTTCAATACAATATTCATTGCAGAGTGCATCAGGAGAAGCACCAAAAATTGGATATTTTGGGTTTAATTGCAATCCAATATGTTTGAAATTAGTTTTAAGTTCTTTTTTTAAATATTTTACAACTTCTTTTTCCAAAGTTTTTCCTCTTAGCATTGCAGAATTAGGTTTAATCTTTGAAACACCTAAAATTTGATTGACGAAAACTCCGTCACACTTTTTACAATGTACAGCATCATACAACTTTGATGCTGTGATTCTGGCATATCGAAGATTATACCATAGGCTGCAGTTTGATTGCTCTGTAGTTTTTATAGCTGCCTCATTACAAAGTTGAATGTTCATTACATTTGAACAATAGGTGAAGAACTCTGAATATTATCTCTTTCCACCTTGTAAAACAAATTTATGCATTAACTGATGCAATCCTAATTTTTCATCAATTCCTTCATCTGTAGCAAAATGTTTCAGCAACTAACTGTCAGAATCCGTTTCGCTCCCTCTCTTCAAAACTTCTTCAAGAACATTAGTACTTTCTTCATCTGAGACAAGTTCTTCCTTTGCACCAAATTCCTTTAAAGTAATGAATTTAATGGATGTTCCAACCTTTGAAAGCTTACTTTTTTTTGATTGTCGCAATAAAAAAAAGTGAATTTTGACCATTAAAAAAAGTTGATAAAATGATGTAATATAAAATTTTAAAATAAATGAAAAAACAAAAAATGTATGTTGGGATTAATATTTATTGCTTGTAATTGCTCTTCATTATATGAATTATTCCTCTATTGTGGCAATATTTTAACTAATATAAAATTTCCTTTTTTGTGCAGAAGGAGAGGAAACAAGTTCCAGGCAAGAAATAACCCACCTTCAACCTTCCACCTCAAGTCTTATTCGTCAATCTGAAAGACCTGAAATACCTGCAACAAAGCCAGTAGCCAAGTTAACTCCTGGAACTCCTTGCAAAAAAAAGAATTTTTAGGAAAGTAGACTCATTAAGTTTAAAAAATTCAACACCTAGAAAACTTAGATTGGTGAAAATAATTTATCAAAAAGAAAATCACCTAAGAAAAATCAAAAAGATCTGCAAGAAAAGAGGACATGATATAAGATCATTATCAAATCTTGCTGATTCGACAGTAGTTAGAAATGTATTTAAGGATATGCCTTCTGTAACAGCAGATTTTATGATTTCTCAGATAAGATGTTTTTAAAAAAAATCAAAAGGAAGGCGTTACACATTAGATGAAAAAGTCCTTGCACTCTCAATATTTAAAAGAAGTCCTAAATGTTACAAGTTTTTACGTTGTTTTGTAGCTCTTCCCAGCAAGAGAACGCTCTTAACATTATTAAGAAAAGTCCCTTTTGAAGCTGGTATTGATAAACACATTTTTTAGCACATTGACAATAATCTTCCTCCTGGTTTAGAGAGATGTACTTTAATTTTTGACGAAATAGACGTAAAGGAAAATATTAAATATGATGCTGGACATGACCAAATAATTGGATTTGCCCACTCCCAAGATGGACATAGTGATTTACCAGCTAATAAGGCGTTAGTATTTATGTTGGTAGGACTTTTACCTTCCAAAAAGTGGAAGCAACCCGTTGCATTCTACTTTAACAACAATGGCTGCAAATCAGATATGTTAAAAAATATATATATTTGAAGTTCTGAGTGCAGCTAAAAATATTGCCAAAGTTGATGTTGTAGCTAACATTTGTGACATGGGAGTCCATAATGTAAAATGCTACAAGGAATTAGGAGTTTTCATAGAAAAATCTTATTTTTTTTATGAAGGAGAGAAAATCTATGCAATGTATGATCCACCTCACCTCCTGAAATGCACATATTCCCTTTTTAGAAAACATAATGTTCTTATTAATTCATTAATAGGTGATACTAAGGAGCAGTTGGAAGCAAGGTTTGGAGATATCCGCTTCGCATATGATATTGATAAGAAAAATCCATATGTGTTCCGAAGTTTACATAAATTAAAGGATAGTCATTTGCAGCCCATCATGCAGTATGACTCAATGAAAGTGAGTATAGCTGCTCAAACAATGAGTCACACTGTTGCTGCTTTTTTATATTCCTTGATAAGTGGAGGTAATATTTTATAAGTAAAATAATATTATTATAGAGCTAACTTAAATTTAATTTTCAGGTACTCTGGAATCAAGAGCAATAGCTACAGCCAGTTTTGTGAAAGAAGTGGACACTCTTTTCGATAGTTTCAATGGTAGTTCTGTTGCCTCTCCTGATGGTAAGGAATTACGGTGCATGATACAGGAAGATAATGCTCCGCACTTGACTTATTGGCCAAAGGCATTTGAGAGTGTGAAAAATTGGAGATATAAAAGATTATCAAAAAAAACTAAGAAAATAATACTGACAAAACCACCATCAAAAATAGGATGGCTTCTATCTATTAATAGTATTAGGGGGATATGGGATGAATTAAAAAATAAGGGATTTGTTAGTTTACGGCCAAGGTCCCTGAACCAAGATCCCCTTGAAAATTTGTTTGGAGGAATCCGATCTGGTTGTGGGTGCAGTGACAATCCCACATGCATACAGTTTGTTGCTAGCCTCAAAACCCAAATAATAAATGGTCTAGTAAACCACAAATCATCAAAGATCGGTTAGTTATGTAACCGGGTTTATTATTAAAGGGATTTTAAAAAATCTTGATTGCATTTTATGTAAATCAGAATTGATTTCTGATAGTTTTGATTTGCATAATATTTATGTTTCGAATAGAGAATGGGCAAATAAGAAAAATCTTACCTATCCTTCCATAAATACAACTGTTGTTGTGGGACATGCTGTAAGAGCACTAGAATCATTTTTAGATGAATTTGCCTTTCTCCCTCAAATATATCTGCTTGCTCAAAATGTTTTAAGAACTAAAGTCGATCTCAGTTATTTAACGTGTGAAACTCATAAAGATTTTATATCTACGATTATTGTTAAATCAATTACCAAAAAAGGGAATTCCTTGGTGGTGTAAAAGAAAAAACCAATATTTTCAAAAATTAAAGAAGGATAAAAGACAATTTAAAAAGAAAATTAAAAAGATGGCACATCTGTAAATCTAAAGAAAATATCTATAAATTAAGTATGTGACTTCTTTAAAACATTTTTCATATACTTTTTTTTACAGTATAGTAAGTCTGTAATTCTGCTTCTTTTGAGGACCTATATTTCTGTGTGACAGTGTGTTACTATGTTGCTATAACTAGTTTTTTTTTTAAATGGAACTTCCCATGTACTATTTGATTTTTGGACTCTTACGGTTCAATTGTTTTTGAATTAGTACAGTGGAAAATGGCCTATTTTCCTCTTTCTACTAAGCATACATTTTAAGTGATTTATAATATTAATAATAATATTATAATATACATGAATATTAATCAACACAAATACCTACTTATAAAATTTACTTAATTAACTGTTTAAACATTTAGTTAGTTTTCTTGAATTAGTCCTTTTTTCTCAGCTTTTAACTTTTGCATCAGCAAGAGATACCATTTTTTCAGGCAGCCCCACAGGTAAGGTTTGATATAAGATCTTGATCTGCACATATTAACCATGCAAAGTCAGATTTATTTGTTTAGAAACCTTTGAGCATGAAACCATGTATTTTTTTATATTTCGAAATAACTCTAATGCTCTTATTTATTTTTCAACAGCGACAGTTGCTTTTTTTGAATTTGTCCATTTTTTGTGGCATACATAAATATTGTGCAGTGCTAGGTACAATACTAAAAATCTTTATACGCTGTTGTAGGAAATAAGTTGCATCCAATAACAATTGGATTTTGGTAACTGATTTAACAATAATCGTAGATATAAAATCTTTATGAGTTTCACACGTTAAATAACTGAGATCAACTTTAGTTTATCACCTTAGACTTTTCCAAAAAGTTAATAAAAATCAGCCATCATTATGCTGTTCTTGATCTGGGAGTTGCAACGGTCTGAAAATTACTCCAAGATTATCTGATTTTTGCCTTCATCAGATAATCTACTATCTATTGTTCAATAAAAACCCGATGATCAGTAAAAGAAAATATTTATTAGCGGCAAGTTTACAGTTGGACCGACTTAAAAGAACTAACATGCAAGAAAATAAAGATACCGAACAAAAACATTACCAGGAAGCGGCGAGATGCAACGTAAACGTTTTCGGTTTAAAAATAGGCCAAATCTTAAATATTATAGTCCGGTCTATTTAACACTCCCACTTATTTAAGATTTAACAACATCAGAGTGATTTAAAAAAAAAACAACTGACACCTAATCAAAATAAACATAAACAAAGCATTAAAAATACAACTAATACCGACTGTTTCTAAGCTAATCATAATTCACATTGACAAATTCAACTTTTCCAGTAAATTGTTAAAAACAGTTTTAGAAAGAGCTTTTGTAAATAGATCTGCCAATTGGTTACTTGAGTTCACATAACTGACCGATATATTTTTCTTTTCGCACTCATCTCGAACAAAATGTACCTTAATGTCTATATGTTTCGTTCTACTATGAAGTTGCTGAGCTTGTGTAAGTTTAATAGCTGATTGGTTATCAACATAAAGTTTTATAGTCGAGACGTTAATGCCAAGTTCTTTTAGAAAATGTTTCAGCCATAAAGCTTCTCTAACTCCAAGAGACAAAGCCAAATACTCTGCTTCGGTGGTTGATTGAGCTACCACATTCTGCTTCTGGCTTTTCCAAGTGATTGGAGCATTACCAAGAATAAAGACATAACCACTGGTCGATTTTCTTGTGTCCAAACATCCAGCGTAATCGGCATCAGTGTAACCTATAGCCTCAATTTGCGACGTCTTATTGTAAACGATTTTTAAGTGAACAGTGAGGTTCAAATATCTAAAAATTCGTTTCACTGCCTGCCAATGTTCATCACTCCAGTGATTAAAGAATCTGCTCACCTGATTTACCGCATAGGTTATATCTGGGCGACTGGTTGTGGCTAAGAAAATTAATGATCCAACAGCCTCACGATACGGCAATGACGTATTACAATTTAAATTATTGCCCTTGGACAAAGGCGCACTAGGTTCTGCAGGAATCCTTAGAGGCTTGGCATTAGTCATATTAAATTTTGTTAGCAATTTATTAATGTAAAGCTTTTGATGAATAGCAATAGTACCCGCAGCAAGATCTTGTTCGATTTCAAGACCAACAAAATTTAATTTATTATTGTTTAAATGTACAGTAATTTTAAACATTTGCTGCAGTCTCTATAAGTTGATTAATGGCACTTTCAGATTTTGACATTAGCAATCCGTCGTCAACATAAATCGCTAAATATATTTCTGCGTTTGCAATAGAACCAAGAAAAACACATTGATTGAAGTTTGCAATTTTCAAGTCTTTTTCGGCTGCTAAGGCTAGCAAAATTCGCACAGTCATACCGCACAACCGGCGCGAAAGTGTCTTCATAGTCTATGCCTTTAATTTGCATAAATCTGCGCGCGACAAGACGAGCCTTATAACGAAATGGATTACCATCAGAGTCAAACTTAACACGATAAACCCACTTATTGTCTATCACTTTTGCACCATCAGGTAACTTTACCAAGTCCCATGTGTTATTGTCCTTAAGTGCATCCATCTCCTCCTCCATGGCTCGCTGCCACTTACTTGAATCTTTAAATTTGCTTAAAACATCGGATTTATGTTTAAGAAAATAAACAATAGAATATCCACTAAAATCATCCTTAAACAAAACGAAATAATTTGATCCACTCGGAGACATAATGTTTATAGGACCACAAACATCAGTGTGAATGATCTCTCCCGGTTTCTCTGATCTCCGTTTCTCCAAACTTCTATGAGACTTTCTGGACTGCTTACCAAACTGACATGCTTCACAGAAGAATTGTTCTTGATTATCATCTATGGTTAAATGATTGACCAAAGGTGCTGTTTTCTTTATAGTAGTAGGGTTGATATGTCCTAAGCGGTCATGCCATAACTTCAGCGAAGTCTTGTGAGCCAAATTACACTTTGGGATTGGCTTTACTCGAAACTGCATAATCCATAAATTGTCTCTACGTATACCCACACATGACACACTTCCATTTGGATCAAGAAACTCACATCTATTTTTATGAGAGCGGTAAGTAAAATTCTTGTCAGTCATAGCTCCCACTGAAAATAAGCTGTTGCTGAGTTCTGGATTGTAGAGGACATTATTTATTGTGCGATCATACCACTGACCTTGAACACATGCCTGAACTTGTATAACACCTTTACCTTCTGCAGAAATTAACTTATTGTTTGCTATTCGAACAAACATAGGTTCGTTCAATGCTTCTAACTTTGCAAACCAACCTTTCTCTCCAGTCATGTGTAGACTCGCACCAGAGTCACATATCCGTTCAGTTTTCTTGACATTGGAGCTTGACAGATACATAGATGTTATATCACATATATAGGCCGAACTGGATGTAGAAGCACTTTCTGATCCTGAGACCTTACCTTGCTCATTTTCAAGTCCTGTATTCTCTTTCTACATTCTCTAACCCAGTGACCTTTGCGTTTACAATACTTGCAGCTAGTATTCTTCTTTAGCTCTCGAATACTCGGCTTGACCTTATTTTTGTTAGCTTCTAGTTTAGCTTGTAGAGCCTCTACCTGATAAGCAAGGCGGGACACTTCTGAATCCTCACTCGACATTCTGGTCTCTTCTTTCAGCAACCTGGCAGCTAGATTTTCAAAAGTTTGCTGATCACTGCTAACTGAATCCCATGCAGTACGGAATGCATTATACTTCGAGGGTAAACTATTGATTACCTTGGAGCATATTGCACTGGAACTAATTTCTTCTTTTACATCCTTAAGCTGTCGTACAAGCAATTCAATCGAAGAAATGTGATCGGCAATTTTTGCATTGTCAGACATCCTATATTCATAAAAAAACTTCTGCCATAGGAGTTCTCTTGAAATTTCGGTTTTCTGCTCATGAATGGACATTAACCTTGTCCACATTTGTGCTGCATTTTCGCAGTTTATCAAATGCTGGATCTGATCTTGTGCTATTGTGGACAATAAAATAACTTGGGCCTTCGAATTACCTTTATCCCAGGTTTTCCACTCTGCAGTCGTCGTCTCAGACGGCTCAGGTGTCGAACCATCGACAATGGAGATATATTCTCAGCTTTCAACACAATCCGAATGCTAAACTTCCACAGTTGGAAATTTGACCCATCAAATTTCGGAATATTTCCACAATCTAATTTTACCGCCATCACTGTATTTTTATTGTTTGTTTATATACGACTCGAACGTAAAAACAATAAAATCTGTAACATAGGCCACGACTCAAACGCGACCCGAAAACCTACCGATCAATAGGTTGCCCTTGAACTCAAAAATTAAAACGTGCCTGGGCCCATAACCTGTTTAATAAAAACCCGATGATCAGTAAAAGAAAATATTTATTAGCGGCAAGTTTACAGTTGGACCGACTTAAAAGAACTAACATGCAAGAAAATAAAGATACCGAACAAAAACATTACCAGAAAGCGGCGAGACGCAACGTAAACGTCTTCGGTTTAAAAATAGGCCAAATCTTAAATATTATAGTCCGGTCTATTTAACATCTGTCTTGCTAATATAATGTAACAACCCGAAGCTATTTTGTTATATCCCCAACCTGCCTGTGTCTCCAACCAAACGTAGAAACTGATGTTCCCTTTTGTTTGCTTTTTACCCTGATGATGCACAATGCCCATAATATAAAGCCAAACTTGTTTCGAATAAAAAACTTCGCTAACAAACATTTTTGGCAAAGGCTGGTTTTGTTGGCAATCAAAAATAATTTTAAATGTGTTTTCCTTAAGAGAATTCAATTATTTGAAAAATGCTGGTAATAAATTCACTTATTTTCTCCAAATTTTTTTTTTTAATTTTTACCAAAAACTTACATATGAAACTTGTATCTGAGTGGGGATTAACAAACCAAGGTTAAAATTTGTTTAGAAAATTTTCTTGTACTTAGCTAGTGAACATTTAAAAGTCATAGAACTACAAAATCTAGATTACATTTTCGTACATTTAATTCTGGTGTTAGGTAGCCTCTTCGACATTTTGCACGTAAGTAGTGACTCTCTCGCTACATTTGTAGCTGCCTATGTTGTCCTCTATGGTTTTGGTAATATCTTGATCAATTTGTTTTTGATTTGACACCACCGATTTACCTTTAAGAATTTTTTTTTGAAATGCCAGACAGGCTGAAGGACTAGAATCACAAAGTAAAAAAGGATGAATAATACTTACTACAACCAATTTCAGGTATTATTATGTTGTACTTACCAAGTATTTCATTTCTTAATAGTTCTCACGCCTTAGAAACTACACCTTTCGCCTTGTTCTCGAATTGATTACAGGCATTATCAGCATAACTTAACCTCACTTTATTATAGCGCGTAATTTTTTGTCGAGCTTGATCATGATTTTTCTTAGAAATGCAAAAAAACAAAAGCACATGGCGAAGACAAACGCCGATCTATATTTTATTTAAAACTCAACCAAAATAACAAACAGGATTTTTTAATAAAATTTGGTTAGTTACTTATCGAGTTTTCAAGGAGAGCATGCAGTTATCGAATTTCAAAAAAACGCAAGGTATTGTCTATACTATAATTTTTGCATTTATCTAGTTTTGGTGTATCTGGCGCCAGCAAGTGATCGTGCATTAAATTTCCATCGGGAATCGATATACCTCATTTTCGGTAAAAAAGAACTTATCGAGTTAAAAAAAAGGGTCCTCATATATCAAAGTAGTCGTTGATATCAATGATTGTAGTTTTCTTTTTTATATTTTTTGTAATCTTTCCGAAAATTATATCTGCTTATACGACGCAGTTAAACGAAAATATTACACAACGTCGTCTAGCTCTTTTGATTCGTCATGGTACCGAATAGTACTCTCAAAACTTTTAAAATCGACTTCAACATCGCGATGTACGTTCAAAGAAGCTCCGCCACGAGTTCATGCAGAACTGTTTTTCTTTTTTAGAAGCATGTATCATCTTTCGAGATCGAGCTACAACTAGAGTAACTAAGAGTTCGGCTATCGCTATATCCTTCAGCGCTGCATATTATTAATTTTTACTTGTCAAAGAAATAACTGACTCTTTGATTATATAAATAGATTATTGTCCTTAGATTAAAAGCACGTAATATTTGGCCATCCTATTTTTTCTTCGCCCTCAAAAAATAACCATTCACAATCAAACTTCCTCTTCTTGAATATATTTTTCTCCATAGCTATTTGATAAATCATATTTCATAGATATTTACCAAATAATTTGTTAAACTACTTTTAAATTCCCAACAATTAGGTCATTTTCTATTTTATGTCATATCAACCTAATAACAAAACATTTATTCATCAATCTGACCAGATTTATCACATGACTAACTGTTTTATACAGGTTCCGTTTAAAGGCCTGGTTTCCTCGAACATTCGGTCGCGGAAAGCGGACAGTCCGTCGATCGCCGCGATTTGACGATTTTATCCAACCATGCATTTTAATTGGGATTGGTTTCCTCGGTTCCGCTCATCTGAACGGACGCATTCCTCTCCGCCGACCTGTGACGACTGGTCGGTTCATATCTGTCCAGTCTGATTACAGCGGAATCGCTCAGCTGCACTTAAGGGTACAAACATAGTGGAACGACGAGGCTAGAGGCACAGCGACGAGGTAAGCGACGTGGCAGGAGACATACACATAGTAAGGAGACAGAAGTCGCGATTAATTGCGACTCTTCAAATTCAATTTAGTCAAAACAATGTTTTCCGACAGTGAAGATGAAATTTTATTTGACAATGCCGCGCTTCGCGGACTTATTGTAATGGGAGGTTTAAACAGAACTTGCTCTGTACATCCCATTAATAAATCGCGCAAACGATTTGGGCAGTATCATACACTATTTTTTGAACTCAAGCAGCATCCAGACCGATTTTTCGAGTACTTAAGAATGGATATTGCTACTTTTAACTATATTTTAGAAAAAGTGTCTCCATGTCTACAAATGAATTGGACAAACTACAATAAACAACCCATTGGACCGGAAGAGAGGTTGGTTATGACTTTAAGGTAAGTTGAATGTATATTTTTGTACAAAAAACATAATATTTATTAAGTATTACAACTAAACAGGTCAATTAACATAACATCTTAAACACTGGAAAAAATGAACAAAAATAAACTAAGAAGTAGAAATATTCTTTTCGGTAAAAACATAAAACGAAAGATTCAGTAGGAGTTGGCGTTCTGATTGATCGGATAATCGAAAGGTTCGATTCCTTGATTCTGATTCATTTGATTAGTATAGCCATAAGCATATCTCTGAACCAGATCTTGAACGCCATTTCTAAAATGCAAAATGTTGTTATCCGTAATTTTTCTCACGTGTGGTAGTAGACTCTTAAAAAATGACAGATGATCATCTTCTTTGGTTTCATTTATGTTTGCCCTCTTTGTTCTAATGAACTCCAATTTCTGTTCCTCGATGGCCAATAAAGCGTCAACATTATTTTTTCTTTTACGGAGTCGGCTCTATAAAACTGTTCGAGGTTCAGCAAAATGACTTGACGTGCCTGTAGATGAATCCTCAGTGTTTTCGGAAGCAACAGAAGCAGGTGTCAATGGCTCGACATTCACGGGATCTTGTACATCGTCTATTGTTTCCGTCTCCACTCTATCGTCATCAGAATTCACATCAGATTGCACGTCCGTAGCAAGCGATTCATCCAGAGAATCTACCAAATTTCCCGTTGCTTGTCGAGGCCTAAATTGATCCTTTAAGAATAACAAACTTTTAAAATAGGGCCAGTGGGATTTAATTGCAATGTCCCCTGGATCACCAGACCGTGGAATGGGAAGTTTTTTCAGTTCTCTTCGGAAATAATCTCTTAAATTTTTCCATTTAGTTTGGGCCACCTTCACTGCAAAAAAATGGATTTCAGCTACGAATAAGCTATTTTTAACATTGATTTTTGTTTCATAAGTGGTTCATTCAAGCATTAGTGTTAAAATAAAATAGAACGCAGCCTAATCACTGACACTAACTAAAATTTTATTATTTTTTATTGCAGATATTGTACTACAGGGGAATCTTTCAAAAGCCTATCATTCACTTTTCGCATGGGAGCTACAACAGTTGGATCAATTGTTAAAGAAACTGTTAACGCGGTATGGAATATATTACAGCCAATACACTTGCCAGTTCCAACACAGGATGATTTCATTAAAATCAGTGAAGATTACATGAAAATCTGGAATTTTCCCAATCGCTTAGGTGCATTGGATGGCAAGCACGTAAAAATTAAATGTCTCAGTCATTCAGGAAGCATGTTCTTTAATTATAAAAAATTCTTCTCGATCGTTCTTCAAGCAGTCTGTGATGCAAATTATCGCTTTACTGTAATAGAGGTGGGAGGATATGGACGACAATCCGATAGGGGTACTTTTCAAAGTTCGGCTTTCTCTAAATTACTTTCAAAGAAACAATTAAATGTACCAACTGAACAGTCTCTACCACATACGCAAATTCGAATGCCATTTGTTTTCATAGCCGATGAAGCATATCCACTACAAGAAAACTTGCTTAAACCCTATAGTAGACAAACTCTGAATCCTGAAAGGCAGTACTTTAACCAGCGATTATCTAGAGCTAGGTAGACGATTGAATGTTCATTTGGTATAATATATGCAAAATGGAGAATATTATCGAAAGCCATAGAAACAAACGAACAACTCGCCGACATTACAATTAAGGCAATTTGTCTTTTACATAATATTATCATGGATAAAGAGGGTTTCGAAAGGCATTTAAAATTGGTCACAGAAAGTCCTGCAAATAATAATTTTACAAGACCCAATTGGAATGCAAGAAGTCGGGTTCCCAATCAAGCAATTTTTATTCGTGACACATTTAAAGATTACCTAAATAATTTCCCTATTCAATATGAGTGACTCTGTATATAAAATAAAGGTATGTACTTAAAATTTACTTGCCTGTTATTCCACATTCTGTAGGTACTTGTGACCAAAGCTCATCTAATACATAACGGTTTCTATGATCTGGATGAGAAGCATTCCATAATGCACGCCTGTTGAACACGCAGGTTATTATGTTTACTTGCTCAGCCATTGCGTATATGCTGTACCAACAAACAACCTTTTCTAAACCAAAACATGCAAAAACCAATCAAAACCGTCCCGTATCAACGCGACAATAAATGCAAATTTTATCTCGACGCGCACCGCGTCGCTTTTCTCGTCGCCTAGTACCGCGTCGATCTCTTTACTATGGTTGGCTTCATTACAATACACGATGAAATAAAAGCCGCGTCGCTTACCTCGTCGCTGTGCCTCTAGCCTCGTCGTTCCACTATGTTTGTACTCGTATTTACGTCGTACTTACTTGCTAAACAATTTCTCACCAGCTTTATCATGTGGCAGGGGTCAAGAAGTATAAAAATAGGTTCTTTTGTTACAGGATGGGAAAACATAGTTTGTAAATTTAGCAAATTTAGCACCTAAATGTTCACACATTGAAATATTTGCCGGGGCTTCATCAAAAGTTAAAGATGTAACAGTAACACCACTCCTATTTACAAATTCCAAACAATTTGTTACTAGCTGAGCTTTCTCTACAGCTGTTAAGCCATCAATTAAAAAATAGCCAATGGGTATTTTCCAAAATGCATTAACAGCAACTAGCATAAATACTAAAGCTTCCCTAGCCCATGGTAAAGTGTCACTGTCTATTTGGGTACCTACATCAACATAAATAAATTTTGTAAAAACTGTAAATTGTAAACTGTAAATTTTTTGCCTGTCCACTCAACTTGTTTTCTTATTGACATTTCATCCATGACTAAATTACAAAGAATTGGATATGCACAGTTTGCCTATTTTAAAATTAATGCATTAAGTGCTTCCTTTGAAAATCCTGGACTTCAACATCAACTGATTCATACCATCTTGATATTGTTCCCAAATGTGGTAACCGTTTGTTGAACGTATTTCTAACGAATTCATATGCTTTAGCTGAATAAAATGCCAAAGTCAAAGCAAATGATCTTAATATAGAAGAGAACGAAGATGTTGAAAGAACTTTTCAACATCCGTTCAAAAATATTTATAGCTGGTCCATTAAGGGAGCCTAAAAAATTAAATTCATAATAATTAATGTTCTTTATACTGGAAAAGTGAAAAATTATTTAGTTACCTTTATGACAGATTCTGATGATTCACTAATTAAAGCCTTTTCTTTTAAATAATCAATTAAACGCTGCAAACTTGTAATTCTAAGCTTTAATCTTCTAACTTTCATTTGTAATATATGAATTTTATGTCTTCGTCTCTCATCCCATCTTTTAACAAGTTGTAAATGTATGCTTCTTTTCTCAGGAGTAGAAAAATCGCACTTTCTAAATCTCCTATATATCTTTTCCTGTAATAAAAAGGCAAATAAAAGTAATACGCTAAAAAGCTGACAAGAAAATTTTACTAAGTACTTAAATCTATTTTCCTATATTGAACAATTTGCATTTATTTTAGAGCTGCTAATATCAAATTTATTGGAATTTTATGGAGATTTTATGTTATAAAATATAATATAGCGTGTTCTGTTTAAAAACATAACTTTTTCAATTTTTTTTTAAAACTTTATGTAGAAATATGCATATGTATTTTAAAATATTTCTTTAAAACACTGTGCATTGTGCATATGCCTAGAGAAGAAAGAAAAGAGATATTAAAAATGGTAACACTTTCCCATATATACTTCAAGATGCTTGTGGTGCTCATCCTGCATAAATGTAGATCTATTAATAAGCTATATATATTATGCTAAATAATGTGGAAATAATACATTTTCACTGTCACATCACGCTGTGATGCTATAAATATAAAGGGTGATTCAAATTGAGTTTCCACATTACAATTTTTTTTTTTTTAAACGCTACTGAATTTGTCAACGGCAACGTGACATTTCTAACGTCAAAATATAAACAAAACAGTCATGGAGCAATATACGACCGAACAACGTGTTAAAATTATCCAAGCCTATTATGAAAACGGCCGATCAAGGAAAAATACATTTCGTGCTTTACGTGAATTTTTTGGCGCACAAAATCGGCCTTGTGAGAAGACAATTTGGAATTTGGTACAAAAATTCGAGCAAACTGGATCCGTCGCTAACATCAAAACTCCTAGGCATGCTCGTAGAGGTCGGTCGGAACACAATATTGCTATTGTTGCCGAAAGTGTGAACGAAAATCCAAGAACATCGATTCGTCATCGATCGCAGCAACTGGACCTTACATATTCCACTACACAGCGGATTTTAACAAAAGATTTGCAGTTACACCCATACAGAGTCCAAATAACGCAGGAATTGAAGCCTAGGGACCATCAACAGCGCCGTGTATTTGCCGAATGGATAAGAGAACAAGGGGCAAATTTTCCAATGAAAATAATCTTTAGCGATGAGGCACATTTTCACCTTGGGGGCTTCGTAAATACTCAGAATTGCCGTATTTGGGGATTAGAAAATCCAAGACAGATTGTTGAAGTGAAAATGCATCCTCAAAAGGTGACTGTTTGGTGTGCCTTTTGGTCCGGAGGCGTAATTGGTCCATTTTTCTTCGAGGATCATGCGGATAACGCTGTTACGGTTAATGGCGTTCGCTATCGGAACATCATAACAGAATTTTTCTGGGAACAGTTGGAAGATATGGACATCGAAGATCTCTGGTTTCAACAGGACGGTGCCACCTGTCACACATCAGGAGAAACGATCCAAGTACTGCGCGGCAAGTTTCCAGGTCGCGTTATTTCACGTAACGGTAATATCAATTGGCCACCGCGATCCTGTGATTTAACTCCCTTAGATTATTTTCTATGGGGGTATCTTAAGAGCAAAATCTACAAGAATAACCCGAACACCATTGCGGAGCTGAAACAAGAGATTAGACGCGAAATTACCAACATAGGTCCTGATTTGTGCCACAGAGTAGTCGAAAATTTCTCCAAACGGATTACGTCATGCCACATGAGCCGCGGCGGTCATTTACATGATGTCATCTTTCATACATAATTGTAATTAACTACCTTCAAGGGGAAAATAAATATTTTTCTATAATTTTCAATTTCTTCTTTTTTTTTTAATATTTTTAATGTGGAAGCTCAATTTGAATCACCCTTTACATATGTAGAAATACTTCGTAGTTAAAAGTAAATAAAATTAATATAAAATTGATTTTTATATACGAGTATATAATATTTTTTATACCTTTTCCTTGATATCTTTTCACCTTGGGCTTTTGAACTACAGGCAGGCAATGATATGACAGCAGTTTCTGATTCTTTCTGAATGCTGCAAAAAAAAATTAGTTGCTCATAATATATCTATAGTTATGTAAATTTAAAAAAAAACTGTTGTAATACAATAGTTTTAAATGGATACCTTTTTACGATCTTTTCTGTCTCTGATGCTGTTTCAGTACTATCTGTACTTTCTGGCACTATGATGTGTTCGGTCTTAGATATACTCCTAGAATATTGATACTTATGAGTGGGATATACCAAATATAAACAAACTTGCTTATGTTAGTATACTTATGTACAGGCAGGGGCTTTAAATGAAATGGTGCCTAATATGGCCCATTGGCTTACCAAAAACATTTAAAATTGTATTTTAAAAAAACTAAATTTCAGAGCCATAATAGGCATCTTTCCATTTAAAGCCCCCACCCTGTATTTATAACATAGTAATAACCGAAGCCATACTTACAAATTAAAAGATTCAATATTTGGAAGACTACTTGGGTTAGTATTATCTTCGACAGCATTGGAAAAAAGTTTCCCAATCAGCACTAAAAATTAAAATATTTATATAAAATAGCCTTAAGCTAGAAATAGTACTTACGCATTGGATTCAGAAAACTTTTTTGGAGGTGTCTCCATAACACTGGAATCGGAGCTAAAAATCATATTTCATGTTTTATAATATTAAGTAATTTAATAGTTTTATAAACAATATAAAGGGTGCGGCAAAACAATCAGTGCAGTTTTGAAGGGGTATTAAAAAAAATGACATAACTTATGAAAAAGTGATTTATTCTACTTGAGTCAGTACTACACCCCATTTTTTCCCTTAAGTTTTAAAGATCATATCGCCCGATTAGTCTAACCTCCTTTCTTCTAAAAACAATGGAGAAAGCAATTGACCAATACATAAGAAGCGTAACTCTTTCTAGAACACCGCTCCACCCTAGACAATTTGCCTACCAAGCAGGCAAATCTACAATAAGTGCACTGCACTGCCTCGTAAGAGACGTAGAAAAGTCAAACGACTGCAAAGAAATTGCTCTTACTGCAATCAATGACATAGAGGGAGCATTCGACAATACCTCACACCTGTCCATAACAAAAGCCTTGCAAGACTGGGGGGTGGAGGCCCCTATCGTAAAGTGGACAGGATCAATGCTCAAGCACCGCTCCATCACAGCAGAAATAAATGGAGCGACAGCAACAGTAACCACAGTAAAAGGATGTCCCCAAGGAGGGGTTCTGTCACCTCTACTGTGGACATTAGTAGTAAACAAAATTCTTAACATATTAAGTAGATCCGGATTCACAGTTCTAGGCTACGCAGATGACCTGGTAGTAATAGTTAGGGGCAAGCACGAGGGCGTAATATCGAATCGAATGCAAAGTGCCCTAAATACTATACAAAACTGGGGCGAAACTGAAGGATTATCTTTAAATCCTAGAAAAACAATTTTAGTGCCGTTTACCAGAAGAAGGAAGCTAGAACTCAGAGCACCTATATTAAACGGAATTCAGCTAATATTTTCTAACGAGGTGAAATACCTGGGGGTTACCTTGGACCACAAACTAACTTGGAACAATCATCTAGACAAGACCATTTCCAAAGCCATAGTGGCAATCTGATCATGCCGCAAACTCGTTGGCAAGACATGGGGGCTAAAACCGAAAATGGTATACTGGATCTACCAAACAGTCATTAAGCCCATCATCACATACGCTTTGCTGGTATGGCGGCCGAAGACCAAACCAACAACCGCACAGACCAAATTAAACAAAGTCCAAAGGCTGATATGTCTAGGAATAACCGGGGCAATGTCTACTTGTCCTACCACAGCCTTAGAGACACTGCTAAACATGCCTCCACTTCACATAAGCGTGAAAAAAGAGGCAATTAACAGTGCTCACAGGCTTTTCCAAACCGGAAAATTCAAGCCTGGGGATTTAAGTGGTCACCTGCGCATCCTCAAAGAAATTAAACTAGAAAATGCCAGCAAACCACGTGACCACATAACGGCCATGCTGGATCTAGAAATTCCATTCGAAGTGATTATAGATGATCGCCAATCATGGGAGAAAAAAGAAGTACCAAAAGCCGACAATGCATCGCTATGGTACACAGACGGTTCCAAACTAACAGAAGGAGCAGGACTGGGCGTGTCAGGCCCTAACATTAAGATCTCAAAGTCACTGGGCAAATACCCTAACATCTTTCAAGCTGAAGTGCTTGCCATAGTCATATGTGCAGAAGAGTGCATCAACCAAGGCCTCCAAAGAAAACACATATTTATACTATCAGACAGCCAAGCTGCTCTAAAGGCCCTGAAAGCTTTTAAATGTGATTCAAAGCTAGTCTGGGAGTGCAAACAAACCCTAAAGCGCCTTACAACAAAGAATCAAGTAACACTAATGTGGCTACCTGGCCACTGGGGTATAGAGGGGAACGAAGAAGCTCGCCTTGCTAAAAAAGGGGCTCAAACACCATACTATGGTCCAGAGCCATACTGTGGTTTGATGAAGTCCCACATCACCGAAGACCTAAACAGGTGGGAAAAAGAACAATTGCTGTCGCACTGGAGAAGAGCACCAGGACTAAGACAGGCAAAAAAGTTTATAACCACTTCTAGAAAAAGAGCTGAACAGCTCCTAGACATGAACCGATCAGACATCAGAACAGCAGTCGGACTCCTAACCGGTCATTGCCCAGTGAAATATCACCTAAAGGCAATAGGTATAACAGAGGACGACCAATGTAGATTCTGCAGCAATGCCACAGAAACAGCAGAACACCTGCTCTGTGAATTCCCGACCCAACTCTGCAAGAGGCTCAAGTACCTGGAAGGGGTACAACCAACACCTCAAGAAGTGGGACAACTACCTCCCAAAAATATAGCTTTGTACGGCAGAAGTCTAAGACTTTTTGAGACAAACTAAGACAAGTAGAGTTATGCACAAAATATCTCACAGGTAGCAGTGCTGAGCGGCGGATCAGCCGAAACGACTCCCTTCTCAATCTACAATCTAGTTTTTAATAAAGGAATGATTTCATTTCGTAATCAGTGCAAGAATATTTATTCTCACTCTTGTTTTTATAAAAAAAAGCTTTATTTCTCCAAGGAAATATATGATTTTATAGTAGTATAACTAATTAATGATGTAGTAAGTATAAGCGTTAGCTTATATAAGTATATTCTACCAAAATAAACTATAGACTTGGTGCATTTATCATCTAATTAAATTATATATTTTACTACATCACAGAATTAAATAATTGCATATTCTTTCGTAATTTGCTTTATATTAAAATTATCTCTAAATTATTATCTCTATATAATTGTATTTGTTGACATTTAAATTATCTAAAATGTTTAATATTTCTTTTAAAATACGATATGAGTGAGCCTGGGCGCTATCTAAAACTATCCTGTTTTTACTTTTATACCATCATCACCAACAATTATGTTTTAAATCATTAAATAAGGTATATATATCTGAATATAAAAAGCTAAACATTTCATACAACTGTGAATGATAAATAAATTGATTTAAAATTAAAATAACATAGTCATAGAAAGAGTATCGTATATAATATGTGCGAATTTTAAAATTCTGATAAAATTTTGCTTATTTCGCCCTTGTTATAGAATATGCTTTTCGCTCAATTTCAATGTACTGGAACGTATTATTCTTATCGATGTAAGCGTTAATACTTCGACAAAAATACAGTGCTTTATCTTGATAAGGTTTTTTATCAGAGCAATGAAATCTTCAAAAAAAAATCTTTTGGATCGTTTTCTATCTACGTCTAATGCATTATTTAAAATAACTATTACATGATTTCATTAAAAATAACTAATGATTCTATTATTCAGTTTTTAGAAGAAAAACAAAATGAAGCGTGTAAAGAGAGGGAGGAAGAAAAAAAAAGAAAAGAAGAGGAAGAGCGGAGGGAAATTCAAAGGAGAGAGGGTTAGTTGGATATTTTAATCTTTGTGGACAATACTCTTGGAGAAAAAACTATTCGATTTTTCCTACATTTTATGAAACTTATGAAGGTGAATCACGATCGATGCAAAGTTAAACGTTTACGAATAAGGGAACATCAGACTTCTTTGAAAATTTGACAACATCGATAAGGGATTGGGATGGGATCTAACGAGCTAAAATGTTTTTAGATGAATAATTATATTGGAAAGAAATATCTATAAAAATGAAATTTTGGTAAATTCAGTCACTCTTTTAGGATTATTGTTAAATATAATTAGCGATTTTTTTAAGCCATGTGCGATAAATACATAATATTGTAATGAAATTTAGGAACACATCAGAGACTATAAAAGAAAATATTAAGCTAAACGTAAGTAGAACCCTGAATAAATCTCACTAATCAACTTTTAACTACAAAATACGAATAAAATACTTCAAAAACTAGAAGAATAATTTACGTATTTACATTTTCATAATAATATATTAAAGTTCATTTTTTATAATTTTTTTTTATTTCCGAAACTTTATAGCATTTTTCGTATATGGCGATGAAATCAAATGAAAATCGTTAAAGATTGGCATAGGACAACACCAGAAAAAAACACACAAACTCAAAAAGGTTAGCATATACAGGGTGATTTATTTACAACACCAAACATGATGTTACCTTTTAGTATGAGCAGCAACGTCGCATCGCTAAAAATAATATTTTCGCTTGTTATATCATATGTTGTTAAATTTTCTAAAAAATGCAATGTTCCTTATTCCGTTAATGTTTCAACTTCAGCATCGATCGTGATATATTCTGTATAGATTGAATACACTTATATTTTTAATTTTATTTTCTTTATAGAACAAAGAATCCAGAGGGGCCGCGCCCGAATATTTAGGGGGCTCATAGGGAGGGGGCCGTATGAGGGCCCTTCCGATAGAGAAGAAAGGGCTGAACCGAGAGGAGGGTGGAGGGGCCGGGGAGGAAGGAGGGGCAGTAGGGGAGGCCCAAAAAATTATTATATTTATTTTTAAATATTTTTTAAGTTTTAATCATAAAATTAGTATAATTAATAAATTAATATATCATAAAAATTGAATAATTAAACGTTTTATTTCAAATGCATATGAACGAATCTATGCAATGAATCTATACTACATACTTGTGTTATATTTTGACACATTTTTTGGTCTACGTTCTCCCGGAGAAACTGTACCGTGAGCTCAATTATTGTACAGTAGGCGCTCTCAGTAAAAAACGGTCTTCAGTCAATAAGCCAAGTTGAATGGTCTGTAATGAAAAAAATCTCCTTTAAAATATTGTCCATGTTTAATTTTATTATTTCTTATTTACCCTTCTCTATCTTATATTTGTATGAATTTAATTCTGTTTGCGGTTCTCGAATCTCTTGTAGACGTGTGTTCGGGACAGTATTATTTTCCCCTAATTTCATAATTAGTTTAAGTGTAGTGGCAACAGCGCTCATCTGTCAATCTATTTATAATTACGCGCTGTTATTTCACTTATGTCTAGAGGCTGACCCACTATTCGGAGCGGTGTACTGTGAGTTGCCTATAAAACATATTAGACTGACAGCTTTCATATTGTATTGTGGGTTGCTTCTCCTATTTTCTGCTGTACATAACCTCAGATAATCTGATAGAATTATTTTTCCGAACACCAAAAATAATAATATTATAAGTATAAAAAATGTTTAGGTTCAATTCGAATCATTGAAACAGTTGATTGAACATAAAAAATCGCATCGTGGAATAATAATTATTCAGTGCTCTTTGTGTAAATTTAAATAAGGATTTTGAGGTAAGTTTTTGACATTATTTTATAAGCTAGCTTATATTTATTTTAATTGCAGCAGTAGAAGACAAATAAATACGAAAAAAGAGACAGTTTCCTTATTTCGATAGTTACAGATGGAGATTTTAGGTGCAATAATGAGTTTTGAGGTAAGTTTTTGTCATTATTTAATAAGTTAGCTCATATTTATTTTAATTGCAGCAGTGGAAGACAAATAAATACAGAAAAAAGAGACTTATTTTGATTGCAGTACTGAAAGACAAATAAATATGCACGATACAAATAAATATGCGCACCCCGCCTGCCGCACCGATTAAGATAAAAATACAGGGCTGACACCCAATTAATGTATACGAGCCCCAGGAAGACACATTGATATTTGTCTTCCGAAATTTGGAGCATATCGAACCAAATACGCATCAAGCAGGCTACAGAGGTCCGGCCGCATTCAGCCTATTACGTATGCAAAATTGCAAACTTAACTCGCGGGGAAGACATTCGAGCTTTTGTCTATCGAAGTCGACCAGCTATTTCATTATGCTGTTAAGGATTATTGTTTATGGGCACGCTTGATCTGGTCGGCCGCAATACATCTTCAGTTTTGTCTGCATTTGGTGGGGGCACGTGCTATAGTAATTTAATAATTAGTATTTTTATTTTTGGGTGTATAGAAAAGCTTTTTTTAGTGGTTATTTATGAACGACTGTTTTATATTGGCAATTGTATTTTAGTTGTGTTTTTTTGTAAGTAGTATTTATTTTTATCTATCTATCTTTTTATGTTAGTAGCAATTATTTATTTCTTTTTTATATCACTACATAATTTTTCTCTTTGAGTTAATATTTCATGCGCTTTCATTCTGTATTTCATTAAAGTGAATAATATTGAATACACATTTTTTTCTAATTAACGATTTTTATTGTTTGTCTACCCGAAAAAAAAGTTCACGCTTCGCCACTGATTATTAGTATGTATTTATTAATATAATATAAATACACAAATTATATTAAACTGTTTGATGTTATGCCAATTTGATTAAAAAATGGAATAAAACCACAATCGTATAAAAAGCTTCGCGCATTTTATTCGAATATTTATTTAATAGTTAAACTTTCCGTACTTTAAAAAGCCTACAAGTTTAAATAATAATAATGATAACAAATGAAATTTTGAAATTTGCTTAATCAATTAAGCAAATTTATCGCCAGAGTGTTCCATTCTTCGTTTGTAGGTTTAGACAGCGGCACTTTCTTTTTGTTTTTTTTTCTTTGTGCTAAACAGCCTTCTCTGTTTTACGATTTTTGAATGACTTGGTGTTGCATCTTTCAATTTAAAATTACTGATGGACTGTTGGCTGCCAAAGTTGGTTCAATTGGATTAACCAATGTTTCCAAAGCTTTCCATTGTTCTTCTGTTTTAATGCCATTAACCATAACATACAAGTGTCGCAACATCTCTTCCTTTCTTACAGTTAATGTTTTGCCTTTTAAAGATGATTGATTGTCAAGTTCTTCAAAAAGAGTTTTTGATTCAACTGCTCTTTCATCACAAACAATTTTCATTTCTTTTCCTATAAAAATATAACTCATATTAAAAAAAATGACAAAAATGGAACTATATACTTGAATTAAATCAATTTTCATGCAAAATATTATATATTATTAGTTATTAGTATATTTAAAAATAAGGATAGAATAAAACACGAGATAAAATATTATTAAATATGCAAATACCATCACCCAAAACCAAATGCATGCATATTACTTTAAATATAACAAGTTAAATTACCAATTTTGCAATTATAGGTAACTGTAAAATTTAAAAACAAATAATTCATTTACCCCACTTGGTAAGAAATAGGTATACATTAAATTTATTTAATAAAATAAAAGGATTGGGTGCTTTATTCATGCAAAAAAAATGTAGTTAAAAATCTCCTTAATTATATAAATAATACATAGCAGGCTAAAACAAATAAAACCATACCAACCCAAAAACGAAAGTACATATTCCAAATAAATTTACCTCTGATATACAGGGTCGACATTTTTTAATGGCTTGTCATGCATTGTGATGGTACAATTTCCTAAACAGTCTTATACATTTTTACCCATGATAATATTTTCATAAAAATGTATTTAAAAAATTAAAAGGTTTGCAATTAAAAAAAGATAATAATAATTTATACTGTAGAAAATAAAATATTATGTATTTACCATCCTCTGACGATCCCTGTGAAACATGTGTTTCAGACTATTCAAGTTGCCTAAACCTACAAAGTAAGTGAATGTGCTTGCACATATTCCATGCAATTGCAGAATCAAGGCAGCTGCATGAATATTTGTGAATACATACTTTGCAATCTGTACAAATAATTTGACAATCACAATGAATGTCATTTTCATTGATGCTGTACATTTCAGCTTTTGAAGAGGATGCAACTTGCCAAGTGTCTTCAAAGCTTGTAATTAGAGATATGTCTAAATCTAAACTAGTTTTATGCCTTTTCCGGAACTGTATAATTTTAGAGGAAAGTTTACCTTTGTTTAGGATAATTAATCGGTCAAATAATTTGTCTCGTATGAATTTCATAAGGGCATTTACAGCTTTATCAAGCCTTTTAACATTTCTCCCACAAAAATAAATATACTTGATGGTACGATGCATTCTTTCAATGTGCATGTTTGTGTTTAATCCTGAATGCATTCTATAACAGTATGCCCAGGACATAGCTTTACTTGCATAACTTGACTTGAAATAAAGACCAAAATTTGAAGTACTTGGATCATCAAGAGTGTTTCTTAAAAAACTGTTTAGCATTTGTTCAAAGGCAGAGGGATCTGTTTCTTGGAGAAGAACTCTTAAATTTTTATAGACCAATTCCTGAAAAAAATAATATTTTTAAAAGTACACAGTCATCTATAAAATAGTAACTACCTGCTTTTCTTTGGTGTTGATCAAATTAAGGTTCTTCCTCCAGGCGCGATCAACATGCCATGTGCAATATAAGCTAACAAATGAATTGATAATATTATTATAACATAAAAAAGACAGTTAAACATACCGGAATTATGTCCCAGACATTGCTTTTGACCAAGCATTGTAATACATATCGGCCATGTCAGACATGAATACCTTTGCCTCAATAAGCCCACTTTCTTTCTTTACACAATTGAAGAATAAAGTCATTATGGTTTCATCACTTCTGCTCGAGATGCAAAAACAACAGGGAAATCCTTGACGCAAGTCATCAAGGACTAACAGTGTGTGAAGCTCAAATTGATAACTGTTGACCACTATTCATGATTATTAAAATAAAATCATCACTACACAACCGAGGGTACTCATCTATGGTAACATCTTGAGGCTTGTAGAATAAAACACAGCTATCTGTCATTTCATTGACCCAAGATTCTAAACTAATTGCATCATTTTTGTGCCTTACTATTTTTTGTTGATCTAAGGTTAAAACTCGCTTCAATATTGTAAAGGTCTTTTTTTGTTAAAAGATGCTTCCTTTGTAAGTTGTCTGATTCTGTAATCCTATCCCTTACTTCATCCAAAACAGCTTCAAATGGAATTTTTGTGGCTAATTTTGTAGCAATGGCATGTCTTTCCATAGATGACAGAAATAGGTGTCCAATTGTATTTTGGTGACCCACATGAGTTTTTATAAAATTAACCACATATTTTCCATCACTGTGGGTAACTTTTATCATGGCAGGGCAGAACCCATTAATTTTATTGCTACCTTGTGTTTTGAGATGTCTTTGGCCCTTACTTTTTGAAGTAAAAAATCCAGATCGATGGCATATGTAATTTATTACTCCTGTCTTCATTCCTTTTTCTTTAACGAAACTAGCTGTTGTCTCATTTTCGGTTTTATTCTTCCACAACATAAACTCATCATGATTTGACAATTGAATTGTGTCACACTGTATAGGAATACTATGAAATGTCTCATAATGTTTAACAAAGTCCCTTTTTAAGCTGGCATTGAAGTTACACAATGGATATTTTTGTTTTGCCTTTTGAGCTTCAGTAGGCACATTTAAAGAGACTGGAACATTTGAGTGCACATTTTTCACATGAAAGTTTAAATTTGGCTTGTAACTAAATTGTCTATTACAATATGTACACTTATAAACATCCCCTTGAAGCACTTTTAAAGGCGCAATTAAATTTAATTTTTCCGGATGGCTACTTTTTACATGTCTTCTTAATTCATTAACACGTTTATATATTTTTCCGCACTCGAGACAACTCCTGCTTTCTGTACCGGACATTTTCGCGAAAAAAAAACATACAAGTCATGAAACAAATTTTTTTGAGGTTAGAATAGAAATAGATAATCATCTGTCACTTTATCATGTTTTATATGCAACCCACAGTACACCGCTCCGAATAGTGGGTCAGCCTCTAGACATAAGCACAGTATAAAGAACAAGACAGTAGGTTCACTCTCTTGCGGCCGTTTGAAGTAGGGACTTCTAAACAGTGCCGACTTTTTTTACGCGGTCGTAAATCATTATTTAGTTTCGGCGGCAATCCTTTACGATACGGGGGGTGTTTGAAACATTTTTAATAAGGAATATTTTCGTACATCGCGGCGGGCAGCGTGTAATATATGGAATTTTTTGAAATTAAAGGCACTTTGTATTATTGTTAAAATGAAATTGAAAGAAGTATCTCTTTTGAACAAATAACTGTAAGAAAAACACTTGGTAGATAGCTTTAAAATTAAGTTTATTAGAATGTACACAATTAAATCTTAGCTTTATGTTCCTTTCATGCTCTTTTCTCAACTGACCAAGAAACTACCTACCTAATATTACATACACTTAATTAATAATAACTTCGTTAATATAGCCATTTTTTAAATATTTAATTAAATTTACATAATAATGTGATAACAACACTCAGCATATGGAACTCGGTAACAGTGAAATATAAAAAGGCAGTTAAATAAAAAACTTATTAAATGCCTAATTATTTGCTTTTGAAATAGGGAATGAAAGAACAAACCACTAAAATTAAAATAAAACGAAAATAGGTGTTTTACAACCTAGAATTCATATAAATATGCAAAATAAATATAGTTTTACATTGGGGATTATAGTACACATCAATATTTTGAAACTTAAACCCTTAAAAACCACCCTTAATGACGAAAAAAATGCAGTTTTAGTATGGTTAGACGGTATAAGTGGCTAAAATTTATATCATTTAAATGATTGCAATGCAACTAATAATAAATCGGATAGCTTTCACTATTAAAAACCACCACTAATAACAGAATATTACCAAAAATTTTGCATTTTTTTAGATTAAAATCACGATTTAAAAAAAATATGTACTCTAAATCGCTGATACTTTTTGAACATATTATTGGTACCTATATGTATATAGTCCATTGTAGAAGGCTACGCTTTAATTTTTGAAATAAATACATAATTTTTTATGATAAATTTTTTTAAAACTGCAATTATTTTTATTTTATTCCTAACTTTTTTAATTTTTATGCTAATGACTTACAATCAAGTTTATTTTTAAAGTTTTTGATAGTACATACTTGAAAAAACGTGCTAGATATTTGTCTAAGAAACGTGATTTTTGAAAATTATTTCAAGTTATTATTTTACGTCATTATATTTTGTTATCTAAAAAAAGGGGTTATGTTCACACAGTTGTATCTCGGCGCCTATAGAGCCATATTGGCTTTATAGAGCGTATAAAGCCAATCTTTTATTTTTAAACCAACTTTTGTTTATTAGATTTTTTTGTAAGATCTCAATTTTCCGAGATATTTAAGATATACTAAAGAAAAACGTGTATTTTTTTCTGTGAACTAATCCATTTTTATTTAAAAAAAAATGTATATCCCCTTTCACTTCTGCAGCCATCTACGCAACATATCGCCGGCATTTTTAAAGTACAAAATTTCCGCCCAACGCTATTATAGTTCTAATATTGAAGACGCCCCTGTATAACGCAGTCGCCACCGGGCAGCAAAAAAGAGTAGCATCAGAAAGCGAGTGAGACAGGCAACATTTTGGGCGGCGCTTAGAGTGATCCTTCTATTCTAGTTTATGTTCGGTGACATAAGTGTTACTTCCCCGCTCCCCGGACAATAAGTTAGTCGTCTATTGTCATCGATTCGGTAACGATTAAGTAACGTCGCGCGGCCGCCGTGTTTTGGCCCTCTGTAAGCATGCGATTACTCATGTAAATTTTAAGTTTAATATTTGTTAAATACTCCCAATAACTGTGTAAGAAGTGTTTATTTGTTTTCTTTATCATTTATAACTCAAGTATGAATAAATTACGTTCTGAGTTCGAGGAATTCGTAGTTTATCATTTGCCCTGTATCCGAGTATTTTAAGTGGATAAAGCAGCTAAGACGGGTAGTTTTAGCTGGCCCCCACAACGTGAGTTCCTTGGGACCGGTGAACAACGACTTAGTAGGACACGACCCTTGGTATGGTGTTAGCTTCAGATAACTCGTTGTTCTTACTCGAATCGCCAAGAAAGTTGCATGTTGGTCAAGAAAGGATAGTTTTAGATTACTTTATTTTACTACTTTACAAGTACTTACTATTAATGGTATCTTACCAAATCCATCTACCCTCGAATGTGTAATTATTTTCTTATTCCTGTGCATTAAATCCTGTCGCAATTGGATGAATCCTCTTGCCCATTTTTGAGTCCTTTGAATGTTTTTCCTTTAAATTATAATATATTTGGTAGCAAGTGATTGATCATGATGTAAATGGTTCCTAAATAAAAGGTTATGAGACTATGATGAGCAACGTATTGTTTCGTCCTCATTATGGACTCATCAGTATTGCATATCCAAGAAATGATTAATTTCTCGAAAGCAATAGACAAATGTTGCTGCGGGGCCAACTAGTCAACATTTGCCAAAATATATTTTTATTTGTTGAAATAAAAATATATTTTAATTCTTTCTTTAGAGAGATATTAAAAATAACAAAAGTATGCCTTTATTAATAATATCACGATGAAATGTCTTAACTAATAATACTCAATTTGTTAATACTCTTAGTGCCAATTTTTTTCTAAGGTTTCTCATTTTAGGATTTATAGGACAAATTAATAATATTATCAGATTGGTCAACTTGAAAAAAATTCCTACATAATTATGAACGTAATTGTATAAAAAATAAAACCGGCAATTTCCAGTAATTTTTGTACTGTTTTGGGGCTTTTAGTACCTTTTATTTTATCGTTTTTTTAGCTATTTGTGTAGGTACTCATTTATGTATTAGCCTTTGTACTATACGTGAATTCTGCCGATTATTATTGTAATTGTTTTGTAATTTGTTGACCATTATATGTATAATATTTTTTTTTTTTGTTAATTGCTCAAGTATTAACATTATGAGAATATTTTTTAAATTCTGTTTTTAAGTATTTTTCTATATTTTTTTTTGCCCCTTAGATAATACAATATAATATAAGAATAACAACATTTAAGATTAAACAGACTGCAAAATTATAAGATAAGTATGCTCATATATTAGCCATAAATATCCTTAATAACATTGACCAAACGGCCAAAAATAAAATTAGTATTTAATGTACCTGATTGGATTATTGTTTTAGCGCAACATAACTTAAACATTGTTTAGCAGCTTATAGTGTGTTTGGGCTTTTTGTACTTTAGCATTTTTAGCTGTTTGAGTACTTTTGTTTGAGCCTTTTATTTACTTAAGTTGCTATTAATGTCAAGTGGTACTGCAGATAAAGCTATTAGACAATCATAGTTTATCATTATAGCAAATTATGATAACTTTAATTATGATGTTAAAAGTATTGTTGGCCAGTCATGTATTTAAACGTAAATGTTATTAATATTTTAGAAACTAAAATTGAAAATCCCTATACTAATACTTCATACATTTATAAGATAATAAAAATGAGTTAAGACGTAATAAAATAGTGAAAAAAAAAGAAATATTTTCCTACAATTTTTTCTTGCCCTTCAAATAATGTAATTTGTTGTTTTCTTTAAGATTTCAGATTAAATATATTGCAAAAATATAAAATCATTAAACTTGTCTATTCATAGTAGGCATTAAAATCTTTAATGACATTGACCAACCAGACAAAAATAAAATTAGTATTTAATGTACCTGATTGGATTATTGTTTTAGCACAACATACTTGAGCATTTCTTAGCAGCTTATAGTGCGATTGGGCTTTTGGTACTTTAGCATTTTTAGCTGTTTTAGTACTTGTTTAAGCCTTTTATTTTCTAAAGTTGCTATTAATGTCAAGTGGTACTGTAGCTAAAGCTATAAGACAATCATAAGTATCAATCAATAATCAGTAAGTTTATAAGTATCAAAGCAAATTATGATAAATTCAATGAATTATGATGTTAAAAGTACTTGTTGGTCATATGTAAATTTAAATGTAAACTTCATTTCCATTTTATAGACTTAAATAGGATTGAAAATACCAATACTAATATTGAATACATTTAAAAGATTAATAAAAATTACTTAAAATGTGATAAAACAGTAAAACAGAAATATTTGCCTACAATTTTTTTGCCCTTTAAAAAATATAATTTACTATGTTTTTTTTAACATTTCAAATTAAACATATTGCAAAATTATAAGACCATTAGGCTTACCGCACACTGGCAACTTTAGATAGGCAACTTATTAATCATAAAAATAGAACACAATAATATTTATGATCTGCCGCACACAGGTGATTATTTAGTTGCGGCAACTAAAAAATTCCAACCTGTTCGATTCTTTGGGAGACGAAACAGTTGCTGATAAAATAGAACAAGCTTGTTTTAAACGGGATCGCGCTCACTGGTGATTTGCTTTGAAAAAAGTTGCTTTGCAGTTAATATTTGTCGATAAGCCGGCAAATTACAACAAAAATGGCTGCTATAGATGTTGAATTGTTTATTACTGAAGTCGAAAAACGACCAGCATTGTACAATACGAAACAAAAAGAATATTCAGATAAAAATCTAAAGAAAAAATTATGGACTGAATTATGTGAAAAATTCATTGAGAATTGGAATGAACTTGGAGATAAGGAAAAGAATGAAAAAGGTAAGTTTTACCAAATTATTTTATGTTTATCAAGTCACAGATTCAACATACCTACAGAATTATTCAAACATATACAGGGTGTTTTTAAATTTGGGGTTTACATTTTAACACTATATAGAATGTAAGAAAATAAAAACTTTTATAAAAATAAAATTTTGTCCAAAAAGGTCTTGATTCTGAGATACAGGGTGTAAAAATTTTTCATTTTGCTAGGAGACTAAGCAATTTAGGTCATCTGTTTATAGGAACTTTTGTTCTTATTTTGACCTACAAAATGTCGTTTTTAAAGCACAAATTATAAAAGTTTTTTTTTTAACAATCGATTTCTCGGTTATGAATGAAAAAACATGTTAAATAAAAATGGCCTAAAAAATTACAAATTTTTGTTCTGCCAAATAATAAAAATATTCATTGCATTTAAATAAAAAATAAAGTTTTTTATAATCACATTTTTTATCATCGAAATTGCTTTCCTCCAAAATACAGTGTGTTTAAGTTAGCAAAATGTAAAACGTGAAGACCCTGTATCTCAGAAACAAGACAATTTAAGACAAAATTTTATTCTTATAAAAGTTCTTATTTTCTTGCGTTCTATATACTTAGTGTTAAAAGAAAAACCTCAACTTAAAAAACACCCTGTATATTCACAAAAGACCAGAACATAAATTTTTAAATCTTATCATATTGCCAAGGAACAGACCCTTGAGGAGAAATAAAGTAATTTGCAATATAATCTCTAACTGTATACCCTTCATTGTTGCTCCTTAGTCCAAGAGCAGGAATATCTTCCAATGGACATTCATAAAAGGTGTCTTCAAAATTTAGTCCATCAAGTTTTCTCACATAATTGTGTAAAATACAGCATGCTTTTGTAATGGAGTCGCTAAATTCAACTTGGGTATCTAGAGGCCTGTGGAGTATACGCCACTTGTTGGCTAAAATTCCAAATGTACATTCTATCATTCTACGTGCCCTCGAAAGTCTATAATTAAAGATTCGTTGTTTTACGGTTAAATTTCTGCTTGGATATGGCCTCAAAACGAATTTTGAGAGAGCAAAAGCTTCATCTCCCACGAGCACAAACGGCATAGCTTTTCCATTTTCATCATTAGGAAGATTTTTTTCATTCGGAATATTTAATTCCTTCTTGTCAAGCAAATGCGAAAATGCCGATTGTTTAAATATGTTGGAATCACTTGTCGATCCATAAGATCCTACTTCAACATATATAAAATTATAATTGGAATCTGCAATGCCTAGAAGAACAGTAGAAAAGAAAGATTTATAGTTAAAAAATTCGGACCCAGATTTATCAGGTCTTTTTATTCTAATATGTTTCCCGTCTACTGCTCCGATGCAATTGGGAAATTGTGTTTTCTCATTAAACTCATTGGAAACTCTTATCCAGTCATCATGATCCGGTTTTGGCATATAGAGTGGCACCAAACATTCCCAAAGTTTCTCACATGTGTCTTTTACAATTTTTCGTATCGTTGTAATTCCAAGTAAATATTCATAATGTAGTGATGCAAAGCTATTTCCCGTTGCTAAATACCTAAAAAAAAATTGTCTAATATACATCATGTTTTATACATCATATCATATACATAATGTTTTTTTAGGTAACGAGTTACAAAAAAGATGGAAAAATCTTAGGACATGTTTTAAAAGAGAGTACGATGCTCAAAAGAATATTGCCTCTGGTTCTGGGGCTAAAAAGAGAAGGAAATATCTTTACTTTGAGCAGCTTTTATTTCTGCGGGATTCTATAGAAAGCAGAATTAGTTACAACAGTCTCGAACAAGGTACTGATGATGTAGAAGATAACACAGAAACCAGAGAGGAAGAATCAGAAGCTAGTGAAGCTACGCAACTTCGTACTGGTGCCAAGACTGACCATTCTAGAAAGAAAATTTACCAAAACTCATCAGAAAACATAATATTCCACCATTGTTTTCTCCGAACTCCACAGGTGGGGGACAGCAATGCGTGCAAAATATTCCTTCAGATGCCGGCTATACAGATTCCCAACACGATTCTCAGCCACTGCCGGGGCCCTCTAATCGGATTGAAGATGGGTATTCTCCAAAGTTCATAGATGGAAGACGTCAATGGGTTGAAAATATTCCTTCTCCAGATACCGGCTACACAGTATCGCAACACCCTTCTCAGCTACTGCCGGGGTCCTCTAATCGATTTGAAGATGGGTATTCTCCAAACTTCATAGATGGAAGACGTCAATGGGTACAAAATCTTCCTTCTCCAGGTACCGGCTACACAGAGTCCGAACACCATCCTCCGTCACTGCCAAGGACCTCCACCAAACTGAAGATAGATATTAGGCAATGTAAAATGTTTCAATTTTTTTTCTATTTTTTTAATCTGTTAAACATGAATTCCATTTACGTTATGAAACCAAAATATTTTAAGTTTTTTATTATGTTTGTAAAGTTGACGTATGTATGTAGCTGTCTAAGAATAAAACAGTTATCTAATAAATATGTAATATTTATTAACCCAATATGCAATATCTCGATATGAACGACAAATAATATAAATAATACAAAATTACTCTGTATTTTGGTAGGGTATACCTCTTCTTACTACCTCCAACTGCCATGGTACCGCGCCTGTAGTGTTTAAATAATTACAGAATGTATTTCTTACACCTATAGCTACTTCACTTGAATTACCACCCAAACGACGGAGTCCTCTTAGTGGAAGTTGCTGTGAAGTAGAGATTTGTTCTTCATATACAGGCAGGCCCGATTTATTCTCAGATTCGTCATCTCGTAAGTAATTATGTAAGATACATGCGGCCAAAATAATTTTATCAGCGTTTTCAGGATTCACTTGAAGTCTACCATACAAGATTCTGAATTTTTGAATCAGGATGCCAAATGCATTTTCAACCACACGTCGAGCCCTTGACAGTCTATAGTTAAATATTTTCTGGTTTTCATTATCTCGTGCTGTGCTTCCTGGATAAGGTCTTAATAGATTTTCTTTTAAAGGAAAAGCTTCATCTCCTAATATCACGAATGGCACAATATCATCTGAATTAGGTAATGTTCTTGGTCCCGGAACATGAAGATTACTTTTTTCCAATGCTTGTCCTAGATTTGATTTTGAAAATATACCTCCATCACTCGATTTACCATAACCTCCAACATCAACAACAATGAATTTATAATTAGCGTCTACAAGTGCCATGAGAACAACAGAGAATGTCTTTTTGTAGTTGTAGAATAGAGATCCGCTATTTTTGGGAGCCTGGATTTGAACGTGCTTACCGTCAACTGCACCAATGCAGTTGGGAAACTGCCACATTGTCCAGAAGTCATCAGCTATTTTTTTCCAATGATCTTCTGTTGGCTCAGGCATTTCTGTTCTTGACAGAACTCTCCATATTGCATCACAAGTGGAAACTACAATTGATTGGACTATTGAAGGGGCAATTCTATAGCTCATTCCTAGACGGTACTGGGAAGTACCTGATGCTAAGTAACTGAAAATATAATAATTGTTTAAATACTTGTTATGTGTATTAATAATGAACAACATACCTCAAAGTTAATGCTAATCTTTCCTCTGCGGATATAGATCTTCTCCACTTTGTGTTCTGTTTTTGTATGTCTGGTTTTACAAGCTTCAGCAGATTGTCAAATTTCAAGAATGTCATGCGAAAGTATCGAACAAATTGTTCTGGATCATCTTTGAGTCAAGCAAATGCTGTGTGAAATTCTCCTTCTTCCTCCCGAGCTCTCCATAAACGATTAATCCAAATCTTTTTTTTCACTTTTTCCGTTAATACTAGATACGCTCCGCATGCTATAACTACGTCCTCCTCTCTTCGATCCATGATACAAACTAACTGTAACACGTAATAACATGAATAGTGTGAATATGCACAACACAGCACAGTCGGTGCACGGTTACGACACAGTCGACGCACAGTACCGTATGTGTGAATTGGCCTTAATGCGACCCAGAAAAGGTCGTCCAACCAGGACCGTCGTCGACCGTCCACCGTCGCCCGTCCAGCCCCGAGACACAGTCGATAGACGATGAGGTTAGTTTAGTAGGACGTTTGTCAAAATTTTTGGAAAAATGGAAAAAATATTTTATCCTGGATATCAAGTTTAAAAATTCCCTTTTTAACTAAGCCCCGACAATGCTTAAGGCCTTCCGAGAGGCAGTGGACAGACTCGGAAAAAACTGCCTTAAGGGAGTCACTTGACGAATTGTTGGCTTCTGGTGCTATTAATAAAGTAGATCATTGTAGAGGAGAATATATCTCTAGTATATTTTTAACTGCCAAAACCTGACGGTTCTAAACGTTTAATTTTAAACTTAAAGTCTCTTAATAAATTTGTCTCTTTACAACATTTTAAGCTGGAAGACCAAAGAACGGTTTCCAACATTATTCATGAAAATGTTTTCATGTCTACTCTAGATCTTAAAAATGCTTATTATTTAATTGCCATCTATTTATGTTTAACGGTGAATTATTTGAATATAATTGTATGCCATTTGGCCTTAATTGTGCCCCATTTATATTTACTAAATTAATGAAACCTGTTCTTTCTCACCTCAGAGGAAAAGGCTTACTTTCAGTATTTTTTCTTGATGATTTTTTGCTCTTGGGTAAAACATTCAAAGACTGTCAAGAAAATGTTTTAAAAACTGTCAATTCTCTTGAACATTTGGGTTTTGTTATTAATTATAATAAAATCCAATTAACCCCTTCTCAGGCATGTCGTTATCTGGGGTTTAATTATAATTCACTAAATATGACATTGTGTATACCAGATGACAAAAAGCCTCATCTTTTAAAATGTGTTAAATTTTTGCTAAGGTCCAAAACCTAAAAAATTCGCACTTTTGCTCAAATTATTGGTAAATTAGTATCTGTATGTCCAGCTGTTCGTTTTGGCTGGATGTATACCAAGCTCCTCGAGCGAGAAAAGTTTTTAGCACTAAGGCGAGCAGATGGTAATTATGATAGAGTCATGAATATATCCGCAGTGATTCATGAAGATTTAAAATGGTGGTTAACACATTTAGAAAACAGTTATTCTGTCAAATTAAGTTTTTTCCATCTAGAAATTTTTTCAGATGCTTGTTTAACAGGTTGGGGCATTCACTATAACAATATAAAATCACATAGTTTCTGGTCATTAGAAGAAAAGAAAGAGCACATAATTTTTTTAGAATTGAAGGTTGCATTTTTTGGTCTCAAATGCTGTGCTAGTAATCATAATAATAAAAAAACATTCTTCTGCGTATCGATAATACAACGGCCATTGCCTACATTAATCGAATGGGGGGGATTCAGTACCCTAAATTAAATTCCCTCTGTCGGGAAATTTTGCAATGGTGTGAAGAGAGGAATCTTGCTATCCATGCTTCTTACATCAATACTAAGGAGAATGTGATTGCAGATTCAGAATCTCGAAGGTTAGATTTCGAAACAGAATGGGAATTGAACGATAAATTTGACAAACAGGTAATTCTAAAATTTGGGCGACCAGACATAGACTTGTTTGCAACTCGCATCAATTCCAAATGTTCCCTGTTTGTTTTTTGGCACCCAGACCCTCATGCATTTGAGGTAGATGCCTTTACTCTTGACTGGAAAGATTTTAAATTTTATGCTTTCCCGCCATTTTCTTTAATTCTTATTAAAGTTTTGCAGAAAATTATTAAAGATAAAGCAGAGGGTATTGTAATTGTACCTTATTGGCCCACCCAGTCTTGGTACCCCCGTTTTTATATCTCTTCTAAAGATACCTCTTGTTTATTTAAAACCTAACGAAGAATTACTTTTATGTTTTGATAGGTCTCGGTCGCACCCTCTTTGGAGGCAACAGGATACTTATCCAGCAGGCCTTAGAAAAGAGGGGGACACCAAAGGCCGCGGTGGATGTTTGCCTGGCATCAATTACTTCTTCCACCACGAAACAGTATGACTCGGGCCTTAAACAATGGTACCCGTTCTGTCATTCCAGAAACAAGAACTGTTTTTCTGCCTCAACTGAAATCTTTACAATTTTTGCAAGAGCAATACAGCAGGGGCTGTTCATAATGGAACACTAAATTCCTATCGTTCTGCTATAGCCCAAATTTAAGGACCCTCTTTAGCTGAAGACTTCCGTGTAAAAAGGTTTTTAAAGGGTGTCTTTCATTTAAGACCCAGTTTACCTAAATATGTTAACACTTGGGATCCTTTGCAGGGTTTAAATTATCTAAGGTCTTTAATAAATGAAGTTGTTTCTATGGAACTAATTTCAAGTCAATTGGCCATGTTGTTGGCCCTCACTTCTGGCCAGAGAATTCAGACCCTCTCAGTAATAGAATGTCAAGATATAAAATCTTCCTCCCAGGGGGTCAAATATTCATTCGTAACCGAATAAAAACTTCTGGGCCAAGTAGAAAATAACCCACCATTTCCTTTACCTTTTTATTAACAAGATAAGACCATTTGCGTAGCTACCAATTTATTATTTTATTTGAACAAAACAGAATCCATGCGAAATTCAGATTGCAATAGACTTTTCATAACCTTTAAAAGACCCTATCACAATGCGTCATCACAAACAATTTCTTGATGGATCCAGAATGTTATGGTCAAGCATTAATATCTCAGAATACGGGTCCCATTCTACGAGACACGCATCTACATCTCTAGCAGATCGTAGAGGTGTTTCGATGGATGTTATTAGGTCAGCAGCAGGTTGAACCGATCACTCAAAAACATTTGCTAACTTTTAAAAGAGACCTGACCTAACTTTTATAAGAGATCCGTATTCTTATGCAAGGGCTATATTAGATTAATTAAAGTAACCTTGTTATTTAAATATAATATTTGAATACAAATTGAAGTTAGTGTATAGAATATATTTCTATATTTTGTATATATTTTTAGATTACTTGTTTTATTTGGATTAATTTATTTTGTTACCATTTAGTCATTAGCTAAAAATATAACAGCTGATAGATTTTGAAAATTTTTTGTTTTTGTCTTTTGTTTAGAGTAGAGTCTCATTTGCAGTGTAAAGTCTCTACTTAAACTTTAGGGTTATACTTAGTTTATTCAACAATTATGCCTTATTAAAAAGTTTTTTGCCACTAGATTGTTTTTATTTCTAATTTTGTAATAAAAGATTCCTGTGTTAGTCTACAGATGCACAAATTCTTTAAACATCTACGTTGTTGTCTTATTTACAGAACGAGGACGTAATATAATTAATTACTAAATCAAACGAAAAGTCCTCGTGAAGTAAATAAGTCCCACCCTCCCTGTCTTTAAGTGTAGGTACCCCTTTTTTGTGACAGTGTAGACTAACTAGTCTTTAATGGTTATTTTTCATGCATCCGTCATACGATGGTCCGATGATCCGACGGAACTCTGATTGGTTAGACAATTTTCGCGAAAACTTCCATACGAAAATTTTAAGAAATCTTCCGTCATCGGATGAAGTTGAAATAAATTTAACTTTTTATACGATATCGGACTTATTTGACAACTATGACTTATGACATAATATTTTGTTTACGTTTTTTGTTTGTTGTCATTATATATTATAAAATTGGTAAATTTCTTCTAGTTTTTATTATTTTTCAAAGGATTTTTTGTTGGTGTTTTTTTACAAATCAGTAGGATAATATAATATGGATCGTTATATTATCCTAAAGGATATAAACAATGTTACTATGGACCATTTCTAAAAATTATTACATTATTAGGTACAAGATGAAAGGGTTTTGGCTATAGAGACACAGCGACGCAAAAAAAATGTATTGCTTTTATCTCTTTTTTTATTGTATACCAAAAATGATTCTAGAAAATATACCCCAAAACGATTTTGGATCAGAGATATTTTCAGGAAACGAAAAAAACAAGGTGTCTACCATCAATTACTTAATGAAATGAGACACAGAAAAATATTTTAATTATTTGAGAAGGACATGTGAGACTTTTAATACCCTATTAAATATTGTTCTGGACCAATTTTCTGGACCAATCTTTCTTTTTCTGTTTTTTTTTTCTGAATATCATCTGGTTTCACATTTTCTTCTTCAGAGGAAGAGTCAGAAACTGAGGATGCACTGCAAGTACTACAACTCGAAGATGACTGGTTAACATATTCTGTATCTTTAACTGAGTCGTCGGAATCTTCAATATATTCAAGTAACTCTTGTTGTCGACTTGTACTTGGACCTTCATACCGGCTTGCATTTTTGCAGTCATTTATTGTCCCGGTTTGAAATTTGTTGAGAATGGTTTAGTTCCTGTTGGTTTTTCTCCTTTGTCTTCCATTCTAAAATGTCAGTACCTGGAGTATTAGTAACATCTTTTAATGCAGGATCAATAGCAGGGGTATTAACAGAAGTAGGAACATCGGTACTGCACTCGCCTGTAATTTTGAATGTGTTTAGAAAAGCGCCAATTTAGTTTTTAATAAATTTAAATAAATTTTTTGGATGTGTTATTGGTTTGTAAGTAATTTTTCAGAAGTCGAATTTAAATTGTTTCGATAGTCAAATTTACTATTTTATTTAATATAATAAAAATAATATACATTTTTTATAATTATTACCTCGGAGATTATTAACTTCATCCCGGACCAATGGTAACTCTCCTATGTCTTCTCCGTGAGTAATCATGCTCACCATCCGTAATGTCCGATTGGAGAACATGTTTTATTTTTGCACAGCCTGTTATTAGCCGAAAAATCTAAATAAGAAAAGCAACATTAAAATTTTTAACTTGGTGTAATGGGAAAAAAAAAATAATAAAATCAGTAAAAGTAAAAATAAGTCGCATTAAAATATCAACTCTGAATTCAATTTAAAGAAACAGTGTCACATCACTAAATATGACGGTTAATACTAATTACTACGTACAGACTTTAAATAAGACAATGACCTAACATGAAATGTGACTCTTTTTATCAAAATTACAAAAAACAAATCTCCTGAAAATTAAAAGAAATAGCGACATAACTCTAAATGTGCCAATACTATCCTAATTTCATAATAAATTTTAACTTACCGTTAGAGCTAAAACACACGGAGCTGTTTGGGAGCGTTTTATGCCGAGTCGGCCGCCGATCGGCAGCCGACTGCTTCGAAACTTCAATACATTCTTAAAATATCGAGTGCTTTTTATAGTCGATACTTTTTTTCTTGAATCGAGTAGGTATCGATACTATTTATCTATCGAGTAGGTACCGATACTTAAATAAAAATAACTTCTCAGAAGCGACATCTTTTGTAAACAGAGTAATTTGAATTTAAAAAAGAAGTAGATAAATGGACCGTTTTATTTTATAGCTTTTTTTTTCTTGCACAAAGGTCTGTAAATAATGCTGGTGGGAACCGGAACACGTTCACAGTTATATGATTCGAAAAATGTGGTAGACAGTGACGTCATTCGGGATAAACTTATCTATTTGTCTAGTTTGCAGTTTCTTTTTCTTTTTTTATAATGGCCCAAAATCTAATTTAGTTCTAGCAGATAGGATATTTAAAAAATATATAAGATTAGGAACAATTCTTCGATATTTTTACTCAAAAATTTGTATGGTGCAGTAGGACCGTAAAGGATCTTATTATGCACGCGCACGCCGGACGTTGCCGTTCGATTACCCGACGATAATTAGAAACGCAACGCAACTTCGAGCGGAATGCGGAATGCCTGCACGTCACTATCATAAGTGTCATATCATGTCACTACGTCAGGAAGAAAGATTGGTTATGTTTCTGGAATTTACCGAATTATTGTGGCTGGTGTTTTTTTCCTACTTCCTACTTGTAAGTTGTGATAAAAGTGATTTGTGATAAACTAGTATTTAGCATAATTTAGCAGGATTTAGAAGAAGGTAAAAATAAAAATAGAAAGGTACATCTAACAATCTAGTAAAATAAATAAATCATTGTAATGTAGTAAATAAGTAGGGTAAATATGTAAATACAAACAGATAATTATGTTTTCAGAAATTGATCTTGCGGATCATGCCGCCTGCGTCTAAACAAAAAAGTGGATGTTGGATGTATTTCAACAAGGTAAATACATCGTCTGTATCTTGCAAAAAATGTTTGAAGGTCATAAAAACAGCTGGAAATACATCGAATATGCTTAAACATTTAAAGGTAAGATTGTTCATACTATTTGGAGTTTTTATTGGTCAAATGTCAATCTAAAAACTGTCAGAAATAGACCCTGTTTTTAACCAACTTCATAAAAAAATCATTGGAGGTTGCATTCGCCAATATATCAAGAAAACGGTGATTAGAATATAGTGTAGAAATTTTAAGATAAATTTAATTTTAGGTACATGGAATCAATATTAAAGATACAAAATCTGCAAAAGGAAGAGGTGTTGATTGCCAAGTAAGCACATTATCTCAAGTTCCTTCAAACGGTACTGCCGAGAATGAGGAACAAAATAACACCAATGACTTTTATAGCAATTCACAACCTTCCACAAGTAGTGAACAAAGTTCAGAGCTATGCCGTGGACCAAGGCCACCATCAAGCTTTTCTGATACCAGTAGTGTAACTGAACATCCGATTTTAAAATCTTTTCGATCTGTTTCTTCTTATAGTGGTAATAGGTTTTTTTTTAACATCAGACTGGGTATTTAATGATAATATTCAAAATTTCTTCTTTTTTAGAAGGAGGTTCTCGCCATAGTGAAATAACAAATGCAATCATGTTCTTTATATGTGCAGACAACAGACCTTTTTATGCCATTGAAGGAAGGGGATTTAAAAAGCTAATGAAGAATATAGCGCCTTTATATAAGGTTCCAAGTAGAGAGTATATTAAAGCTAAAATTGATTCTAAATATGAAGTAATGTTTTCAGTGTACAAAGAAAGAATGAGGTCAGTTTCATTCATATCACTTACATGCAATATCTGGAGTGAAATGATGACAACCAGAAGCTTTCTCGGAATCACAGGGCATTTTGTTGTAAACTCTAATCAACACTCAGTTATAATTGCTGTGCAAGAGTTGGATCAAAGACATACATCCGAATACATTTGTCAAAAACTAACAAATAGCTTAGAGAAATGGGAAATAGCATTGGATAAAGTGGTGGCCGTGGTGACAGATGGTGGTGCCAATATTACTTCAGCTGTAAACAATTTGTTTGGTAAAAATCGCCATTTAACATGTTTTGCACACAGGATCAATTTAATAGCTGAAAAGTCACTATCTGAATTTCAAAAAGTATCAGATATAGTAAGTAAAGTGCGAAACATTGTTAAATGGTTTAAAAGTTCTGTAAATGCTAGTGATCAGCTAAGAAATCACCAAAAACAAAACAATGTTAATGAAGGAAACCTAAAAAAATTAATTTTGGATGTCAAAACTAGGTGGAACTTTTTATGTGAATTTTTTATGTTACAAAGATTTATAGAGCTGGCACAAATTGTAAGCAAAGTTTTGTTTGGAAAAAGGGAAGCTCCACCCATGCTTGATGCAAGTGAATTATTACTTGTTAAAGAGCTTATAATTGTTCTCAAGCCGTTAGAGTTTATGACACGTGAATTATCCGGTGAATTCTATGTTACTGCATCTAGAGTCATACCAATGATTAACTGTACAACACATAATTACTCAACAACAGTCCGCTTAGATATGAGAGAATCTCAAGAGTTAAAATCTTTTATCATTAAAGAAATGGAAAAAAGATTCTCAACTGTTGAACAGGTAAAGAAACTTGCAATAACAACAATCTTGGATCCTAGGTTTAAAAACCTTCACTTTCAAGATCCACTAGCTCTTGCCAGTGCATTAACTATGATAACAAGTATGGTGAATGATGAATCGGACGTTGTCGGCACTGAAAACCCTTCCGCAGAGGAAATACAAAATATCCATGGTAATGAAGCTGATGGCGGCTATGATTTCTGGAGTTTTCATCAGAGCTTGGCTCTTGATAAACAGAAAAGAAAAGATTCACAGTCAATTAGCTGTATCGATGAGTTGTCATTATATCTAGCCAATCCAGTTACTTCACTGAAAAGTGAGCCACTGAAAGTTTGGATGGACATGAAAACCATATATCCAAAATTATATAAGATTGCTATGAAATATTCCTGTCTTGTAGCAACTAGCGTTCCATCAGAACGCCTATTTTCTCATGCCGGTGCTACAGTAACCCAAGCTAGAAATAGACTTTTAGGCAAACGTTTGGAGAAACTCTTATTCCTCGGGTCGATCCCAGAAGAAGATTGGTTTTAGGTTTATCATTTGTTTTTTTCCCAAAATATTATTTATTTTGAAATCAAGATAGATTGATATATTGATATATTTACTTCAATAAAGTCTCTATATGCTATATGTATTATGTATCTGAACACTACCTGCATTTTATACGTAATAATTACCAAAACATTAACCAAAAATTATTGAATTATTGAAAAAGTAATCGATACCTAAGAATATCGATACTTTTAAGCATAGTATCGAGTAGTATCGATACTTAAACAAAAAATACTCGTGAGTACAAAGTATCGATACTTTCCTAGTATCGTTGCATCCCTATTCGAAACACACGGAGCTATTTGTGAGCGGTGTAGGCCAAGTCGGCCGCTAGCGCTGGTCTCGCGCGTGTTGTGGAAAAAAAAAATCAGTTCGCTGTTGTCAGATGTATAGCGAAGACATTCGAAATGAGTTCATCCGACAGTAATAGTAGTGATGAAGAGTTTCTTTTTTTATTAACTGCAAATGTATTACCACAAACAATTAAAAAGAAAAGAAAGCGGCGGTTTTGGATACACCCTATAATAAGGGAAAGGACACATATTCCAAATCGCGGGTCTTAACTGTATTGAAAGTTTCTCGTGTGTTTTGAAACACACAAAGCCCATAAACGATGATCCGAGTCGGCTGCGGATCGGCAGCCGACTCGGCACAAAACGCTCCCAAACAGCTCCGTGTGTTTTAGCTCTTAAAGCACCTTTTGAAATATGACACTGACACTGTTACCCACAGAACACAAATATATAGACAAGTGGTGGTTACATACAAACTGATAGAAATTCTTCTGACAAATCAGCTAGCGTCCTCTCGCTTGGCAACGGAAACTGTAGTAACTAACTTGACAGTTTGACGTGCCTAATTGGACCAATCAAAATGGTAGAAACGGGTGGCCAAATTAAGGCGGGAAATCAAATTTCATTTAATCTGACAATCTTATCATTTAATCGTAATATCTAAAGCAAACGCCTAATCAAAAAGGTTACTCATAGAGAAACGGGCCTTTTTGATTAGGTGTTAGCATCAGATATTGATCTGAACAAAAATAAAAGTTTTCAGCCTTATTTTACATATCTAAATGAGTTAATTTACTGCAATAATGTACGACAGTGTACTAACAATAGTGTACGACATATCACTAATTGGACAAATGGAAATAAAACAATGTTTTTCTTTAATACATTTATTATTTAATTTTCCTGAAAAAAAATTACTTAAATTAATATACATTATACATAATATAATAATTTATTATAACAGACATTATAAAAATTAGAATTAATCTAAAAATGTTTTAAAGTATTTTGTTAGCACTGAACTACCCTAATTTTAAACAGATTAGAAAAGGTTGTCAAAATTTTTGGGCCATTTTCTCATCGTACATCTAAAGGCATTCCCATTAGATTAATAATAAATATCCTCATTTTATTAACACATAGATTCAATAGAGGATGAATTATCCGTCTTGAATATGTACTTGTGTCTGTTTACTAAAGAAAAATTAAACAGAATTTAAAATTATTTAAATTATAATTTAAATATTAATTTTTAAAATTAATTAAAAATTCTACAGGGTGTCCCAAAAGTGATGGATCAAACTCAGAGGATAGAGGGAGTCATGTTCAATCAAAATCACCCCCTATGTTGTTATGCAATTGTGAATCGTTTAAAAGTTATAGCCATTTTTATGTATTTTTTAAATTCAAGCACACTGTCAAATAAAAGCTTATAAAAAAATTATACAGTGGATTAAACAATGCGTTTTTTTTGTTTGTTTTTACCTAGAAGTGATGACCTTTCTAATAAAAATATTTTTTTAAATATTACTTTTCGAAAGAGAAAGAGATTTTTAAAAACAAAATTCTTTTTGGACTTTTTACAACTTTAAAAATAAGTACCCTTAACTTTGATGCCATTTTTTTCTCAAAAATGTAAGACATAAGAGTGACCCTGTAGCTTAAAAACTTCTACATTTCATACCGATTCCAGCAAGGCATGACTTAAATACATTACTTCTTATTGGCTAATTAAATTTTGAGTTTTTCAAAAAAGAGGCAAAAAAGAATTTTATGGCTAAATCAATATTTTCCAATTTTTTAAAATAAATAATTGTGTTTTGTTGGGTTGGTGGATTGCAACAAGGTACAAAAAACATTAGAAAATGGTTTATTGTTTTACATGATAGTTTTGCTATAATTTACAATAAGTGTTCAAAATGTCTACCGCGAAATCTAATGCATAACCTACATCGGCGTATAAAATTTCTCTTAATCATTCTGAATGAACGTTCATTTTGGGTAATTAATCTAGTTGCTGTAATTATTTGGTGGCGTAGCTGTTCCTCATTACGATTTTCCCTGGCGTATACCAACTCCTTAAAGTACCCCCATTGAAAAAAAAATTGGATTGAGGTCTTTGTAGAGGAATTGTACCTCCCCGTCCAATCCAACGACCAAGGTAGGCCTCATTTAAAAACTGTCTCACCTGAAGGCTGTAATGGGCGGGCGCTCCATCGTGCTGCAGCCACATTGATGAATATTTAATGGAATATCCTAAAGTAAAACAGGTAAGTTTTCTTCCAAAAATCTCGTATAGATTTCACCATTTAATCTGGCTGGTAGTTCAAACGGCCCAATTAATGAACCGTTAAGAATACCACTCTACATGTTCACACTAAATTGATGTTGAAAGCGGTAATTTCTAACAATTCTGGGGTTAAAATATGCCCAGTGGTGTAAATTGTGAATATTAAATATTCCCGCCCTCTGAAAACTAGATTCGTCTGTCCATAAAATTTTGTTAAAAAATTGAAAGCCATCTCATCAAAAATGATACTGCATTGCTTCTCGGACTCTTTCATATTTTCAACTTTTGCTGACAGAGAGTCAAAAATTGCATGGTTTATACCTGCAGCAAAAGGAATTTTCGTCAGAAGGCTCGTAAGGGTCTTTCTTGATGAAGCAGCAAACAATTTTCTAATCAATTTATATCCTTTTTGACTCTGTTTCATAATGGATAGAAACAAATTTTTTCGTCCAAAGTGTAACGTCTTCCCTTTGGTCTTACACCTTGACATCTTAGCTGTGACATTAATAGGGTGAAATTTGGCCCTTTTAGCTTTGACCTCATGATCTCAATACTGTAAGATATTTGCTCCATTTTCTTTATTTTTTGCTTCAGGTTAATATGGCTAAAGTTAATTTTTTTCACCACCTTTCTTAAGTCCTTGGCAAATGTGTAAAAGGTTCTGTCCTTAGGGGAGAGTAAAAATACAACAAGTATAAAATACAACTTACTTGACAACTTGGCAGAACAACTCGTACACACCCTAGAGATTGGCCTCCTTATAGTGGGTGTTAAAGGTAACATGGCAATACATGAAGTTGACGCAACAGGTACTGGCACTTCCACTACCATACCCTGCGATCTCTTATTGCAAAAAATGTTCGATATAATATTTAATTCCAAGCTGTTAGATGGCGCTATGCACAACACAAAATTTTCACGGACATGAACGACGAACAACGAATGAATTGATTCGAATAAATAATTTTATGCTTTCCGGCCCGTCGCCATTTTCGTTTTGTTGTTGCTTTGCCGTATGCCGGTGATTTCGTATTAGCGTTTTTTTTTTTGGTGTTTTGTGTGTTTCGAGGACTTATTATAAACTTTATTAGTGTTATTTGTGTTCATATTTTGAAATCTGAGGGTAAGTAGTACATGGCACTGTTATTTTTACCATTTTATTTACTTTATGCCCCCTAAGTACCTAGTTGTATTCTGGGTAATTTTTCAATGTATTTTATTTATTTATTGAACTCTTTCAAACACCGGACTCAATTTCTGTATAAAATAGGAAAACAGAACAAAAAAGCAAAAGATCCATATATAATAAAACAAGAACATAAGAAAACAACCTTATTTTTTTTATATTAAAGTGTAAAAATATGGCAAAAAAGAACAAGTGCTTACTTTTATAACTATGAATAAAGATTATGGAATGATAGGTATATACAGAGACAACCTTCAAGACAAGGGTGTCTCTGGTATATAGTGCTTCTACCCATCATTTCTTTTTCACAAAGCAACATAAATTTGGTACCTATATAGTTAAAGTAGCCGGTGGCCCTCATAGATATTGTATTTTAGCCACCCATCAAACGACCTGCTTATATGAATTTGTTAAGGGAAATTTACATAGGATGCAATGCATGCAATGATATCATGCCATCTTTGCATGCAGCCAAATAAAAATCAATTGCATGCCATGAATATTTTGTTGGCATTTACGCCAAATGCAAGGATTTAGGGATAAACACTCTTTATTACCAACAGCATTTAAACAGCTGATTTATTTACAACAATCCAAAAACTACACAATATATCCATAAAACATTGTTTGCAATATACCCAACCAGGCTAGCCCACCATGAACAATTGTTTTAATAGGTAAAAAGTACAGGTAAACACCATAAACTATTTTTTTTTAGAGGTAAAAAAGGTTTGTAACAGGTGAAAAGTTTCATATTTATGGCATTTACCAGCAACTCCATAAATGTAAATGGAAATAATTTTGCTGCTGATAGTTAATGTCCATCCTTGCCAGAAAAAAAAATATTGCATGACATGGGATCATCAACATTGCATACTATGTAAACTCCCTTTTAAGAAACTCATTTTGCAAATAATTATATTTCCCAATGTCTTAATTAGTAATGGACATATTATGTGTTTTCCTGTAGATATTTTTTTGTTTACCTGGTTGTGGTGAACATACAAGTTCAGAGACAATAATTATTAACTACTGATCTTATTAATTATTATTAAAATCTTATTTGTGACTTTCTTTTATTTGAACATTTATTTTGTTGCCTTTATAAAAATGTAAGAAGATTGGAAGGATGATTCTGATCTTCCTTTTCTAAAGGGTTTTTCAAATAAGGCGGGCCGATGTTGACTGTTTGTGGCGGCCATGTTGTTTTGGTGGCATCTGTCAAATCTGTTGTTTATTATTTAGTTACTGATGCCAAATCATCATGACAAGTTACACGATTGAGCAGCAGGTCCAAATGATAAAAGTTTATTATCAAAACGAGTGTTCATTAGTGCAAACATTGCGTGCCTTGCGTCCAGTATACGGTAGGCGCGGTGGCCCTTCAAAGTCAACTCTTCAACGTTTGGTGGCCAAATTTGAGATGACTGGTTCGCTAAACAATCAACCAACTCCCATACGTCAAAGGAACGCCAGATCAGTCCAGAACATCGCCGCTGTCCGTGAAAGTGTTCAGGAGAACCCGAGGCAGTCGATTCCTCGCCGTGCACAAGAACTTGGCCTTTCGCAGACTTCAACTTGGCGACTTTTGCGTCGGGACTTGGGCCTGCACCCATACAAGATCCAACTGACCCAGGAGCTTAAAGTTAATGACCATAGAGAACGCCGTTTGTTCGCTGACTGGGCTTCAGAATGTTTGGAAGTTGACCCTAATTTTGGCCGAAAAATCATCTTTAGTGACGAGGCACATTTTTGGATGAATGGCTTTGTTAACAAACAAAATTGCCGTATATGGGACGACACCAACCCATGCGAGATTCACCAGGTGGCAATGCATCCACAAAAAGTTACGGTTTGGTGCGGATTTTGGGCCGGCGGCGTCATTGGTCCGTACTTCTTTCAAAACAATGTCGGTGAGGCCATCACTGTCAACGGGGAGCGGTACCGATCAATGATAACCAATTTCTTTTGGCCCGAAATTGAACATTATGGACATAGACGACATGTGGTTCCAGCAGGACGGCGCTACGTGCCACACAGCGAACGACACGATGGACATTCTGCGTCAACGATTTGAGGGCAGGGTTATCTCTCGGAGAGGTGACGTAAATTGGCCACCAAGGTCTTGCGATTTGACCCCGCTAGACTTTTTCTTGTGGGGTTTTCTAAAGTCCCAGGTCTATGCCAATAAGCCGCAATCCACCGATGCCCTGAAAGTCAACATAACCCAGGCCATCGCTCAAATTCAGCCGGATCTATGCAGCAGAGTAATTGAAAATTGGACCACTCGAATCCAAGCCACCGTGAGAAGCCGCGGCGGACATTTGAATGATGTCATATTCCATACATAATGGCATAAGTTGGCCTTTTAAATAAAAAAATAATTTTGTTAATATCTCAGATACAGCTTGTTTTATTCCATATTGGAAAACCCTTTACAACCACTAACGAAATACATACACTTTATTTTTACACAGGGCGTTCCACAGGGCTCTGTTCTTGGGCTGTTACTATGTTTGCGAATGATACAATGATTTTATTATGGCATGATGTGAACCTGGCAAGATAAGCCATATATTTAATGATCTGCTGAAGGTAAAGAATTGGTGTAATGCAAACGTACTTTGTTTTAACACACTGAAAAGTACATTTTATACGTTAAATGTCACATCAATAATCGTCAATAATGTATGTTTAGATTGTTTAACTCTACTTGCATCAGGTTTTAACAAGTTTTTGGGTTTAAACGTTGATAGTGCCTTGCATTTGTAAAATGGTTTCTTCTAGCAGATGTTATGCCCTTAAAGTTATCCAACATAATTTAAGATTTGTTATGGCAAGAAATACTTAATACGCTTTTATTGAACCTCATCTTTGATATGGCATTCTATTTTGGGGAAGGTGCCCTCGCAGTACTTATTTAACACAGACTTCCTAATGCAAGAAAGAGCAATTCAATCTTTCTTGGTGCAGGAACTAGATTCTTGTCGGCCATTGTTTGTTATAGCAGGATTTTGACCCTTTGCTCCTTGTTTATCTTTTAAGAAATATATAAATAATATATTTCTATTTAAGAAATATAGTTATGAAATTGGTATTACAGGACCCTATCCAACCCGACATCCCTTTTCTGTTAGGCTCCCTTTATCCCTCTTTGAACCAGCAAAAAACCTTTTGTTTATGAATGATGGGAGAAACTGTTTAACTATTTGCCAACTCAGGTTAAGAAAATAAACTGCCCAAAAAAGTTTTTTGGAGTACGGTGAAGGGAATATTACTTGGAATATTAGCACCTATAAGAATTTATACCTTGCAAGAGTTTTTAACTGAAATCTTTGTGATAATCTTTACATACTGTGTCAAGTTTATTTTTGAATATGTAACTTATATGGTTATATTTTATCTTATTCATGCAGTCATCTCATTCATCATTCATAGTGACATTATTTTCATGAATATTATATTACTATGTGTACTGCATTTGTTCCCATTGGTGTTTATTTAACAAACCCAATTTATAAAGGCAGAAAAACAGTATGCCATCAAAAACATCCTGTAAAAGAAACCAAGTCTCTAAGCTCAGTTTTTCTACCATAAAAAGTTGTGAGATCCATGTAATACCAAGTCGGTTAATTTCTTTAGTCCCTACTTAAGGGACCTTCTGTCTTAAGTTATTACGTAAGTTATTATCATATATCAATATTAAAAATCTTGTATGTTTTAAATAAATAGATCAACTTGGCCTTGGACTTGGCCATTGCATGTTACTTACTTATCCATTTTATTCTTAGTTTTCTAATATGTATTTTGATACTTATTTTTTAAATTTAATTGCAGATTTTATTGCTAATTGGAATCATGCCGTCAGCCCCCTGCTGTGTAGATGGTTGCTATAAAAGCACTCTCTCCAAACATAGATTCCCCAACCCATCCAAAAACAAATCAGTTTTTGACAAATGGGTTATCTTGTCAGGTAACAAAAGACTGGTGTCAGAGATGACACCCGAAAAAATTTATAGTAATTGTAGAGTTTGTGTCCTACATTTCTTGCCTGAAAACTTTGATCTAAATAATACATTGAAAAAAGGTGTTGTGCCATCGGTTCATTTACCTGGTGAGTAAAAGAAATATTTTTTTTAAAAGTTAATCCTCTCATATAAATATTGTTTCTTTAGCTCCACTACCAGTTGAGCACATTTCAGAATCTACAGTAATTGCTTCAGTAGCAGCTGAGCCTGGAACTGTGGAAGAGGCCATTGCAGAATCTTCTGAGATCACCGATATGAAAACATTTCCTCAGAAAGAAAATTTAAAGATAAAAACTCGAGTATACCATTAACTCCTGCAATGAACCCAATTGTAGGACCAGTAGATGTATTATCAAAATCAAATAAAAAAAGTAAGTTAACGTTATTAACGTAGTTAATTAGATTTGTTAATTTTAAAATTTAGGGAATAGGAAATCTGCTAATTGGAATTTCCCTAAATTTTAAAACCTTTTTTTTTTAGGTTAAAATTAAATCTTAATCCTTAAATTTTTTAATTGTGTCTCAGGCTTTACTGTTTTAAAAGCAACCATGTATACATTTTTATGTGTCTACTAGAAATTGAGAAATATTCAGATTTTTACATTTACTATTTTTATTAATAATTATTAGAAACCTTTTATGTTATAATAACTTACAATACACCTTCTATACTATGTTATCAAGTTATAATCAGACATTCTTTCCTGTGTAATCTATATTCATAAGTGTCTTGTCAATTCTTTATACTTTATAATTTTCTTTAAAATATAAATAATTTCGTTTAATTTTAGAACTAGAACCTAGAACTTAGAACTTGCTCTCAGAAGTTAATGTATCTCAAGTTAAAGACCTAACTTCTAAAGCCAGGCACCTTTATCGAAGGGCTATACAGCTAAAAAAAAGAGCTGCTTTGTCAAAAAAAGCCAGAGTGTTGTTCAAACAAACAATTTCTGCATCAGATAATCTTAACAACTCTAAACTGTTTGAGAAAAGTGTTTCAAGTATGGACCACATACGAACAAGGTTTTTTCAATGTCAAGTTGAAAATGCTAACAAAAAAGCGAAGGGTAGGAGGTATACTCTGGAGGACAAAGTTTTGACATTAGCTTTTTACAAGCACAGTGGTTCTGGATACAAATTTTTATCAAAACTATTTGCCATGCCCTCAAGAAAAACCATTATGAAGCTGCTTAATCGAATTCCAATTCACCCTGGGATGCACAAAGAGGTATTCGCAGTTTTAAAGGCTGAGGCAAAAAATTTCAAAAATCCGCAGGACAAATATTGTGTCTTGATGTTTGACGAAATTAGCATTCAGCCTAATCTTCAACCAGATTACACTGAAGGGCGAGTAATTGGTTTTGAGGACTTGGGTTTTCGACAGACAGAAGAAATAGCAAAGTGGCACCCATTTGCAATTTGAAAGTTAGAACTGTCATGTTTACTTCTCTTTTTTAAAGATTGGCCAAGGCCAAAGTTAATTGGAAAAAAAGCGGTTCAGAAGTTAAATAAACAAATTGTTATGTATTTATCTATTACTAAATCTCAGACACTGAATATATAGTCTTAAAATAAATTTACTGCTTTTAGGTATTTATGCTGCGAGGTATACGACGTAAATGGAAACAACCAGTTTACTATAATTTTGTTAAAAGCGCAACTAAAAAAACTGACTTGGTCAACATAATAAAACAAATTGTTCGCAAATGTCATAGCATTGGACTTGAAATAGTGGCAACAATATGTGACCAAGGAGCCAACAATAGATCTGCGATTAAAACATTGGTGGAAGACACCAAAGCCAAATATTTAAGGCAAGGAGCAGAATTTTTCGATGAACACTTTGAAGTGGATGATCGCAAAATAATTCCAGTTTATGATGTTCCACATCTTTTTAAATGCCTTAGAAATAATTTCTTGAAGTATGATGTAAGCTTTAACGAAGATGGGATAAACAAGTTTGCGAGGTGGGACCATATCTATAAGGCATATCAACTCGACCCTTGCCTGGGAAGCCTCAGGTTAATGCCCAAGATAACGGATGCACATGTAAATCCAAAGAAAATTCAGAAAATGAAAGTATCTAAATGTACCCAAGTCTTTAGCCACTCTGTTGCTGCTGCAATCAATGTTTTTGCCTTCTCAGGTATGCTTTCTGTAATTTTTATATCATCTATAGGTTTTTATATAAACATAGTTTTCATAAAAGATGCTTCAAAAAAGAGTTTTCAAAACTTTTACATTTCTTTTTGTTTGTTTTTCGTTTCTTAGTTACTTATTTACATTTGTTCGGAGTATTTTAGCAGACAACAAACTGTTTTCAGTCTTAATAATATGTTTGACTCTGAAAACCTTTTTTACTAATATGATACACGATAAAGTTCTCTACTAAAAAGTAAATTTCATATTTTCAATTCCAGCATAAGACTGTTAAAATTTCATAAAATTTAATAAATATAAAACTAAGATGGTGCACATTCATCAGTATCTTATATATTATCAGTTATAATAACATCCTTTTATTTTAGAGACAACTGTAAAGACTGAAGAAGGAGAAATTAGAATGGAAAAGTCGGCAAAAGACACGGCAGATCTGCTAAAATTCTTTGGTGAGCTCTTTGACAGTTTAAATGGCAATTCATTCAATGCTCATCCAGGTAAAACTTTAAGAGTTGCCGTCGAGAAGGATTCACCCCATAATCCCTTTTGGCAAATAGCCTTAAAGAAATTGGATAATTTAAAGTTTTTAAATGGTGGACCATCACCACCATGTGTTAGGAATTTAAAAACAATTGTAAAAAACTTTCAAGACTTGTGGAAAGTGATGCAGGGTTATGGATTTAATTATCTCATGCCAAAGACTTTTAACCAGGATCCTTTGGAAAACTTCTTTGGAAATATCCGACAAAGAGGCCAAAGAAACATAAATCCAACACCAGCAGACTTTAAAAACTATTATAAAAGTCTGATAGTAAAGCAGCTAACCTCGCCACAATCAGTGGGAGCGAATTGTGAGGATGATAAATCCGAGGTGTTTTTGTCGCTGCAGAGACTTGTTTCGCAGGTTTGTAAACATTTTATGTAAAGATCGTAATAATATATTCAATTTCTTATACTTCTAACAGTCAGTAAAAAACTTTTTTCAATGGAATTTTTTAGTTTCTGCCTAATTATATATTATTTCTTTACAGGGGTTGCCGGAGGAGGATGGTGTTGCAGAAGATGTCACATTTTGTAAAGCTCCAGACAATGTGCCACGAATTAATAAGCCTATTGAAACGCAGGCACTTAGATATGTGTCCGGCTATTTAATTTAAAAAATTGGCAATACAAAATGTGATTGTAAAGAGTTATTTTTAAAGAACAGCTCTGATATTAAGGAGAGCGAAACATTCTTAAGAGCTAAAGAATATATTAAAGGTAAAAGGCATCTTAAATATGTAATTTCTAGATTTTTAGAAAAAATAAAGTATGCCTTAGGAATCATTAAATATATTTTTAATAGAGATTTTCACAAAAAAAAACTTATTGTTTATACTCAATATCTTAAAAAGCAAGATCTCATTAACAACATGCCACCATGACGATGAGATAAAATCTAAAATTTTTAAATATTTATTTGTTATATTTACTGTTGAATTATTCCAAACAAATTAATAGAATTATAAAAGGCATAGATATAAGACCTGTACCTGATAATGCACCAAAATTTTTTTTTTTTGACTGCTAAAAGTATAAGGAATATTACCAAGGAGAGGTCAAAAACAAAATAATCTTTTAAGAAAGCAATTTAACCTGCCAATAAAGTGTATGCAGGTATTATATTTAATTGACCTGCTGTGAAAGTTATGTAATTTGTTAAGTAATTTTTCATTAGTTCATCAGAAGAAGATCGAAACGTGGCCAACTTTTTAAATAATAAAGTAGTTTTATTTCGTCCTATCCCTGTAACAACCTACTTGATGATTGTTTATTAATTGATAATAAAATATGGAGCAAAAAGTAAGTCATGTTTGTTTTAGTCATCCTTTTATATTAACCGAACTAACTAAAAGTTATTCGTGGTTCGAATTTAGAATTTATTGAAAGCAACTAAAATTTAAAGATTTTTGCAAGTGTTCTCCCATAAGAAAATTATCAATATTTTTTTCTTAGAGAATTTCTAAAATTGATATAATAATCAATATTAGACTTGCATAAAAAAAACTTTAAATTTTCATGTTTACTTTCAATAATTTTCTTAATTCGCCAGAATCATAACTAAAAAGATTTAAAATTTTCCGCCAATAATTAAAAAAAAGAGTGCAGAGCGCCATCTAATATTCAAGATGTTAAACTGGCTCGCCATGCTAAAAAAAAAGAAGTTTTCTACTTTGTTATATTCCAAGCCAATAGATGGTGCCAGCATCGATCTAATTTTATGGTCACAAACTTTAACATGGGAGAGTCCATTCTATTAAACCTCTTTTATCTATGTCCACTACTTTCTCTGATATATCAGCTACAGCTTGGTAGTCCGTATTGCCAACAAGGAAAGCTGTATCAATACAATATTTGTTAACTTCAGAATAAAAATATCAGAAATACATATTTCCAAAATAATTATAAACAATTGACTAAAATAAATTAAAAGATTAATGATAGTTCATGATACTATCATCACTATTGATATTTTTCGATTCAATATTCACTTTTTTATACCCATCTTTATGAAGACGATCTGTGCAATCAAAATTCCATGTTTTAGACAAAATTAATATATTTATTTTTTACTAGTATGCTCTCTCTCAAGTTCATCAAAATGTTTATTTAAACTTCTTATATTTAAACATATAATTTTTAATTTGTTTTTAATTGCATCAGACAACTCTTCTGTCTATCAAATATTAATGTTCGTTTTTTTTTGGCATTCCTGTATGTTAAAAAAAAAAAAAATAAACAATTTAAATTCATGAAAATTCATGGACAAATTTTGGCTTCGAATTTGACCCACTTGACCGGTCAAATAAATGCTGGTCAATATGACCATTCCCAACTCTATATTATATTACAAAAAATTAAAAAAGATATTGGCAAATTCAATAAATTTGGAATAAAACACAATATACTTTAAAAAAAGTATTTAACTTTCTAGAATTTTATGACAATCTTAAACATAAATATATAAATCTTAAACAAAATATATATAAAGGGTACCCCTAAAAGGGTGGAATTTGTTATAAAAATTAATTTGCCGAGTATAATAAGTCTTATTTTTTTTAGGACACAATTTCAAAGGAATATTTAACAAAATTTAGGATATAAAAAGTTTAGGATATAAAATACAACTTACTTGAAAACTTGGCAGGACTACTCGTAAACACTCTAGAGATTGGCCTCCTTATGGTGGGTGTTAGAGCTGACATGGCAATACACGAAGTTGACGCAACAGGTGCTAGCACTTCCACTACTTTCTCTGATATATCAGCTACAGCTTGATTGTCCGTATTGGCAACAAGGGAAGCTGTATCAATACAATATTTGTTTACTTCAGTATAAAAATATTAGAACTATTTGCAAAATAATTATAGATAAACATTCGATTTTCATGGAAAGATTAAACTAATAAATTGGTTTATTGCTTACATTAAAACCAAGAACTTTAGAGGAAAAACAATTATAAATATCTTGAGAAAAGTGTAACCCTTATATTTGGATAGGATGTCATAAATATTACAAAAAATTAAAAAGTGTATTGGCAAAATCAATAAATATACAAAATATATATACAGGGTACCCCTAAAAGGGTGGTATAAGTATTTGTTATAAGAATAAATTTCCCGAGAATAATAAAAAAAAAAATAAGTCAATGAATGAAAAGCAAAAATTTAGTAGTATTACACACATGATGATCGCAGCTATTTCTCTTTAAAACTAGTTTCTCCTTCAGCATAAACTTTAATATACTATTGCATAATTAAAACCACAATATTTTTACCTTTTTCTGCTGCTATTAGACGTAATGATGGGATTGCATCTCGTTTTATTGTTGATTTATATCGAGATCCTATATAACGGTCAGCATTTGAAAAATGTACATCACAGATACGATAACGCTTGCGAACGTGGTCCTTAGGTTTGTTCTTTAGATCAACTCTTCCAATGGCCTGAATCCAAACGTCATAAATCTAAACATACACATTAATCAGTTTTAAACAGTAACAAATAATATGTATAAAACATCAATTACAATTTTGTTTCAATGAATTAAGATTGGCTTGCCCAGAATGGTTTAAATTCAGCATGTAATTTAACATACAGGGGTGTTTACACTCTCCTTAAACTTCTACTCTAAAGTCAAGAAGTCAAGATCTTTAATTTTTAAAACTATGGTTTTAGTGTAGGTATTCCAAATAAAGTCTAGAAAGTGACAAAGGACCCCGCGCAGATCTTATGGAAAAGTGGGCCCGGTCAAATCGGCTGAAATTTCACTATCCTGTACATTGGATAATCATGATAAAAAGTCTCCATGAGCCAAACTTTCTAGCTTTAATAGTTTTTAAGATATTTTAATATGAAATTTTGCCCTAATAAAAAACAATAATTAATTGAACATAGTTTAACCGAACACTGTTTTCTGCTGTAACATCACCGTCAAATGTTTTTATTGGCATTGTCAAAGGTACAGGCTGTGAAATTAAACGAGTTCTTTTTGCAAAATATTTAAAGTTTTAGACTGTTACTTCTGTTGAGACTTGATAGAAACATCATGATAGTCAAGATATCTTTGTAATAATGTATAATAACTAATTAAAACGAAAATAAAAAACTTTACTGTGGAACAGAACATGGCTTATCTTGTATTTATAACCTGTACAGTGACATTTCCTTTGTCAAAAAAAAAAACAGAAATGTAGCAGTAAAACAACAGCATTCGTCTAAACTATGCCTAAGAAATGCTTGAATTTAACCAAAAACTTATCATTCAAAATTAAATATCTCAAAAACTAATGGGGCTAGGAAGTTGGGCTTGTGGAAACTTTTAAACAGCATCATCCAATATACAGGATAGTCGAATTGACCGGGCCACTTTTTCATAAGATGTGCTATATATTTTCCCTATCCCTGGCCACAACATTTATTTTTTGAATGGGCCCCCACCGAAAAGAATTTCTATATACGCCACTTATATATAGATTAGTTTATAAATATTCTATACTTAAATATTATTTGTCAATAAAGATTTTAGCTGATGCAAGAATTTGGAAATTCAGACATACCTCAAGTGCACCAGGACTAGAACCCAGAAGCCAAATTTTATTTGGTAATTCTGCAGTTTAGCGGCTTTTGTCAAAACTAACGAAAAATGATGTGTGTGAAGCTAGCGTCCGATCGAAATCCAGCAACCAAAATCGAGAACGCAGCATATGCCGGTTGCCAGCGACCAATTTATAGTCCGCGCTCCCTGTTATTTAATCAATATAATGCCCGTCTCCGAAATCTCCTGAAATTCCCAAGGGATTTTAATAATTTTTTGTCCAGATATTAACAATGAATACCTAAATCGACTGACGATGGTCTCAAGCCTCTATAAACTAAGGTTTTGTTCTGAAAATTAATTAAAAAGTCAAATGGTAAAAAAATGAAAAAGGCTCTAACTCCCAAAATTCCTAAAGGATTTGGATAAACCTTTTTTTTATAAAAGATAATAAATATCTAAATTGATTTTAGATGGTTGCAAACCTCTACAAACGAAAGTTTTTTGGTAAAAAATTATTGAAATGTTAGATGTAGAAAAATATAAACGACTATAACTCCCAAAACTCCGATTCGAATGAAACTTTTTTATGCAACTAATCATAAATATCTAAATCGATTTAACATGTTTGCAAATCTCTACAAACGAAAGTTTTTTGGTAAAAAATTATTGAATTGTTAGATGTGTTAAAAAAAACTTAAAGGCTATAAATTCCAAAACTCCCACAGGATTTAAATAAAACTTTTTTTTTAAATTAATAATAAACATTTTAAGTGATGAGATTTAAGGAATGTTGCAAAACTCTCTATTTAAACTAATTAAATTGAGTTATTTTAACCAATCAAAAGACCATAATAATTTTCCAATTGTTTATTTTTTTATATAACAAATACAAAGATAGTGATTTCTGAGTAGAAATACAAGATCCAAGTCCAGCCAAATAGTAGTATGGAATTAAACCATCGGGGCTAGTAGCTCTAAGTCGTTGATACTACAGTCAGGTCCTACAAAAGGAGTCCGGGTCTTCCCTTTAGGTAATCGCTCTCTTTTAGGAGACAACAGTCAATATTTTCCAGAAAGATCCAATCAAAAATTCCGTTAAAACCACTGGCTGGATTGTTACCAGGATGCCTAGAAAGTATACCCGAGGAGGTTTCATTAATTGTATTTAAGGAAAACTTACATAGGCCCCGCTTGTAGCAGTGTGTGGTCTCAGTTAAGGTCCTTTTGGAAATTCATCCAGGAATTTGTATATGTTGTTAGAAGCAGTTAAGTTTTTACCCACTGAACTGCTCAGCAATAAAATTCTTTGCACACTTTGGTGTATTTTTTTTTTTTTTAATTTTGGTTTATTACACGACGGGGAATGCATTTACGCACGAACTGGGACGCACAAGGCACTCCAGGACAGTGTGGGGCTCGGTGAAGCCACTACCCACTAAACCCCTCCGTGTTCTTTCCCGACCGCGTCTGCCCGAATACTCGCTACAATATCTGACAGGTGCCGGTATGATATTTTTCTCCCTGATTTCCCTACGCAAAAGGGCTCCTTCCTCCCCTTCACCCTTGCCTATCCCAAGCCAAAAAAAGAGTAACATAGCGTAATACAAATATCTGTTTGAATATTGTATTGAATTCGGTAAAAACCTAAGAGTTTATGTATCGATGGTTCTTACTATCTAGACAATAAGACTGCAGGAAAGTGGGTCAGTTACTTGAGAAGATAAATAATGTATTTTTTAGGTAGAATTTAATGACAATAGAAAGATTTTAAAAGGATAATGAAGGAATTTGCGAGACAAAGATTATACATAATTTTACAATCTAAAAATAAATGTAAAAAACTTATTTATTTGAAACTTTTGAAACAAACATATAGGTATATGCTTATTTATGTATTCATAAATTCGGTACAAAGAGGACAATTGTAAGTTATAGCTTCGAAATCATTTTCAATGTATTCCTCTCCGAGGCATTGAGTCACGTACCATCGCTTACAAACATCACATTCATCCAATTAGCAGTTATTAATAATTGAGTCTCTCCGCAAATAACACATCTTTGAGACATATCATCAGAATTTTCCAACAAAAATGATTTCAAAGCATAGCGCTGATCCTCTGGCTCGGAACACACAAATAAATTATCGTCTTTCCCCTTAAATAATTTCTCAGCCCAAAGCAAAATATATACCCCACAATTAAAACTGTCCCTTTGCTTCGGGTGCTCGTAAACCTTTATCTTCCATTTGGATTTGTTTAAAGAATACTGTTTAGAGAATTTTAAAAAATAATCAATTGTTTCAGATGCTGAACTACCGAAAGGATTTAAAAAAGAAAACTCCCGTTTTTTAAAATTTATGAAAACCAAACACCAATGGCAGTTATTTTGCAAATATGCATATAAATATGAGTTAGGTGCAGATAAATTTAAATCCGGTGTGCAATTTTCATTAAATAAGCTGCAACCTTCAAAAGAACTAATATAAGTTATTATTGACGTTTTACTATATAGAAACAAAACTATCTCAATCAAAAAATTTGAAAGGTTATTTCTCTTGTAATACGTAAAAATCTACTACATTTTAGCCGTTTTCCTGGCAATGTATTATGCTTTAATTGTTTGAAATGTCCTTCGACAGGTGCATTGCTATACTTCTTTGAATTTGTGTCTTCAGAGATAATATTGGACCACATGGGTAAGTAGGATAAGTATCTTTTTAAAACAAGTGTAGCAATCTCTGGGTGAAAAAATTTTTTATTAATATTTTTAACATTTTTTGGCATATTAAGAATAAAATTTTTTTTGAAATGTTGATAAAATAATGATTTTTCATATAAGGTATTATTATAGACATAATCATTTTCGTTAAAAACATCTGTGGATAGACTTTTACTCAGACTTTCAGATTCAGAGATATTCTTTTTACCCCAATTTTTTATTTTTTTTTCTAAATGTTCGGTAATTAAAGGCGAATAACATATTTCAATTAATGTTAAAAACCAATTTTCCACAGATGATATTGTTGTAAGTATAAAAACTTCTGATATTGAAGACTTATAAAAAAATGTAAGTTGCTTATTATCACCACAAGAAGAATTGATATCATTAACAATAATTTTTAAGAATTTTATTTTTTAAATGAATTATGCCGGCATAATACAAAATTCTTTTTTTTGACGACAGTCTATTTTCCCTAACTAACTGTCCCGTGGCATCCAAATATAAAACTAAATTGCCATTATTAATTTTTGTTTGAAGTGCTGCAACTTCTATTTGTTCTTTACTAAAAACATAAGCTGTTAATGGCTCGAATACACGATATATGTACGAATTTTCCCTTGCAATTAAAATTAAATCTAAAATATCATCAGGGTCCCTATCTAATGCCGCCGAGTTTTCCGATTTTATTTTTCGATACACATCTGCCGATTTAATGTTGCGCAAGTTCCCGTGAGTAATTTGAGTTTGCGGTGTCGAAAGCACATATTTAATTCGGCACATGTAGGGGGTAGACGTTTTTAATAATTGTCCTACAATTTTTCGCTCAGTTTTCCTTACGTAACATGTTCTTTTTTCTTTTATTCCGTGACAAAAATCTATGTGATGAACTGTAAATCTGACCTTTAAAAGAATTTCTAACTTTTACTAATAAAATTTTAAAACATTTACAGTTTCTGTGGTAACAATATGCATATATATAAAATCTATTTTTGGACGCATTACCTTTGCAGTGCTTAAAATTAATTACGCAGGTATTATTTACTTCCTCGAATTTACGCCGTATTACAATGTAATAATCTTTTAATTTAGAGCCTCCTGAATATATGCTCTGGAATTTAAATCGTTTCTAGCTCCTAGGGGTAAAATTTTGTTAACCGCTGAAGGATTTCCAAAATATAGTTTTCGAACCGATGGTTTCATGTTTTCTATTCAACTTATATCTTTTGAGGCAAAATTATCAGAAGGCTTTTTTGATAAAAGGAAAAAACAAGGAAAAGAAACAGATTGGTCAGATTCTAGCAAAGTGACATCTTTTTCTTTTAAATTTTCCTCTGTCAATTCAATACCAGGGGCTGGGTTCATTTCATCATATGAATTTAATTTTAAGGGTTATATTTGAAAATAAATCTCCGCGTTTAAAATGTCTTCTTGTGCATTATTTTTACCGTCAGGAATTTTAAGATTTTCTTCACTTGGATTATTATAGAAATTTGGAAATATTAAGTTATTATTATTAAAAGACGAGCTCAAGCGCTTTTTATTTAGATTTGCTTTGATTTCTTTATTTCTTTTAATTGCCATACAAATTTTAAGTTTTTTATTATATTGATTTTTGGCTTTCTTCCCGTATAGAAGTTGACAGCACTGTTCAAAAATAGGATCATTCAAAGTCAAAGTTAAAAAATATTCATAAGATTCATGCGGTTTAATTTCCCTAAGAACATTAATAAGTCTTCTAATGTCTATTTCTATTTGACGCGGCATCCTATTCTGAAAAAAAAGAAGGTCATGTTAATAATATAGATTATTAACGGTTTCTATTTCAGAGGGAGGAATACAATTATTAAAAATGATAAATTTTTTTCTAATTAAAACATTTTTTTTCAAAGGAGGATAATAATTGCCTTGCCCTAGAAAATGACGTATAGAGTCCCCCAAAATGCTTTTAACAGCATAAAACTTGGCCATGGTGAAAATAAAAAAAAACAAAACAAGTAGACAAAACTCGTCTAAAATTATTTTTAGTCATCCTTTCATAAATAACCTTCAAGAAATTATTCCTAACTTAATTTTTTAAATTGCTCTTTTATTTTGGTATATGTAAATAAAATATGTATTTAAAATGAAAAACACTAATAAAAAATATCAACAATATCATATTAAGTACTCCTATTGTTTTTGTTTTCGATGCATTATTTCTATTTATGATTATGACTTGGAAAATTAAAAATTAAAAAAAAAATTTATACTTAAAGAAAACTGACAATGTTGTTATGTCCTTTCTACATTTTCGATATTAATTAAAAATAATACAGCTTTTAATTTTATAATAAATATCTTTTAAATATGATTAAATATTATGAAAGTGTTTCAATGACACATTTTAAAACATTCCCCTCAAAACTAAGATTGATGGGCTTAAAAAGACCTTATTTAAAACGAAGGGGAATACTTTCAGTAAATGCCTTCAAATAGACTATGATAATGTAATACATATCCAAGTTACACGAATATTTAATATAAAAACTAGAATTGGGACACATCACTTACCTATTTCATTATTGTAAAATACTCTGATTTAAAATAGTTTACTGACTAGCATACAAGAAAATTTTAAAAATCAAAGAATACTCTGAATATTATCAGTACAATTATAATATGATGGGTGCGATCACACAAATCAAATGACTTTTATTATTTTGCACGATCATATAATTATAGAAGCACCTAGAGGTGGGAGGAAAACTAAAAACCAAAATATGTTAAAAATAAATTTAGCCACATTTTTTTTATTAATATTCTCGTTCTCTGGATTCCTTAAATTTCGCATATAAAACGTGCCGACCACGTATCAGTAATTCTTTGTCAGTAGCCGCTCAATAAATTTCCACTAAACCAAAAAACTTTTTTCTTCTAAATTTCTGCTCGGCGGCGAGATTCAAGTCACCAGCAACTGCATTTACCCCTACGCATCCCCGCTCCTCAATTGCTTTATATGATGTCCATAAACCGTCTCCAAGACAAAGTAAGACAACATTGCCAAGTCAATTTATTTACTTCTAATTATTAAACTACTAAATAAGGAATAAAAAAATTAGAAATTTGTTACAACGTTCTACATTGAATAAGAAGCTTGCTAACACACTTGTGTGTGCGTTAGAATGAATATATTATATGGCTTGACTAATCATTAGAATTAAAAAAAACAATTGCGCTACTGACTCGAAGAAAAAAGATTTTGACTTAAACGTAATCAAGTACCAACTATAGTTAGAAAAGTTTATAAAGAACCGGTGACATCAACAGGCGGCAAAATCTGCGCATCTCGTTATTCTATCGATCGGGTCAGATGACTATGTCGAGGTCTGAAGACAGTGGAGGCGGCGCACTTGTTGAAATTATTAATATTTATTTGTACTAGAGTTTAAATAGCCCTAAATTTTTAGTAGGTGTAGCTAGCGATATTATAAGTCCGTTTGATTTAGTTGAAATACCAACTAAGAATGCATATATTTGAATTTAATTGCTCCGAGATTCGTTTAAAAAAATGTAGATAAATTAAAATTATATTTTTTAGCATTGTGATGTGCCCATAAAAAATCTAATAAAAAATAGTTTTACTTACAGAAGGACGCAGTTCGCTAATTATTTTTAAAACATGACTTCAAATAGGTAGCTGAAAATTATTCTTTATTCGCATTTTTTTAAGGATTAGGTATTTTAAACGACTTGTGTAAAGAAACAAATTGGTATAAGCTTAAAGTTTTATTTCATATATATTTTACATATATATTTTTATTCACTATCAGATAGTGTGTTACAACCTAAATCAGATTCATCCGATGAAGACCATTCTATCTCTTCATCAGATGAGCCTGTATTTACTGTAAATTTTAAACAATCCAATGCTTCATCAAAAAGGTGATGACTTTCGAAATATTGTTTTTCTATGTTGTCTATATGGTTGCAAATATTTATCCACTCATCATTCGAAATTTCCGCAAATTTCTGCCTTGTCAAAGTTTCGACATCCGCCAATTTAAAAGTTGAATTTCTGCTTGCCACCCAATTCTTAACAGTTGCCCAAATTTTTTCTATCGGATTAAGCTCTGGGTGGTATGGAGGCAAACGTAACACAATGTGTCCATGCTTTTCCATTAGGTCGTCCAACTTGGTTTTTACAGGATACTTTTTTTTTATTTTCAGACACTATTTCATATAACTCTGTCTTGGTGAGTTTTGCATCAAATGTAAAATTACGTTCCTTGAGCCAGTCAACTATTTCCTGCTTTTTACTTCCAGATGTAACATTCTTGACTACAGGCACATTGTGATAAGCTGCATTGTCTAATACTAGGACAGAATTAGGTAGTAAATTTGGAATTAACTGATTTTCGGCCCATTTCATGAAGTTGTGATGGTTCATATCATCATGATAGTCTCCGCTTTTTGACCCTAAAAAGAGAAGAATAAAAGATTTTAAAATAATCGTATAAAGTTGTCAGTGTGGAATTAATTATCAAAATATCAATATTGATAATGGTAAAAGGTTGACTAAATATTATAGGTGAAAATATGGGTAGGGACCTGGGACTGAAAAGTATAAGTACCCGCTTATCCAATCAACGAACTAAGAGTATCATTTCTGCGTATTACATTTTAATATAATGTTTGGTATTACTTTATATAGAAATAACTAAAAATCAGTAACCCATTATTTACGAAACCATTTCTTCCCCCAGCATGAAGAATTATCAGTCTCTGTCCTTTGGAAATGGGTTTTCTAATTCCATGTCGACTTTCATCAAACCACCCTTTGTCCTTTGTATGACTGCTATGTATGTAACTTTCATCAGTATATACAATATTACGGCCTTCCTCTTTATATTTTAAAATTTGCTTTAAGTATTTGATCCTTTTCAATCGTATGTCGTAAGATTCCATAAGAGCTTTTCTGTTATCTTCCGTTTTGGTCCATCTATAAAAAAAAACTTATATGTAATTAAAGGAACATATTAATGTATTAAACAAATTTCTCATGATATTTAAAAATAAAATTAGCAAAGACGTAACTTAATAAAATAAAAAGCTTAATAAATTAAAGAAAGGATAGGTACTCTGCCAGGTACTCTCCAAATAAGAATATGTAAATAAATAAATCTCCATATGGTTATTTTATGTCAAACCCAAAAAAATACTTAACAGGTGCCACTTTTGTCTAAATAATAAAATATTCTGGTGTTATATTGCAATGTAGGGTAAGTAAATTACTTGGGTTTTACAACTGAAATACACTGTACTTACATTTTAGAGTAGGTCTTCTTTTTTCAAATATGTAGAAATCATACACTATTTGTTTTATATATTTAATTTGGGTCAAAGTAATGTTACCAATCTTCTGAGATTTTCTTAACCTTTTTTTCCTTGGACTGGTAAAGGAACAGGAAGGTATATTTTCTATATCTTCTGACTCTTGGACCACTCTTCTGTAAGTTGACTGGGATACTCGAGTGGCAGCTAACGTACGTTGTCTAAAATAATTATATACTATTATTGTAAGTTATCAATACAATAAAAATTAAAATTTGAAAACACCCTACAATAAAATATGAATTTATATTGTTCACTTACCTAACATTTTTCTTGCTCTGCTTCTTTTTTCATAAAAGCTGCCACGTTAGAAATAATCTTTCTCTCTTGGCTGTGAATTATTTGTCCTTGTTTACCTACTTTCTTAGGTGACATCTAAAAAAAAATTAGAAAGTAAAAAAATTAATATACACATGCACACTCTAGGCTGTACATATAGTATATTTTAAATAATATAATTTTTAACAGTAATTAATTTTCATTTATTTTTTTAAATTATTAGACAATTGAATAATTTAAACCAATTTTACTTACCTTTTACAATAAAAATCGGATAGTCTAACTAAAAAACTATAGACTATTTCACTATTATACTTAAAAAAAAAACACACAACAGATTTTAAATGCCTTATAACACGATTAACTCACTTCCCGTACGAGACGACACTGAGTAGGCCTTCAGGCTACGTCATAGGCTTTAAATCCCCGGCAGGTACAAAGAAACGAAGTACGGCGGCTGCTTTGTTCTTGCGGTTTCTTTAATAAGAAGCGAGAGAAAATATATTGCGGTTGTCTTTTCTCTCTGCCACCGGATTTTCTATCGATTTTGTGTTGAAAAATGGGTTTGTGCGCATATTGAGCAGCCGGTTCTTTATAAACTTTTCTACCTTTACAAAAAGCCTCTTTCACTTTTGTCGTAAAATTCACGGTCTCGATGATTAATTTACATAAACTGCATGTTAAAAAATTGTTAAAATAAGTAAGTTTGGTTTGCTCTACCAGCGTTTGTTGTTTTAGAGCTTAAAAAAGATATAAAAAGAAGCAATAAATATTTTAAACAAAACCTCAACACCCTGTAGCTTGAAATCCAAGCACTTGTGCAAGCAAACATGATCCCTACGTTTAAAATCTGTTCATAAATACTCTATTGAAATTATGACATACCACTAATTGAAACTCTTATATATAGATAATTAATATGAGTTACAATTATATTAAATTAAAATTTAGACAAACTGGCAATACGGTTGGATTTCGCCATGTTTAAGAGGTGGAGTCTTATTACATAAACAAGGTAGGAAGCCTTTTCTTTGAATCTGATGGACCTACTCAATTGGTGGTCTAGTTAATGGAGGGGTATGAGTGGGAAGAAAAACAATTTGAATATATTTTATTTGGTATTACTATTATATCTTTTAGTCTATTTATTGCTCTGGCTTTCTTTGAGTTACAGGCAATTGAAGTTTTATTCTCATATACCTACCTATATTGTATATCTTGACTGATATCATGTAAGTTATTTTATTCGGTTATTTATATTATTTTTTAATTAAACTTTTTTTTCATTAAGAGAGAAAAAATTTTTTTTTAAGAAAAAATTGTCTCGAAATGTGATTGCAATTGGGAAAAAACATTAGTTTATATGTATACATTTAGTATTTTTTTAAAAATCATCATTTTTTACAAATTAAAAAAAAGTCATGGAAGTTAGCAACAAAATCAGAAACGAAATCAAAAAGTTTTACAGTTGCCCACATAAGTTCTGGCCGCAATATAATATTTATAAAAATAAATATTTCTCCATATTTAAGGATTGTTTCTAATTTTATACTTCAACAATAAAGTTAAGAGGAAAAGTATAATTACATATAGAGAAAAGGGATGTGTCTCTGAGATATAGGGTGTATTTTATAATCTTTTATTTACATGCCGAATTTGAAGGTGTAACAAAATTATTACCAATTACTATGATTTTTTTAAATATTTGGAGGTGGCTTTTCCACTTAAAAACCCCTGAAAAAACGTGTTTTTCTGAGATATATGGTGTATTTTATATTTTTTATTTATAAATCAAGTTTGAAGGTGTAACAAAATTTGTAACAATTAATGTGTCTTATTATTTAATTATTTATTATTTTACAAAAATTTATCTTTTATGAAGCAAAAAAATCAAATCTACACCCCTTTAGTCTATATATAATTATACTTTTTCTCTTAACTTTATTGTAGAAGTTTAAAAACAGATTTAATCCTTAAAAATAAAAAAAAATATATTGAGAGCAGAACTCCACTGTAAAAATCTGATTTTCGTTTCTGTTTGTACTACTAACAGCCTTAACGTAAAAAAAACATACCTCACTCTTCACTGATATGGCTTTCCATTACATTAATAAATTAATTTAATCTAGGAAAAAAGACGTTGAATACAATCAGTTTTGGCTGCTCTTTAATCAACAAAAAATTGACATTAAAAATATCGAAGAATGTGGGGCAAACATTTTTGACTTCTTAGAAGCTGGACATAGTGTTGCCCACTGTGTCTCAGCGGACTTCAAAATGAGTAGAGGGCTAGCTGCAAAATTCAGGTAAATTGATTTTAGATTAAATGATTTTGACTAAAAATGCGAATTTATTTCTAGAGCGAAGTTTGGCGTACCCAATTTGAATAAGAATTGCGGTCAAGTTGGTAGTTGCGTCGACCAGCCAATAAACAGCGGCTATATATTCAACCTAATTAGTAAAGCGCGATTTTTCCAAAAACCAAAATATATACACATATGGAGGGCTCTTATAAATATGCGGCGATTATGCATTTTGGGTAATCTCAAAAACCTGGTGTTTCCGTGTGAGTGGACTGTATAGAATGAAATACTGGTAACTTTAATAATTTAATTGTCATGAACAACTTAAAAACGACAAATTACAAAAAGCCCCGACATAGAGTTACGGGCGATTCTAAAGTCAAGAAGCAAGTGCCAAAAACATGGCAAGCGGGAACCGATATTTTGTTTCTTGCGTCACGCACAGCACAGGTCCGCACTAAGGACAAATGTATATAAATAAATAGTGCTTGTCAACCACAAACTGAACTGAACATGCCCCCGGCCTTGAAAGTCCTGGGTTAACTTTCAATGGGAAGTGGGCAAAGTCTAGTTACCGCACGAGAAAGTTCACTGTCTGCCGTCTTCACAAAAGCAACACGGTTAATACCATCCTTGCCTGGTATTAACTTAGGAACTCGTCCCAAGCGCCATCTGGTAGGCGGTAGATTTTCATCCCTTATTAAGACCAGTTGTCCAATGTCAACGTTTCCTGATGACCTTTTCTATTTGTGGCTTTGCTGCAACTCATGGATGTGTTCGCGACTCCATCTGCTCCAAAAGTGCTCGTGCAATTTTTGCAAAAGTTGATATTGACTGAGTCTGTTTTCTTTAATGTCGCTGATTGGTAATTCGGGTATGGTTTCCATTGGTCTTCCAATTAAAAAGTGGGAGGGAGAGAGACAGGTTAAATCGTCGGGATCAGTGGTTAATGGAGTAAGGGGTCTAGAATTGAGCACTGCCTCGATCCTAATAAGTAACGTTTGAAAATCATCAAAAAAACAACTTATGCTCGCCTATTGTACGCTTAACATGATATTTTAAGCCCTTTATCCCCGCTTCCCAAATACCCCCAAAGTGTGGCGAATTGGCCGGGATGAAATGCCAATCAATATCTAAATGGGAAGCCTTTTCGATGATATCCAGGCTATGAGTCTTAAAAAAAACACTCAATTCTAACATTTCGCGATTAGCTCTGACAAAGTTGGTTCCGTTATCGGAGAATACCTGGGCCGGCTTACCACGACGGCTTATAAAACGATAAAAGGATTGCATAAAGTCATCGGTACTAAGAGACAAGACAATTTTTAAGTGTATAGCCCGGGTAGTGAAGCAAATAAAAAGGGCTACCCAACATTTAATTGGTCTGCAACCGCGACCTCGCCTATCTTTCATCCAGAAAGGTCCGGCATAGTCAACTCCTATAACGCTAAATGGGCCCGAAGGCCGAACTCTTACCGCTGGTAAATCACCCATAAGCGGCTGAATTTTGGCACCGCTAAATCTGGCACACGTTACGCATTCTTTTACAATTTTTCGCGCATAACTACGACCTGATATGGGCCAAAAGATGTTTCTTATTGAAGACAGTAAGTACTGAGGCCCTGCATGAAATAATCTTTTATGGGTGCTTTCAAAAATTAATTTAGTAATATAATGTTTAGTGCAAAGTAACAAAGGATGCTTTTTTGAGTATGAAAAGTCTGAATTGGACAATCTGCCGCCTACCCTTATCAAACCGTTCTTATCAATGAATGGGTGCAAGCTTAAAACACGGCTATTAGAAGGCAAATCGTTACCTTTGGTGAGAGTAAGATATTCCTCCGGAAAGGACTCCCTTTGAGCTATCCTAATTATAAAGTAAAGACTATTTTCAAGTTCATCCAATGTCAAGTACGGAAGTAATATTCGGTTTTCGGGCTTATTTTTACAATTTTTTAAAAATCTTAGATCCCAAGCAAAAGTCCTTTTTACTTTTAAAAAATCAGAAAAACGCTCGAATGAGTAGGACTCTATTTTGCTTACTGAGGAAGTTAATGTAGTACGAATTTCTGGTAAATCGATTACTGAGGTCTGTTTATTAGGCCAATGAATCATATCTTTGTCTAGCCAATCGGGGCCATGAAACCACATACAAGAAGAACACAGCTGTTGAGGAGGTAATCCTCTCGAAACTATGTCGGCTGCATTATCCAAAGATGGTACATGTCTCCACTCAAAGTTAGCCGTTAACTTCTGAATTTCCGCCACGCGATTGGCTACAAACGGTTTTAATAAATGTGGGGATGCGCGCAACCATCCCATCACTATAGTGGAGTCAGACCAACAAAATGTTTGGTCAATTTTAATATTTAGTGATTTTAACACCTTTTCTAATAACTGAGCCAGTGTTAGTGCCGGACATAGCTCTAACCGTGGCATTGTTAGATGTTTAACTGGAGCTACCTTTGATTTGGCGCATAGTAAATTAGAAAAACGCTCTCCTAAATTATTTTCAGATATAACGTATACGCACGCACCGTAACTAGTCTGACAAGCATCAGCAAAACCGTGTAAACTGATTTTAACTGGATTTTCACAAACAACCTTCCGTTCGATATTTAAACTATTTATGGCTTCAAGATTCGAGTACCATTCTAACCAAGAATTACTTATATGATCAGGAACCGGTTGATCCCAGCCTAAATTTTCACACCATAATTTGTGTAAAAGCACCTTGGCTATAATAATACAAGGGCTGACCAGACCTAAGGGATCGAAGGTAGTAGCGATACTGGAAAGAATAACACGCTTGGTTATTAGTTTTTTCGAAAGGCTGGGTTGATTAATATTATATTTTAAAATATCAAGTGAGCTGTTCCAAGTTAAGCCTAAAACTGAATTTTCCTGCGCCTTATTGGAATAAAACTCTACCAAGCTATTTTCGGATTCTAAGTTACGGATAACATACTGATCATTTGAATTCCACTTTCTTAATTCAAATCCATGCTTAAGTAAAATTCTATTAATATTATTAGATATATACTCAGCCTCGTCTCTATTATCTACAGTTGTCAATAAATCATCAACGTACATATCATTACGAATTATATTAGCAATTAAGGGGAAATCGCGTTCGCATTCATTTGCAACCTCAAAAAGGCAACGTATGGCTAAAAAACTAGCGGCAGTAGTACCATAGGTAACCGTATTTAATTCAAATATTTTAACATCCTCATTGGGATCGGAACGCCAAAATATTTTCTGTAAATGACGTTGCTCGGGATTGATTAGTATCTGGCGGTACATCATCTTTATATCACTTGATAGGACAATATTTCGTGTACGAAACCGTAAAATAATGGATAATAAATCCTGTTGGATAGTTGAATCAGCCATCTGTCATTCAAAGATAGTCCTGTGGTGCTTGGACTAGACGCGTTAAAAACAACACGTAATTTGGTAGCATCACTCGAATTTTTTAATACACCATGATGAGGCATAAAATAACCGATATTTTTGTCGTCTTCGAATTTTACTTGAGACATATGTCCTAATTGCTCATAAATTTTTAGAAAATCTATGTATAATTTTCTTAATCGACCATTAGTCATAAGCTTGCGCTCCAATGACAAAAAACGTTTGAAAGCTAAGTCGCGAGAATTACCTAACGCTTCAGATGGTTTTTTAAGAGGTAATGATACAACGTATCTACCATCATTATTCGTATATACATTGGTGACAAAATTGTCCTCACATGCTTGCTCTTCAGCCGAAAATATTTTTTTTATTTCGATCTCTTCAACTTCCCAAAACTTGGAAAGTTGTTCCTGAATGTCGACATTTTTAGAAAAGTTACAACGAATTTTTGCATTATTTGATGGTTGAAATCCGCCAGCAACCACCCAGCCAAGGTGGGTATTTTGTAAAACAGGGCTAGGATAACCAATATTAATCTGGCCCACACTTAAAATCTGCCAAAAAATGTCTGCCCCTAACAAAATGTCGATAGGCGAAGGGGAATAAAAATCCGAGTCAGCGAGCTCAATGTTTAAAGGAATCTGTATTTTTTGCATGTCAATAGGTGTCTCAGGTAAGTCTGAAGTTATTTTATCCAAAACAAAACATGACATATTGAACGTAAGATCACTATTTACTGATTGAATTTTTAGGTCGCACCTATATTTAACGTATGAAATTTTTTCGCCTATACCAGAGACCGCCAAATTCGTGCTTGTTTTTTCTAATTTTAGTTTTTCGCATAAATTTGTTGTGATGAAACTTGACTGCGAACCGCAATCCAACAATGCTGTAACTACTACAAAACTCTTGTCTTTACCAAATGCTTTCACCTTGGCTGTGGATAATACTGCTTGCTGAGTTGTTGCTATACCGCAATTAGTAAAACTTGCATTGGTAATTTCTGAGGTTTCATTTTCGCTTATGCCGCTTTCTTTACACAAATGCGACATTGTTCCAGCCTTTTCCCTATCGTCCCTACCATGATCATGTAAAATTGTATTGTGTTTTGCTCCGCAGATCTTACAACCAGACCAATTGCAATCCTTTGTCAGATGGTTGCGCTTCAAGCAATTTAAACAAAGACTTAATTCCTTGATTTTGTTTACGCGATCAAAAGTCCCTAGTTTTAAGAAGTCTGGGCAGTAAAAAAGACTATGATCCCTTTTGCAATTATAGCACGCAAATTTTGTTTTGTTTGAATCAGAGGGTTTATTCGCACTGGTTAATCCTCGGGAATAATTGTATGTTTTGCCTTTTGAGTATTTACCTGTATTGTTGGAATTTTCTCGAATATTGCTATGTTTTTCGTTGACTCGCTTATTTTGCTCTGTGGTTTCAATGGTTTCTAACAGATTAGCGCGCCTTTTCAGAAATTCTTTAAAGTAATTTAAATTAATCGCATCGCAATTTGACTTGTATTTTTCCCATTCTTGGGCCGTACTTTTATCGAGCTTACTCGAAACAATGTAAATAAGTAACGTGTCCCAAGATTCAATAGGTTCACCTAATTGCTTAAGACTATTTAAATGCTTGTACAAATTTTCATATATGTAACGAACCCTAGCAGCAGTAACCATGACAATGCTTTCCATGTTAAATATTGCTTTTAAATGATTCTGTATCAATAAATTTTTATTATTGAATCTTTCACACAATGTGTTCCAAGCCATGTCATAACTATTAGCGCTAAAATACAATGCTTGTATAACGACAGGTGCAGATCCAGTTAAGGATGCCCGCAAATAATGCAATTTCTGAATATTACTAATATTTATATTGGAATGAATTAACGATTCGAACATGTCCCTAAACTCCATCCATGTCTCATAGGTACCGTCAAACTTTGGCAATTTAATTTCTGGCAACTTAACGCCTTCTGAAACTGTATTTATGCGGCCGATAACGGAACCCGATCTGACAGAGCTTGATCCACTTGGATCCGCATTATTTAAATCGTATTCAGCTTGAAACGCCTTTGCCCGTGAAATAGTTGTAAAATACCTATTCGAAAATTCTTCCCTCTCCACTAATTGTGCTGCCTGTTCATCAACAAGACAATCAATGTCATTTTGGAGTTCCTCAAAACTATTAATTAACGTTTCAATGTCATTAATTCGATTTTCAAGTTCTAGAATTTTACAATGCTCCACTGGTGTGGTAGATCTATTTAAATGTAAGATCTCAAATGCATCAACAAACTTTTCAAAAAGGGTTAATTTAGTTTTGAGGGTACCTCGCTTTTTAATTAAATGTTTTACTTCACTATTATCCCCTGAATCAGTCATTTTATATAATGATTTCCTTTTTATTTTTTATTATATAAAATTTTACTAAGTACGCATCTGAATATGACTTTACTTCTTAACAACAAACGTCTATGCCTGCAATGAATAACGTAATGCTATGGGTATAAACTGTGCTATTATATACCTACTTAAACCTGCATTTTAACTAGATATTTATTTTCCTGAATGTGGACTAGGCCAATAATAACTGAGTAACTGAATAAGTACTAGGTACCAAAAATCAATAAATATCTGGATTAAAATTAAACATTTGCTATTAAATTATGACTCCCAAACGCACCACCCAACGAAGACAGTGCATTTAATATCGGAAAAATCAATGAGTATGGGTCGTTACCCATTTTATATATTATTAAGTATTTTAATCCCGTTGGATTAAAATAATATTCGCTTCAAATAAACCATGCAAATGTAATACATCACCGCTTCAAGGTCTCTGCATCCATCAACACTCGCGACGATACAATTGTCCAGCTCAAGCCGCCGCGAAAACCTCGATTCACTGATGCAATAATTGACTGAACTACTGCTTTACTTTATTTGCGTCGTGCCTAATATGGCTACCGAATTTTACTTGTAGAAATTAGGAATATTTACTTCATGACTTATTATTCAAAATTGTTTATTATCCCGTTCGAAAGGACCATGTTTCCGTGTGAGTGGACTGTATAGAATGAAATACTGGTAACTTTAATAATTTAATTGTCATGAACAACTTAAAAACGACAAATTACAAAAAGCCCCGACATAGAGTTACGGGCGATTCTAAAGTCAAGAAGCAAGTGCCAAAAACATGGCAAGCGGGAACCGATATTTTGTTTCTTGCGTCACGCACAGCACAGGTCCGCACTAAGGACAAAAGTATATAAATAAATAGTGCTCGTCAACCACAAACTGAACTGAACACCTGGCTTTGCCCAAAATCGCTTGCGGGCTGGACCGCAAAAATTTTAAGATAATAAGATCCGTGATCCCCTATATTTATAGAAATTGCACCACCCAAATAACCATATGTGTATAAAACTAGTTTGGCTTTTAGGAGTTAAGATGGGTACATATCGGCGCCTACGGAGGGGTGTAGTGGGTAGTGGCTTTACCGAGCCCCACACTGGCCTGGAGTGCCTTGTGCGTCCCAGTTCGTGCGTAAATGCATTCCCCGTCGTGTAATAAAACAAAATTAAAAAAAAAATTACACCAAAGTGCGCAAAGAATTTTATTGCTGGGCAGTTCAGTGGGTAAAAACTTAACTGCTTCTAACAATATATACAAATTCCTGGATGAATTTTCAAAAGGATCTTGACTGACACCGCACATTGTTACAAACGAGGCCTATGTAAGTTTTCCTTAAATACAATTAATGAAACCTCCTCGGGTATACTTTCTAGGCCTCCTGGTAACAATCCAGCCAGTGGTTTTAACGTAATTTTTGATTGGACCTTTCTGGAGAATATTGACTGTTATCTCCTGAAAAAGAGCGGTTACCTAAAGGGAAGACCCGGACTCCTTTTGTAGGACCTGACTGTAGTATCGACGACTCAGAGCTACTAGCCCCGATGGTTTAATTCCATACTACTATTTAGCTGGACTTGGATCTTGTATTTCTACTCAGAAATCACTATCTTTGTATTTGTTATATAAAAAATAAACAATTGGAAAATTATTATGGTCTTTTGATTGGTTAAAATAACTCAATTTAATTAGTTTAAATAGAGAGTTTTGCAACATTTCTTAAATCTCATCACTTAAAATGTTTGTTATTCATATAAAAAAAAAGTTTTATTCAAATCCTGTGGGAGTTTTGGAAGTTATAGCCTTTAAGTTTTTTTTAATACACCTAACAATTCAATAATTTTTTACCAAAAAACTTTCGCTTGTCGAGATTTGCAACCATGTTAAATCGATTTAGATATTTATTAGTAATTGCGTAAAAAAGTTTCATTCGAATCCTTTGGGAGTTTTGGAAGTTATAGCTTTTAATTTTTTTTGTACATCTAAAAATTCAATCATTTTTTACCCAAAAGCTTTCGTTTGTAGAGGTTTGCAACCATTCAAAATCAATTTAGATATTTATTATCTTTTACAAAAAAAAAGTTTTATCCAAATCCTTTGGGAATTTTGGGAGTTAGAGCCTTTTTCATTTTTTTACCATTTGACTTTTTAATTAATTTTCACAACAAAACCTTAGTTTGTAGAGGCTTGAGACCATCGTCAGTCGATTTAGGTATTCATTGTTAATATCTGGACAAAAAATTATTAAAATCCCTTGGGGGCTATTGTCGATAATAAGGATAGTAATTTCTTCAATTTTTCTTTTAAAGTTCCTTAATTTAACAATATTTTATTATAATTCACACTTACTTACATGTGGCAAATCACATCTAGAGCAATTATTTGGACAAAAACTCCCTTTTAACCAAAAAATAATGATATTTTGTTTGATTGTAATTATTTGGACAAAAACTCCCTTTTAACCAAAAAATAATGATATTTTGTTTGATTGTAAATATTCTCGGGCAGCCATGATGAAAACGTGTCGACTCTCGTTAGTCACGTTGACGCTGTTTTACCGACGCTCTTGGCGACGCGACGTTGCCGTTGTGATTATTAGCCTGTATGTTATTTTTAGTTACTTTTTAATTCTATCAAAATGTTTTATTGTTTTGATAAGTGAGGAGCATCAATTTTAAGTATTTTCTTAGTAAAAGTTTTATGTGTAAAGTGCTAAACCATGGATGTGAATAATTTAGATAAAATTTATGATATTTGCAACAAAAGTGACGAGGATCTTGTGATATATTTACAAGAATGTCATTTATTAAAACAAAATTATAGGTGCGTTAAAATAAATTGTCGGCGTTACTGCATTAAAAGAATTAAAAATGGTTTTAATTCATTAAATACGGCATTTTACTGTTCAAAATGCCACAAGGATTACTCAATATTCAATGGTAGCTATTTTGAAAATTGTAAAGTTCCCGTTTGCACAATATTTGAATTAATGTGGCTTTGGGCATGCGATATTCGTTCTGGTTGCGCAGCTCAGGCACTAAATGTTAGTTGAGAAATGGTGATTCAACAATATCGTTATTGTCAAGATATTGCTACATGGAAGATACTACAACCTGATCAGGGTGATCTTTTTCTAGTGGGAGGCCCAGGACATGTCGTCCAAATCGACGAATCCGTTATAACCCGTAGAAAGTATCATAGGGGAAGGCACGTAGCACAAAAATGGGTAATTAGGATTTATGATGTGACATTAAAAAGAAGTTTTGTACGGTATGTTCCAGACAGATCTGCTGATACTTTAATACCAATAACTCGGAACATTGTTAGGTCAGGTTCAGAAATTTGGACCGATGAATGGCGTGCATATAAAAGGCTGAATAGGATGGGGTACGTTCATCGGTCAGTCAATCATTCGAGGTTCTTTGTTGATCCCGATACAAGTGTGTGCACAAACTAAGTCGAGGGATTTTGGAGTCTCCTGAAAATGTACTTAAGAAGACTTGGGGTCCTGGCATCTCAATTTTTGCCCGAGTATATTGACTTGTTCATGTGGCGGTAAATATTTGGAACTACAGCACAACAGAGGTTTTATAATTTTACTCTCTCCATGTTGCTGAAAAATATTCTTAATTTTGCTCTTCTTTTGTTATTATACACAATGGTTCATAATAAATGGGCTATAGTACAACAGACTATAGTAAAACATAAACGTCTATTTGTAAATTATTAACTGACGTTCATTTATCACGAGATCCTAAAAGCCAAACAGAAATCCTGTCACCTGTCATCTATCATGCTTTCACGCGTAACTGAATTGAGGTTACGTTTAATGTTTATGGTATTGTTATATAAAATTATATTTTCGCTGAACCTGAACAGTGTTTTGTGCTTTTAAATTTTTTATGTTCCGTGTTTTCAATATTGTTTTAATTTTCGTATTGGTTTTAAAAACTTGACAGTATTATGGGTGTAGTATGCAAATATTGTGAAAAATTATTTTCTAGTCAATCAAATATCAACAAACATATAAAAAATGTACACAAGTTAAAAGCCTCTGCAGTTTCTTATGATAAAGCAGTTTGGAATAGTAAATGCATGGAGAGCGCCTGTAATTCCTCATTTCAACGAAATGAAGATTTAGTAATTCATCTTAGAACAGAACACAATATGTTTTTTGAAACTGAAGATCTTTTTTTTACAAGTAAAAAAGGTAAAATTAAAATTTTAATGTACCTATGTACAGTAAGAATAACAATCTATAATTTATTTTAGAATTTGCAGAATGGAAAACCTCAATGGAAGAGCAATACCAGTGCAATTATGTTATTTCAGCAAAAAGGAATAAGGGTGAAAATACTGAAATTATTTATTATAAATGCAACCGAAGCAATATTAACAAGGTAACAATTAAAGAGCATCGACAAAGAAATTTAAAAAGTCAGGGTACTTGTAAATTAAACTTTACATGTACCAGCCAAATTAAAGTTGTATATAAGTCAAATAAATGTAGTATACATTGGATTAAAACACATTATAACCATAAGGCGGAGTTAGAGCATATTAGACTTTCAAGCAGAATGAAAAATGAAATTGCTGCAAAGCTAGTTAGTGGTTTATCTGATCAAAGGTAAAAAAATTGTAAGGATGAATTTGAATTGAATAATTGAATTTAATTTTATTTATATAGGGTCTTGGAAATAAATCGAGATAAGATTGGAGAACATCTCAAACGTATTGACCTATTAACTTCTAAAGATGTGGACAACATTAAAGTCAAGTATAATATAGAAGCCAAATATGGGAAGAGGCATCCAAATGACGCGCTTTCGGTAGATCTCTGGGTAAGGGAATGTCAGTCTAAGCCGCCCCATGAAAATATGGTGTTGTTTTATAAGAAGCAAGGTGAAGATTCTGAAGATTTCAGAAAAATGGACTTTTGTTTAATTATAATGAATTCTTTTCAAGAATTAATGCTTAAAAAATTTGGTAACAATGTCATTGCAGTTGATAGCACACATATTTTAAATAACTATGATTTTGAAATGTCTACTGTAATGATGATTGATGATTTTGGGGAAGGTGTGCCGGTTGCTTTCATGTTCTCGAACAGAAAAGACACTTATGTGTATCATGTCTTTTTTAAAACTATTATGACAAGGGTTGGTAAAATAAATGCTAGAACATTCATGTCCGATTTAGCAGAGTCTCTTTATAAAGCCTGGTGTAGTATAATGGGACAAGTAAGATATCATTTGATCTGCTCATGGCATGTTGATAGAGCATGGCAAACAAATTTGAGCAAAATTAGGTTTAAGGATAAACGATCAGAAATATACCAGATATTGAAAGTACTGCAATCAGAAATAGATGAGGTAAAATTTGAGAAAAAATTGGTTTCGGCCATAAATATTAGGTTGGATGATGATGATACAAAAATCTTTGGATCTTACTTTCAGTTAAATTATTTAAAAAACAGTGGGCATATTGCTTTAGAAAATCAACAGGAATTAACACAAATATGAGACTTGAATCTATGCATAAAGTAATCAAGTATTTCTATTTAAATCATAAAAAAATTAAAAGGATTGATAAAGGGTTACATGCAGTTTTGCGGTATATTAAAAATAAAAATGTGGAGCGAATTATAAAGTTGACTAAGGGAAAAAATACTATTTACAATAGGGACATTTTTAAAAGACATAAACTAGCACTTCAAAGTACTTTTAACTACACTGTTAACAATAATTATGTTTGGGAACTTTCCAGTAATAAGGGCCAAAAATATCTGATTTTAAAACATTCAAACTTAAGTTGTTGGAAATTAACTTGTTCTTTTTTGCAAAATATGCGTATATATGTACTCCTGTGATTGTATAGATTTTTCTGGAAAACTGACTATATGTAAGCATATCCATTTTATTAGAAACTTTGTTGATTGCATCCAGTCAGATGACAATGAAAGTAAAATAAGTGATAACAATAGTTTGTCTTCAGATTTGTATTTTAAAAATGTGGATTATGTAGATGAAAGAGACATTACTGCTAAATTAGTAAGTGCAGTGAATAATATTGATTTGGAAGCAAGCATTAATAATACCTTTATTAAATTACAAAATGAAAATTTAAACAATTTAGATGATAATATTGCTTCAAAAATTCACAGCCACTTAAATACTATACAGGGTTTAATTGAGTTAAGTAGCACCAACCCTGAATTAGAAACTTTTCAAAGCAAGGGTAACACTTTTGAGGCGTCAAATAAGAATATTGAGCACCAATTGCGATTTTGTTCCACCAAAAAAAAAAGAAAACCAACATCAAACAACAAAAAACCCGATAAAGAACAGGTTAAGCATATTAAAAACGTTTTAAATTGTAAACCTGAATTGTTTATATCTACAAATTGTATTAATGATCATTTGTACTTGTAAGTTAATATGCAATAAATGTATATACCTACTATAGTTTTTTGTATATACCTACATATCTCTATTTTTTATAACTGTTTTAATAAATAGCAAACTATAAAAGCCTATGATTAGCAGAAGTTTTTTTTTAACCCCATACCTATTTTCATTATTTCACATACATTTTGGAAAAAAAATTTAGGTCTGATTACTTATTAATTTATTTATATTAAATGTTTCTTGGTTTACCGAATTTTGCAATCCATATAATCTAAAAGCATAAAATTAAAACAGGTAAGTATAATAGTTACAAAAATAAAGTTTACTTTTAAAATCATAAAATGACACTATCTACGAGGGGTAAATTTAAAAAAAAACTAAGTCAAACTACATTAGACCCTGAACTGTGACCAATAAATCTTTTTAAAATTTAATTTAAATTTAAGACAGAATTAAATCCAAATATTTTTTATTAATAAAAAATTGTAAAAGCTACAAAAAGTGCAGTAAGTACAATTAAATACAATTTAATAACGTCAAAAATATCAAATTTTTCGGTTTATAAAACTTTTACCAAAATAAAATACAGAAAATAAACCTTTAAAATAATGCCTTATTCTAATTAAGTACATTCAAGAACTTTATTTCAAAAACATAACCCACTATGAATAATTCACAAACAAATCACACAGTCACACTTAAAAATTATATTAACAGATTAAAATAATATAAACCTAACAATTAGACTAAAATCTAAAATCTAAACTCCTGACTGGTATAGGGATGAAAATAGACAAAACTAAAACCCAAGACCCACGACACCAATAAAAAATGAGTTTCTGGGATGTAAAATTCTAAAATTTCGCAACTTGAGTGCCCATGACGTATCAAAACATTGTCGTGTCAAGTGGGTTGCCTACCGAAATACAATGTAAAATCGGAGGATTTCTGTTTGGCTTTTAGGATCTCGTCATTTATCATGTATGCCCCGTGCCCCTTGTACATATATTAAACGGTGATAAAGGGGTTGAGGTTGGATTGAGGTTGGGTTGGATTGGATTGGATTGGGTTGGGTTTGGCATAACCCTTTAATATTAACTTTTTTTTGAGTATGGGTTAGGGGCCCATTCATTATGAAGCACTCTGTATTTTTATTTTTTTGTAGTTTATTTTGATTATGTTAAAAAGGGTTTTTTTTTATACATTTTAATATGTTTTTTCTTTATGTTTAATTTGTATTTGTGGTGCCGTTACCACGGTGTATTTCTTTGTAGTTTATTTATTTTTAGAAATTTTTGTTAAAATGTTTGAAAGTTTATTAATAATTTTGATTATGTTATAAGAAAGTTTACGTTTAATTACACTTTAATTAAATTTTTTCATTATGTTTAGTTTGGTTTCTTTTATAAACGCGCATTAGCGTTAGTCCCCTTTTTTATTTACGCCATGTTTTTTTTTTTAATTTTTATCAAAATCCAAGAATCTTAATACCACCTAATCGTTACGATACGACTTTTAAAATATTTTTGCAATCTGACAACGTCGCTTCAATTCAATCGAATATTATGTCGGCGAAACCAACGAGCTGCAATAAAAAGAGAATACATAAGTAGATTTTAAACTAAAATAATTCTTACAAAAGTGCATTTACCGCATTTTTTTTCTTTTAATTTACTAGTTAAAATAAGTTCTTTCTTATGAAAATTTCTTTTTTTGCAAAATCCACTATCCTTTATGTCGACGGTCCCCCCCTTGGGAATTTCAGGAGATACGGACATTATATTGATTAAATAACAGAGAGCGCGGACTATAAATTGGTCGCTGGCAACCGGCATATGCTGCGTTCTCGATTTTGGTTGCTGGATATCGATCGGACGCTAGCTTCACACACATTAACTGCTTAGCATATATACATACACAGCTTTTGCTACATTTTGGTTTCGTTTTTAACTAAAATCTCTAGGTATTTAAGCACTGAAAACCTAAAACCCAAACACTAAAATTCACCATCACAGGAAAAAAAAACAATAGTAAACAGCTGACTTCGGTCATCGGTGACACCTGTGTTTTGAAACTCATCACGAGCCAGCTGCGCTTTTACCCTTGGGATCCCAAATTCTAAAAATATTAGTTGTCGAAACTACACGTGCTTGCTTTCTTGCTTGTCGAAACAGTGGTTTTGTATGTCTATCTTACGTCATGTCTTTCTTACGTCGATTCCCAGAAAAATGCTCCATTATAAGTAAATTATGCAAATCTGGACTTCCAAAAATCGAAATATTGAATAATAAGAGTGTACTTACAGTCTGGCTGGCTTCTTTTTGAGTATCCGTTGTCGAAGGACCATTAATTATGTTGGGAACTGCCAACATAAAGGGGTTAAAGAAGAAGGCCTGGGATTAAATGAATCACTTCACTTCTCCTTTTTATACACTATAATTTACACTATTTACACGGACTTTATACACATTATATACAACAGGATTCCTATTGGGGAAGAGCCTAAACCTAAGGTGCGTAACCTATGGTTATTTAATTATTTAAATTTATAAAAAATATAGAGGACAAAGAACGAATCTTTGACACGTTGACACCATGAGATTATCGTCTCAAGTGTAAGTGGTAGCAGGTCAGTGTTGCCAGATGATTGGGTGAGAATTATGGTACATTCTGGCCAAAATTATGGAATTTTGTACAAAATTATGGTACAATCATACAATTCTGTCAGTACACAACCTTTTCCTATGTATGACGTCACGTCACAGTCGCGCCGTCGCCAAACTTATAAAATGTGTTACATTTTATTGATAATGGATTATGAATTTAATCAAATTTCCTATTCTGATCATTTATTTTAATTGAAAGAATGACTTCTAGTAGAAATAAAATACTTTTTTAACAAAGATAGTAATTTATTGAAAAATTAACAAAACATTTCACTCAAAATCTAAATTAAAAATAGATAAACATTAACACAAATACATATACAAATTTGTATATTGTAATATTTGTATTTGTAATTTTAACCAACCCTGAAACGACTTATCGAATTCCCAATCCTTTCGATAGCTTTGGTGGGGTCTATTTGCTCGTCTATTTTTATTTCCAAACTTAACTTGTTTTAAGTTTCGTTCACTATTTTTATCTTCGGATTCAGAATCAGAAATATTTATATGTTTTCGTTTTAAGCCGGAGTTGGAGGTCATAATCTTATAATAATTATTGAAGCTTTATTCTTTATTTCAATATCACCCCAAGCCCCAACAGCCAAAAGCAAACAAAAATAATAACAAAATAACTTAACCTCAAATAATAAGAACAAATGACAGACTGTTGACGTTGACGTTTAGAAGGGTTGTGTCTTAAAGTAGTTTTGTGTTTAATGGGATTTTTCATGTACATTTCGCATTTTACTGCGAAATTGTTCATATCATATTAATATAAAAAATAATCATAGAAATTTATAAAATTTAAAAAAAAAACAAAATTATGGTACAACTATGGTACATTTCTGATTATGGTACAAATTATGGAGCAAGCAAAAAATGTTGCAAAATTATGGTACAATTCCATAATTATGGTACGTCTGGCAACACTGTAGCAGGTGGCGCAACTGACAGACTTGACATATTAGCGCTGTGTTGCCACACTTACTCTAAGTTTTATACTTTTATAAAACTTGATATTAACAAATAATTGTTGGATTATGTTTCCAACATCTCTGATTAGTACCTTCTCATGTAAAGATTAAGTCGTCAAGAACTTAACGGGGGTCAAGTCTAGGCAAGACCTAAAATAATTCGTTTTTTACCCTTCGGGGGAAAAACGTTGTATATTTTAGGGTCTGTGCCGTCCGCTTGACCCTAATGAGAAGTGTTTGGCTTCTGACGACTATTGTATTCATAGCGTACTATGAAATTTGGGGGAAGGAATGAGGCAACTCTCCTTTTTACCTTTAAACAGAAATTTATTTCTATTAGAAATAAAAAAAAAAGTCAAGAACGCGAACAAAAGAAAAAATATAACACAAAGTTATACAAAATACAACTAGTTACATAAACAGGTAACGGCAGTAATGGCACAAAGGCTAAATAAACAAAGTAAAACTAGCTACATAAACAGGTAACCGTAGTTATAAAGGCACAAAGGTATCACTTATTATTTCAGTCTTTTTGAAAGAACCATTCCTATGCACCTCCTTAAAATAATGCTTAAAAACACTTTGAGCTCCTGTCCAATTGCCACATTTAAGAATCAGGTCCAAAGCATATCGTCTCGCCTTGCAGAAGCTACAGCAGATCTAAAGCTTCCTGGAGATGAATTTATCCCTCCCGCTTTAAAAGCTGTCCTAATCCAGCCACCTATTACCGATCTGGAAGCCGGTCCTACACGACCCCTTGTTGTTATAAACAGACTAGTAAGATCCGTTCTAGCCCTTCTTCGCTCTGCTCCCAGAGATAACAACCTTTCCGTCCAGGAAATTGGGTCAAACTCTAAATCCTTATTTCTTAAAAGCTTCCAACCAGACTGTCGATGATTAGCTCTGTCCGTCTTGGAACCGAATCTTGACCAGAAACATATAGATTCATTTTCAATCGACATATGTTCATGATAGATAGAAAGTAACGTAAGGTCATGGATACGCCGACCCGATGCCAGGAGTAAAATAAGAGCCAGCCTGCGAGAAACTCGAAAAAGGCTCAAACTATCAGTGTTCTCCTGTCTCATCCAGGAAATTAAGGAATCAACGTTCCAGATAGACTTCTTGGATAGACGTGGTCTTGAGAGCTTTATTGCTTTGACCATATGTTTAACAATAGGACTAGAAGAAAGTGAAATGGAGGCGTAAGGGTTTCTTAGCGTAGCTATAACCGACTTATGCACCTTAATTGTGGCAGATGAGAGCTTTCTAACCCTATGAAGAAACGACAGGTATCTAGGTAACTCCCCAGGATTAGGATTTGAAGCCGTTATAGCGTTTTTATCGCACTATAAAAGCCATTGTTTCCAAGGGGAAGAGTAAGTTTTTAGTAAGTCGATCCTCTCCATGAACCCTCCAGAAGTCTTCTATCATCTTGATCCCAGTTCTTGGTTATATCGAACCACCCCGTACCTTCCAGGCCTCCAAAGAAATTTTTCGTGACTGAGGTAACGGTCGGCCCGTCTGAGCATCCAACAGGTGATGATGCAGGTTTCGGATTTAATAAGGAGGCGCCACCGCGCGGGCTCGAAGGTCTGATCTCCAAAATACTTTCTCCCATCTCGGCACTATCATTATGTAAAATCCCTTCGCTGTGTTCAAATGATGGATGGACGTGGGACCAACGACGGCGGTGGAAATATCCATCCTAGGTGATATGCCTACTCCCTGCTGAAAGCATCGATGAAGACTGCCTGTCGATCTCTGACATCCCTCGAGACATATTTCTTTACCACCCTTGAGCTTCTCGAGGCAAAAAGGTCTATCTGAGGTTTGCCCAATCTTTTGAATATTTTTAGAACGGCACTGTGAGACAGATGCCAGTCCGCCACATCGTTCAAGGGACCTGGGAGATAATAGGTCGTGATCACTATCCGTCGCTCGTGGGCAAACTCTAGAAGTTTCCTGGTGGCGTTCAACATCGATACGTATTTCGTCCTTCCCTCGTTGCGAATGTAAACAACTACAAATCGATTGTCTGACTGAATTAGGAGCGACTTGCCCAACAGACTGTGCGAGGAAGCTTTGATCGCAAGAAACACGGCGTGGAGCTCTTTCAGATTTATATGCCACTCTTTCTGACGGCTGTTCCAGCGACCCCATAAAAAATTGTCTCCTACTTGAGCGCCCCAAGCCATGTCGGAAGCGTCCGATGTCATAATAATTTCGTGATTTCTTGGGAACATCGGAATGGACTGATGAAGATTCTGCAGCCACCATTGAATTTCCATTAACGCTGTAGCAGGGATGACGAACTGTTTTGTTGGATTTTGATAAGGAAGTAGACGGGCCTCTGCATTCCTCTCAAGTTCAGCCTCCCTAAGTGGATAGCATTTCTGGCAAAATTTACTTTTCCCAAGGTCCTCTTTACAATTTTCCAATCCCACTTTTTTTATGCTAAAATGTTTCTGAGATCCTGCGTCAACGATTGTATCTTTTGTTCCGACAATGAGACACTTCCGTTTTTCGTGTCCCAGATCAAACCCAGAAATTCGCATACTGTGACAATCCTCCAGAGCCGATTTTTCGAAATTTATCACCCAACCTAAGTTTTGCATGAATAAAATTGCCTTGTCGACATGGGCTCGTAAGACGTCCCGGTCCTGATGAGCAATTAAAAAATCGTCCAAGTAGACAATTATTCTTAACCCCTGCTCCCGAAGCTGACTTGCTAACCAGTTCGATATTCGTGCAAATGTTACCGGGGCTATCGACAGACCAAAGGGGAGACAGGTCATTTGAAGAACTTTTTGGCCGTACACCAATGACAGAAATCTCCTGTGAGACCGCTTCACCGGTACATGGAAGTAGGCCTGGCTTAGGTCCAACTTTGCCGGATAATCGTTTTTTTGAATAAACTGAGGAACCTTTTGATGGCTTATTAGTCGAAATTTCTTTGGCGATAAGTAGTCGTTTAACCGCTTGAGATTGAGAACTGGACGAAAACCACCGCTGCTTTTTAGGACGGGAAACCAGACTTGTTCTTTGACGGTTCCAAAACCTTTTGATGTAACATGTCCTTGATTTCTTGCTCCAGACCTGCGAAGGCAAAGTCGCTGATAACCTGATCGGAAAACCTGATCAAAGGAGGCCTTTTTATAAACGGTATTGAATGACCGGAAATTATTTGCGGAATATTTTCCGGGGCGCCATGCGCTACCCACCTTGGAAAGAAATCCTTCAGCTGACCCCCATAAAGTCTCCTTTAAATAGTCATTTCTTCCTCTGTCGCTTTTTGTCGGGGTTCTTTCCTCTTGAACCATTTCTGTCGGAGGTAAAACCCCGTTTACGTGATGAGCCGTCGCGGTCGGAGAAACCGCGAAATGCCCCTCTTGCAGGTTGAAACCTGCCACTATTATATTGACCTTGACTTCCCGTTGCCGTGGAGTGGGACTGTATTCTCCAGTATCTGACAGGAAAGGATGCATGCCTCACTTGTTGTTGTGCTGGACGATTTACAGTCCAAAATACATTCTCATGCCGTTTTATTAGTTCCGACAGAGAATTATCCTCAAAAAGATGGGTTGAAGATGGTGGGATCTCCACCAATAAAGAAGAAGCAATTTCACTGCGAGGCTTATATGCTCTTCTTCGCAGTTTAATCACCTCGGCACGTCTGCCACAGGCATATTGCAGAAGGTCATCTGATAAAGCCCTAAACTGAGACTGAGGCTCCATAAATTCTTGCTGAACATCCCGGGCTATGGAAGGATGTTTTGCTACTAGCTTCAGGATCAAAGGAGGCCTTTTTATAAACGGTATTGAATGACCGGAAATTATTTGCGGAATATTGTCCGGGGCGCCCTGCGCTACCCACCTTGGAAAGAAATCCTTCAGCTGACCCCCATAAAGTCTCCTTTAAATAGTCATTTCTTCCTCTGTCGCTTTTTGTCGGGGTTCTTTCCTCTTGAACCATTTCTGTCGGAGGTAAAACCCCGTTTACGTGATGAGCCGTCGCGGTCGGAGAAACCGCGAAATGCCCCTCTTGCAGGTTGAAACCTGCCACTATTATATTGACCTTGACTTCCCGTTGCCGTGGAGTGGGACTGTATTCTCCAGTATCTGACAGGAAAGGATGCATGCCTCACTTGTTGTTGTGCTGGACGATTTACAGTCCAAAATACATTCTCATGCCGTTTTATTAGTTCCGACAGAGAATTATCCTCAAAAAGATGGGTTGAAGATGGTGGGATCTCCACCAATAAAGAAGAAGCAATTTCACTGCGAGGCTTATATGCTCTTCTTCGCAGTTTAATCACCTCGGCACGTCTGCCACAGGCATATTGCAGAAGGTCATCTGATAAAGCCCTAAACTAAGACTGAGGCTCCATAAATTCTTGCTGAACATCCCGGGCTATGGAAGGATGTTTTGCTACTAGCTTTTTTAGCGTTTCTGAAAACGCCTCTCTTTGAAGAAGGAGGCCATGAGTTATAGCAGCCAATTATATAATATCCGCCCTAACCAAATACTGGCCATACGCCATATGTTTAATCTGAGAATTAACCTTAAGCGCACTGAAAACAGGAAAAGCCTGGAGCTTTCTCTGAACCTCAGAGTATCTTATCCGATTAAAAGACTGTAATCCTAGACGCTGGCATTGAATGCCCTGAGCTTCAATTTCTGGCTTTGGAGGCGCTATTGAGGGCTCCTGCTCCACTGTGCTTGGAGCAAAATTCCAGTCTTCCCCAACAACTGACTGTAAAGGGGGTGCTTTCCATGACGATGTATCCAACTTAACTATAGATAACTGATGAAGGCAAATCATCATCTTCCTCCTCCTCCTCCTCATCTGAAGGAAAAACCTGGCCTTGAATAGATAAAGGGGGATCCAAAAACTCCCGCCTTTCCAAAAGAGTTTCAAGCATATTGCGAATATCACCAGTGCTTCTTTCCAGTACGTTCAACCTCGACTCCCGCCCTCTTTTTTGAGAACTGAAGGACTGGGTATCACTCTCAGCATCAGACAAATTGGGTTTCATTTGGAGACAAGCCTCGCGCCGAAAAAGCATTAGTGGTCTAATACCAGCTCTAGCTGCTAAAACTAATTCGGCATGGGCCGCAGAGCCACGAACTCTAGCTGCAACCGCAGCGGGACTAATAATAATCCTTAGTTTTATCTCGCGATACCTTTTTTCTGAGAGGGTTACAGCTGTAGGGTCAAAAGCTTCTGCCACTCCAATGGTTGGCAAAGCGAATCTTATCCTATTTAAAACTTGGGGATCCGTCTTGCCAGGCAAAATATCTTTCCTAGATAGCTTAGCAGCCTTCCATATCTTCCATCGCTCGGGCAAATGTGTAGAAGCAAGATCTTTTATTCTCTGCAGGATCATATCTTACTCCGGATCCTCGTCTTCCAACATAAACAAATCTGACGTATATTGAAGCGAGGTTTGCGAAACCATCTGCAATAGAATAATAATTATTTCAAAAAATAAATAATTCATCCAACTTCAGGAGACGACGATCCCCATTTGCGGAGCCGACAGCCCATATCTCGGAGCCTTACGGCCCGATTTGGCGAGCCGATGCAAGAAAATCGCGAGTCGTCGTCCCAAGAACCGGAGCCGTCGTCCCAAAAACCGGAGCCGTCGTCCCAAACGCTGGAGCCGACGACTCCTCTTGGCTTGAGCAAAAAAGGGTTGATACCGCAAGTTTTGGTGGAAAGAAAAATATATCACTAAACTAAAGGAAAAAAATTAATGAACCTACCTTGGTTATAAAAAAAAGGACACTACGATTTAAATTAAATCTCGAACGGCTACGCCGTTAAACACTTTGTGACACGTTTGTACTCTACCAAAATCAATAGCGTACTGATCAGAGAGACGCGAACTCAGTCAGTTGATCCGGTGAGCGGAATAGCAGGGGGTGGGGATAACGCAGAGGGGTAGGATAGGTAAAAAGGGGAGGTAAATGACACTTGTGCTCGATCAGAAGAAGTAGGGTAATCTCATTAGGGTCAAGCCGACGGCACAGACCCTAAAATATTCGAGTTCAATACCTCGAACTCAGGTATAACCAATAAATGTTCATTTAGTGAAACGTCTTGCGAACTTGATTTTTTTCTTAACTTTCTTTTGATGAAGTAATGAGTTTAGTTGTCAAGGAAACAAACATATATGATAAGAAAAAATGTGAAAATAAATCCTCATCGAAAGATGTAGAGTTGGCAGAACTTTATCGATTTTTTGGATTGTGTATCTTGATGGGCATTGTTGAAAAACCAAAACTGAAAGATTACTGGTCTACAAACTATTTTATTATAACACCATTTTTTTCATCGGTATTTGCCGTTGAAAATCAAGATCGTTTTCTAGAGATACCATATGCCCTTCATTTTTCCAGTAGCGAAAATCCTGAAGATGGCGCTTTAAGAAAAATCAGTCCCGTAGTGGAACAAATTAAGACTAAATTTAGTTCCAGTTTTTACCCGTTCCAAGATCTGTGTATTGACGAAAGTTTAATTTTATGGAAGGGTCAGCTTTCTTTTAAACAATATATTACGTCAAAAAGACATAGATTTGGTATAAAGCTTTTTGAAATAAGCGACGTGGAGAGTGGTTACATTTTGGGGTTTATTATATACACTGGTTTAACAACTATAATGGATCAGAAAATGGAAAGTTTGGGAAAATCTGGACAGATTGTTGATACCCTAATGGAAGAATACTATAATAAAAAACATATTTTGTATGTAGATAACTGGTACATTAGTCCAGAATTATTTGAGTACTTAGTGACGCAAGAAACCGGAGGAACTGGAACTGTGAAAGCCACCAGAAAGAGGATTGCCAGAGTTTCGTAAGCCCATAAAAAAAGGAGAAGTTGAGAGTACATCCACTGAAAACATGTTAGCCCTGAAGTGGCATGATAAGAAATTTGTGCACATGTTAACTTCAGTATCAAAGCCATGCCTCAAGGAAACCGGAAAACTCAATCGTAAAACTGGTGATCGTGTTTTGAAACCTCAGTGCGTGTTAGAATATAATTTAAAGATGGGAGCAGTTGACAAAATAGACATGCAAATTAGTTTTGTTGATTGTGCTAGAAAATCATTAAAGTGGTATAAGAAACTGTTTTTCCATTTAATGGACTTATGCTTGTATAATGCGTATATTTTATTTCAAGTCAAAACAGGAAATAAACCATCGTTTTCAGACTTTCGATTGCAAGTTGTGGCTCAAATATTCGAAAAATATCCCATTTTTACGAAGAAACGAGGCGCACCTGGTAGTGTTGATAATCTAGCTCGACTAACTGAAAGGCATTTTCCAAGCCCCGTTCCACCAACTGCAGCTCAAGGATCGAGAACACAAAGAAGATGCCATGTTTGTGGCACCACACAGCTTCGAAAAAAAAAAACGCTCAGATACCCGCTTTATGTGTAAAGAATGCAATATTGCACTTTGTGTGCAGCCTTGTTTTGAACAGTATCACACTCTTAAAAAGTTTTAGAAAACTATATTTGTTATTTGTATTTTCGTTCATTTGTGTTTTTAGTTTGTTCTTTGTATTTTCTATATAAGAAATTAACTTTTGTTTTTTGATTCTTACGAGTTCCAGAATTAAAAAAATGTGAATTACAAATGCAATTACAAGTTTTACTTGCCCCTAAAAATAAAAAAATGCCGTACCTGTACGTCAGTCGTCCTGCTACTAATTAGTTAGCTAAGCTAGCTAATTAGTTTAATAACTGACGTACCGGTACGGCAGCAGTCTTTCATATAGGATATAACTGACGTACATCTACGGCATTCGGCCAAGTGTGACGTATAATGCAGCAGTACATGTACGGCACCAGTCCAGAAAAAAATTAAAAACCCTAAAATGTGTACGGCAGTTGACCCAAGCTAT